>NW_006408608.1:11980840-12027022 GCF_000296735.1 Chrysochloris asiatica
AAAAAGCTAAAGTGGATAAAGAGGGGATTATAATCAATGTAATGAAACAAGGTATATGATTTGTTGAATGTAAAACAGGTGATGTGCCCTGTAAACTTTCACTCAATCCACAATAAAAACCTTAAAAACAAACAAACAAACAAATGAAAGAAAGAGCTGACCAACAACTCAAAAATTAGGAAATGTATTCTGGATAAAAATCAAATATTGTTAGGAAAACGTGGCCTAAAGATGAAGCTAAGACCTTGGCTATAAAATGCTGTAAGACCTCGGAAGGACTTGAGGGGTTCACAGAAATCCTCAAGCAGAGAAGGGCTTCTCATGAAAAGCTTTATGGTTGTGGCTTTTGTCTAACAGAGTAAAACCCCAAGAAGTTTAGGATAATTGGTTTGGTGACAGTGCTTCCAGCTTAAATGAAAAGGGACAGAGACTATGAGGAGACTTCAAAAAATTCATGGAAAAATGGAATTGAAAGACAATAGAATTTTTCCATGAACTTTTTGAAGTCCCTTCATATACAGCATAAAGCCTTTTGGATCTCTAACTTTTTGTGTGTAAACAGGAAACAAACTGAAGAGACTACTTACTGCACACTCAGTTTTCTTGTGGAAATGGAAGAATGAATTAGAGAACAGACCCACGAGTCCAGAGTGTGGAATAGAGAGTCTCAGTGGACTGTTTCTAGTCGTAGGACTAAGACCTAAACTAGGAACTGGCAACAGGTGCGTGAGTGGAGTTCAGAATGATTATGGATCAGTGACTACTTTGTGCCTTCCATGTTCCATTTTTTTAAAAATGGGAGAGTCTACAGTGGCTTTTTAGGTCTGTCCCATTATTGCATGTTGTGTGTGTATACATTATTTATATCGCGTTAGTTCACAGATCTTCAGATACAGAGGAATTATTCTCAAGTTACTGTAGCTGAAGATTTATACCCAACGTGCCTCTTCTACACCTAGACTTGGTGTAGATGATGAGACACTAGACTTCAAACTGATGGCATAATGGGGTGAAATTTGGGGCTTGGAGGGAAGAGATGAAAGTATTTTGCATGTAGGAAAATGCACATTGTTGTTACCAGAGGGGTGATGGGGCAGATCTTAATTAGTATGATAGTCACAACAGGCTCTCCTGCCTCACATGCTCTTGTTAGAATGTTGACATTCCTCCCATCATGAAGCAGGTGAACGAATTCCCTTAAGTCCCCGTGAACTAATGGCTAAGGCAGAAGTGATACAATGTCACTTGCAAGCCTAGGTTACAAGGTGGTAGAGTGTTGGTCTTGTCCTCTTGGAAGCTTTCTCTGGGAGCCCACCAGAACCATGAGGGATAAATGACTGCTATTATTTTAAGTCACTGTATTTTGGGGTGATTTTGTCATACAGTAACAACAGCAAAAATAACCAAACAACAAATAAATGAAGAGATTAATTAATGCCACAAATATATATTGAGCATCAACTCTGTGCCAGGCATTCTACAAGGTGATGCAAATACAAAAGAGACAAAAAAATCTTTGCCCTTGTGAGGGTAGAGTAAGACATAAACAAGTAACATAAATAATATTTATATAGTATGGCATATCTATTATAATACTCTATATTAAAATCCAGAGTCTCAGGTTACATTGGGTAGTGATAATGAGAGAATGCCAAGAAAGGAAATAACAAGGGACAGCAGAGATGGTTGAATGATTGCCATATTTAAAAAAAAAGTTTTATTGTGAATTATGTGATAGTTTACATGGGAGAACATTAGTTTTACATTCATCCTATCATATATCATTTCATTGCCATGGTTACAATCCCCTCCATGCATCATCAAACCACCAACGGGTATACCCTACAAGCCTGCCCCCCCCCCCCCCCCGCCCCGTCGTCAGCACACAGCCCCTCTCCCTCTCTGGGTCTAAAGTCCCCAACTAGTCCATCTCTCCACGTCATCATCTCTGCCTCCATCTCTGGCGTTACTGCTTCTCTGGGTAGGGTCCCGCTCTCCGCTCTCCCCCCTTGATGGTCCCAGGGACCTCCGCTCCTAGACTGCAGAATTAATCACTCCCCTCCTTTTGCTACAAAATGTCTACCTTTACATTTCCAACCCTCACAATCAGTCCTGATAACAATCATTCACTATTGTATTACAAGAGATCCATCTGCATTTCATTTCATCGGATTGGATAGGAATGATTGGCATTTTAGAGTAGTTAGGGAAGGATTCACCAAGTTGATATTTGAATAAAGACCTGAAGGAAATAAGGGAGAAAGTGATCTCTGTGGATATTGGTGGGAAGAGGATTAAGTACAAGGGCCCTGGGTGGGGTGGGGAGTGTGCCTAGTGTATTTAAAGAAGAGTGATGAGCACAGTAGAGCTGAGAGGTTGGAAGGAGGGGAAAGACTAGAGATGGCATGAGGGTGAAACATAATAAGGTGGAATTGTACTGCCTTCTGGACCATTGTAAGGCCTTTGGCTTACATACTGAGGGTGTTGGGAAGCCATTGTACTTATTTTGTTTTTGGTTTTTTTGTTACTGAGAATGTACACAGCATAACACACCAATAGTTTCTATGAGTAGATGTACAATCAAGTGGCATTGATTACATTCTTAGAATTGTGCAACCATTCTCCACCTCCCTTTCTGAGTTGTCCCTTCATCAACATAAACTCTCTGTCCTTAAGTTCCTATCCAATCTTCTGAGTTGCTGCTGTTGATTTGCTCCCACATAGATAGCTTTTACTAGTCAAGCTGAACTATTGTTCAGTTTTAAAATGACTGCAAGGGATATTTTTGGTTTAAGGATTAAAGACTATCTCAAGGCAATAGTTTTAGGGGTTCATCTAGGCTTCATGGCTCCACAAAATGTGGAGTTCATAGAATTTGAAATTCTATTCTACATTTTCCTCTTTTGATTAGGATTCTTCTATGGAATCTTTGATCAAAATGCTCAGTTAATGGTAGCTAGGCACCATCCAGTTCTTTGGGTCTCATGGTAATTGTTAACAAAGTTAGTTGAATTTTAACAAGATCATTCTAGTTGATGTTTTGAGAAAGGTGGACAAACGGAGAAGCAGGCAGATGTTATGACGTGACTGCAGCCTTCCAAGAGAAAGTTAATAATGTTCAGGCCAAATGAGCATCAGTGGATGTGGAGAAAACTGGTTGACATTTTGTAGGTAGAGCTGAGATTGTGGAACTATTGGAAACATGGGAGAATCAGAGGCATCAAGGATGACTCCTAAGCTTTTGGCTTTAGTGTCTTGGAAGGATCAAGTTGTTATTGTTAGATGCCATTAAGTCCATTCCAACTCATAGTGACCTTATGCACAACAGAATGAAACCCTGCCTGTTCCCACACAGTCCTCACAATTGTTGTTAAGCATGAGCCAACTGCTGCTGCCACTGTGCCAATCCATCTCATTGAGGGTCTTCCTCTTTTTCTCTGACCTTCCACTTTGCCTCCAGGTACTGGTCCCTCCTGACAATATGTCTGAAGTATGAAAGATGACGTCTCACCATCCTGGCTTCCAAGGAGCATTCTGGTTGTATTGAGATGGAGAGACAAAAAAGAGCAGGCTTGGGGCAAAGTATAAGGAATTCAGGTTTGGGATATGGTAGCCTGGGGACCTTTAAGAAGTCTGAGGTATCCAATGCTACAGTACAAGGTAGAGACCTGAGAAGGAGGTATCAGTTTAGGGGTAAACAGTGAGTGGTTGGTAATTGATCAATGAAACTGAAGTTATCTATATAGAATGAGTGTTAAGTCTCGAGCTAAGGGATGCTGACCCCAAAGTCTAACGCCCTTCCAGAATGCGATGCTCCTTCTCCAAGTCTTGGTAAGCACTCTTAACTACTCTGGACTTGAAGCATTCTGCGTTACTCACACAGCAGTTGTGTTGTGAAGTGCCATCGAGTTGATTCCGACCCATAGCGACCCTATATGGGGTTTCAAGGAGAAACTGGTGAGTATGAACCACCGACCTTGTTGTTCAAATGACTTTGCAGTCTGACGCAGCAGTAGTGGTGAGGAAACAGCCTCTGAAACTCAAATGACTTAGATTCAGATACTGGCTCTACTGCTCACTAGCCAAAAATCTTGGGCAAGGCATTCATCTGCTCTGTGCCTCTAGTTTATATGTAAATGAGGGTGACAACCTTATAAAGCAGTTGACAGAATTAAATGAACACATGGAAAAGTAGTTTGCACATAGAACACCCTCATGAAATTTCAGTTGTTATGGTCTGTCATCAAGGATGGGGTCTTTCAGTTCAACATCAGCAGATGCCAACATTATCAATTGTGATAATTAATGGAAAATGGAAAATTTACCAGACAGGGTCTGTTTATGTCACCTAGCACCCCAACAAAACACACCATGATTCCAGTATTTTATGTAAAGTCCAAAGGTTACAAAATGTAGACAAAATAATATGTTGAGCTAGTATTTCAAAGGATAGCCTCTCAACTTCTTTTTTTTTAAATCAGCTCTTTCTAAAATCCACACAATTGTTGTTGTTAGGTGCCATTGAGTCGGTACCGACCCATAGCAACCTTATGCACAGCAGAATGGAACACTGCCCAATCCTGGGCCAACCTCACTACTGTTGCCATGCTTGAGTCCATCGATGCTGCCATTTGGCCATCTCGTTGGGGGTCTTCCTTTTTTTCTCTGACCCTCCACCTTACCAAACATGATATCCTTCTCCAGTGACTGCTCCATCCTGATAATATGTCCAAAGTATTAGAGATGAAGTTTGGCCATCTTGGCCTCCAAGGAGCACTCTGGCTGCACTTCTTCCAAAATGGATCTATTGGTTCTTTTGGCAGCCCATGGCACTTTCAATAGTCTCCTCCAACACCATAACTCAAAGGCATCAATTCTTCTACGATCTTCCTTATTCACTGTCCAGCTTTCACATGCATATGAGGTTATTGAAAACACCATGGCTTGAGTCCAGCGTACCTTAGTCCTCAAGCTGACATCTTTGCTCTTCAACACTTTAAAAAGGTCTTATGCAGCAGATTTGCCTAATGCAAAAAAGCCCCCACACACTAGTGAGTCACAAAATGAGGAGTAAGTTATTTTAATCCTGTTTCGCTCAAGGATCATTTCTCTTCTGTCAATATGATTTTCCAGTTCTTTTTTGATTCCCTTTCTTTTAGCCAAGGTCAACATTAAACATATTTGAAAATTTTACTATCTGTAAGAGAATGAAGGCAACCCTGAAACACTAAAAAATCCAAACATCTTCCTCTTAAAGGCAGTTTAGGCAGAAGATGGACATTCACATCCTACCTGCCTGACAGTCCTTGAAATCTCATATTCCAAACATTCAAAACAAGTGCCTATGGAAGGAGGTATAAAGGCGAAACCTATTGTATTCATGGGGGACAGCTGGGGAATTAAATTATTCAACAGAGGCTGTATATCGGGAGAGTATATAATTCAGATGCAGAGGAGAAAAACAACACACATTTCTAATATAATCAAACAAAATTAATCATAAAAGCAGTGAAACATTATCATTATCTATGTGTGTGTCTATATAGAGAATATATACAATGAATTGCTATATACAAGAATGTTGTTGTTGATTGCCACAGTTCATTCCGACTCATGGTGAGTCTATGTGTGCAGAGAACTGCTCCATAAGGTTTCAAAAGCAGGATCACGAGGGTCACCAACACCACCAGGATCGCCAGGTCTGTTTTCTGAAGGTCCTCTAGGTTGGAACTGCCAAGTTTTCAGCTAGTCGTCAAGGGTTCATCTTTTATGCCACTTAGAAACCCCACCTGGCACATAGTGAAAACTACCTAAGCACGAGTAGGTCCAAAGTACGAGAGACAAAGTCTCACCATCCTCACTTCTAAGCAGCATTCTGGCTGTACTTCTTCCAAGACAGACTTTGTTGTTGTTCTTCTGACAGTCCATGACACTTGTAATACTCTTCACCAACACCGTAATTCAAATGCATCCATTGGTCAGCAAGGACCTGACCAGTCCCTTGAGAAGGACATCATGCTTGGCAGAGTGAAGGGTCACTGAAAGGGAAAGATCCTCAAGGAAATAGACTGACACAGTGGCAGCAACAATGGGCTCAAAGTTAACAATTGTGAGGATGACACAGGACAGTGTAGTGTTTAGCTCTGTTGTGCTTTGGGTCGCTGAGTCAGAACCGACTTGAAGACACCTAACAACAACATGAGTTGGTAGAAATGTTTTTTGTAAATTGGAGTGTTTAAAAAATGTTGAAACAAGTGTTAAATTGCTACAATTTGATGAACTTGATCTATATGTATGGATGTAGTAGCTCAAAATACCAACTGAGAGGGAAGGAGTCTTCACATTAAGGATCAATCCTATCCCCTCTGTACACAGGGTTGATAGGGATGGGCAACTTAGGCATTAGCTACCTAAAATTGGGGGGGGGGGCAATAAAGACACAAAGTGACTGGCTTACAAGTTTTCAAGGAGTTTAATTTCAGAATGTACAGGGGAAGGTAGAATCCCCACTGAATACTCTTCAACTTGTCTAGATGGGTCTGGTGAAAGGAGATGGGGATAAGAGTTCTATGATTCAATAGTGAATAACTGTTATCATGACTAACTGCGATTGTCACAACTGTAAAGGTAGAAGTTTTGTAACAAAAGGGGGGAGTAATTACAATCCAGGAACAGAGGACCTTAGGGTCACCAAGGGAGAAGAGCATGAGCGGAATGTGGGACCCTATGCAGACAAGCAGCAACACCAGAGATGGAGAGATAGAGCAGCTGAGGACTCTAGACTCATGGAAAGAGAAAGGCTGTGTGTTGGCGGTCAGGAGGCAGGCTTGCAGAATGTGCCCTTTGGTTGTTTAGATGATCACATATTCCTGAGTGTTTTTGTGTACATTTAAAACAAAAACAAAAACAGAGGGAATAGAAGAAAATACTGTTGAATGATGATGCACGGAAGGGATTTAATCATTGCAAAACTGATGTTCTCTCATGTAAACAATCACTCAATTCACAAAACTTAAAAAAAAAAATGTTTATGAACTGGGTTGGACCTGAGTAAGAATCCTGCAGACCAGGGATAAGGTATTTGAAACACAGTAACAACTTGAGCAGGAGAGAAGGCTGCACATGACAGAACTCAAGCCTCTTAAACCAGCAAACTGTGAAAATGAAAAGCAGATGTAAGATGAAGAAAGAATGAAACAAATAAGAAAAGTTTTACTTTCAAAAACAGCATCTCCTAAGTGGCTCAGAAAAAAAATCACTGGCCACATGAAAGCTCATTTGGCCCTTGTTCCTGACGCACCCACTTTTTGCCCACTCCAAGAAAAGAAGAGACTCAAAGATTTCCTTCTGAATGTGTATCACCATTTATTGTAGTTTGAGTTATGAACTGAACAGAGGACATTGTCTGTTGAGGGGGGAAAAAAGGAAAAGAAAAAGAAAGTAATTTTTTTTAGACTTAATTTAAAACACTTTATGGTTTCAAATCCTTTTTTACCCCAAAGAAATTCAAGAATTCCAGTATGTTAAGTAGGGAGCAGTAATACAAAAAGGTGTGTGTGTGTGTGTTGTGTGTGTGTGCACGCACGCATGTGTGCATATATTTAAATAAACAGACATACTTCCACATTTCTTGCACCCTTTTTTGCTTTGGTAAGGCCAAGCCCCAAAGGACACATCATACAAGTTAACCCTGCCTCAAACTCACAGACTAAAGAGTTGAGGAATTTATTTACCCTCATAGGACAACTGTAAAGGTTTAGAACTATCATGTAGCATTTAAAAAAAAAAAAACCCACAAAAAAAAACCCCAACCCTTCCCCCCCCCTCAAAAAAAAAAAAAAATTAAAACTCATCCAAGTCCTGATATTCTTAAACACCTCCTTGGCTGCAGCTGTTTCTCAGAGTCCTAGTAGAGGGCTTATTATAAGGACCGGAGCAGCAAGATCCTCTTCATTTTATTCAGAATAAAAAAATTTAAGAGGGACATTTCAAAAAACGAAAACAAAAATAAAAACTGAAATTCAAATTCTGAAAATATCTTGCCTTTTTTATTAATCATGTCATCTAACACCAATTAAAAAAACAAATATGTGAATATGATATAAAAATACGATCCCAGGATTAACACTTTGTTGCAGGCACAGTTCTGTCACAGAAATGTATGTTTGGGGGTGCCAGGGAAAGGACTTTATTTCTGTTTTTTGCTTCTCTTAAAAAAAATCCACAGCAGCGCAAGTAGGGTGAGGAAGGAGAAGGGCGGGACAGGAAGTCGGGGAGAGTATTTAGCAGCAAAATGTCCAAGGTTCTCTAATCACAATCAAATCAACGGATACTGGGTTTAAGGAAAAAAAAAACCAAAAAAAAAAAAACCAACAACAAAAAAAACACCCAACAGATGAAGGAGATGCTGCCCAGACCCACTTGTCATCGCTATAAGACTTCAGTTGCAAAAGCCCCAAATGGTGACACGTGGAGGATGTGCTTTACTACATGAGCAATCAAATCATAATGCGTCCCTCAAGCTTTTGTCGGTATCTGTCACTTAAATATATGTACAGGAACTGGGCTCCTCTTCTCGGCACGTCCTCTTCAGGTCTCTACCGTTTGGTCACTGGGGCTGGGCTTGCGCTGCATTTGGCCACATTTGGCCTCCAACGTTTTTACAGCATTTCCGACACCAATGCTGCTTCTGTTGGCCTCACTGGCGTTGGCTGTTTCAAGCAGGGGGTAGGCAAGGGGGACGGTTTAATGATCACTGTTCTGTTTCTCTCGCATCCAGGCATGAATCTGTTCTTTCAGTTCTGGCACTGAGGAAAGAAAAGGAGAGGAGGGCTTAGGCCTTTGAGAGACGATGCTCGGAGTTCTGTGTAAGCGGAAAGAAAAGGCCATTCATTCCCACGTTAAGCTGTGGGTTGTAAAAGGAATCAGACTGTAAAAGGAAGACTAGAATTTTACAGTAAAAAAACCCAAAATGACAGGGGCCAAAAGCACTTCCTATTTTATTCGAAAATAGTGTCACCGACTATGCAGTTCCTGGATTTGATAAACCTCCCTCTTTTGATTCATCTCTGAGATATGAGTTTGGCTTCATTTCTTGGCACTTGTCAGCACAGCCTCCCTACCTGGCTCCAGCATGCTCTCAGTCAGGGTCTGCCGGTTGAAGGGGTCCGTGGGGGAGTTCAGCAAGTGCCGCAGGATGATAGAGCGGTCCATGATGGTGCCAGACGGCAGCCGCACGGGGTCAGTCATTAGCGTGTCCAGCAGAGGGTCTGTAGGGACAGAGATCCCGCCTAAGCCAAATTCTAATAACACAGCTTAAAACGGAAAGTGAAAACCCCACGCAGCTTCTCCTCCCATCAGTGAAACTGCATCTACAGGAAAAGCAATCAGGTGGCCCATACTTGGTCCCTGAGTTTAGAAGGAAATCAGCATTAGATAAAGGCCAATATATTGCCTCTTGATGAGAAGGTAGCCTTTTGTTAGCTGGGGCAGGGAGGAAAGTATAAAGGAGACAAACTGGGGACAAAGGCAGCAGCAGACCCTCCCAAGACAAGCTGGAGGGCTGGGATTCTTTATCTTAGAAGGGTTCTTTGGGAATGCTGCCCTTAGGGTCTTCAGGGCTGTTGTTGGGGTTGACTTCTGGCTAAGGACTTTATTTTTCTTCCCTTTCATTCACCATATGAATGGCAATTAGGGAAATGCAATTTCAGAAAGAGTGTTTTAGGAAGCAACTACAAACCATTAAACCATTTACAGTTATATATTTTCAGGCTGATTCCAAGTCAAAGCTTCCCGCATTGGAAAGAGGGGCCTCCACTTGCCTCTGAACTCATCGGGGGCATCGCTGTAGTCGATTTCTGCACGCGCATTCTTGGCTACTATCTCTTCCACTTTTTCGGCGAGCAGCTTAAACTTCTCTATTGCTATTGTGGATTTGATCCCTGCCTTCCGCATCTTCAAAATCACTTCTTCAAATAACTCCTTGCTGTAAGATCTCTATAAATGAGGAAAGGCAATGTGAAGGGTGAATATATTTTAAGTGGGAAAATGCAGGCTGCTGAAAAGATCCTTATATGATGCATTTGTATCGTCTTCTTTCTTTTTCTTAAAAAAAGTCCAAAAAACTATAAATGTACAACGACTAGAATGATACATGCCAAACTGTACAGGCCATTACTTCTGGGATGGAGGCAAATGAGGAGGGTTTTGGAATTTGTACAGCAAGCATGTATTTCTACTCAAGATTGTTGGATATTAGGAAGAAAGGGCATCTAATCTGTCTGAGTTCTTGCAGGGCACTGTGCCCTGGTAGCGGATGAGGAGGTGGCTGTCTGCGCTCCTCCTCTGAAGGCACACTCTGAAAACAACCCAGTGTGGCGCCTACTTGTACGGTGGCTTCTCCCATTCACTGTCAGTCCGCCTTTCAGATGACTTCATGCACCATCAGAATCTCCAGCAGCTCGGACATGAGAGGCCCAGATAAAGGCGTGACCAGATCTGAGAGCTTTAAAGACAATTGCCAACCACAGAGCCAGCCAAGTTTGGACTGGAATTCTGGCCTCTACCACCTACCAGTTGTGTGTTGTTGTTGCTGAATGTCAAGTTCATTTCGACTCATAGTGACTTCATGTGACAGAGTAGGGCTGCCTCATAAGGTTCTCTGGGCAATCTTTATGGGAGGGATCATCGCCAGGTCTTTTCTCCTCAGTGCCACTGGGTGGGTTTAAACTACTAACATCTCGGTTAGCTGTTGAGCACTGAACCATGGCGTCACCAGGGCTCCTTGATACCAACAGTGCAGTTTTTAGGCAAATCTCTAACCACTTTGAGCACTAGTTTTCTTGGGTGGAAACTAGAGTATCAAAGTAGAACTGAGCGCTATCTTCTTTTCAAAGATAGATTTTTTAGAAGTAGTTCACCTGGCCTTTCTTCAGAGGTGCCTCTGGGAAGACTTAAACCTGTAACCTCTCAGCTAGCAGTTATACCACTCAGGGACTTCTAAACCCCTACCTCACTAATTCATTTACAGTAATGTCACTATAAAATATCCAAGTATAATATTGTGTATTTATGACAAAAACACAATGTCCAGGCCACCTGGACACTGACCTGATCATCAGCAATGGCTTTAGCAAACCGAGCACAGTCCAGCTGCAAGTATATATCTGTCAGTTGGTCCAACAGCTTCTTTGGTTCAAAGCCATATTTCTCAGGGTTTTCAACTTTCAGGTCACGGCACTTGGGTCCACAGAGTTGCTGAAGGTTAAAGTTCAGCATTGCAGCCAATCGGGGTCCAAGTTCCTAAGAAATCATAGGATAGTAAGACAGTTCATGCTGTTGTGACAAGCGAGAAGGACCCAAATCCCCCTTTCAGTGAAGGAGGAGGAATTGGCTGGGTGAATCCTCAGAGAAGCTCTGATATGTACTGAGGACAGCATTCTAGTCACAATTCTCTTTCCTGCCCATTCCTAACCAGATCACTTAGGATTTAGTGGATAGGTGGAGGGACTACTTATAAATAGCAACATTAGGTATCCTCTTTAAATTCATTTTGTAATTTAAAAAAAAGTATCAATCTATGAAACAAAAGAGAAAAAATTATTTACAGTTCCACCATCATAAGTCACAAAAGTGTGTGCCTATGCCGTCACAGCCATCGTCTAATGCATTATTTTTCATTAATTTCTCAAGTCCCTGACAGTTTTGACAGTAGATGTCATTCTTATTATCAGATACAATGTGGGCAGAAATGCAAATGAAATAGAAGATAAAATTTATGTCTCGAATCATTTTAAAATTTACCAGTGAGACAAAGCAAATTTGAATGAAGCAACTAGAAAAGAATTGTAGAACAACATACAATAATCACACAAGAATACCCAATTCACACTGCAGCTGGGTATATACTGCCTTCAGCAAACCTGAAATAGGAACATTTGGCTTAGCTGTATTTAATAGTTGGAAAGTTATGAAATGAAGGAGCAATCAGAGTAGGGTAGATGAAAGAGGTTTTGAAGTGGGTGAGTTTCGAGGACACCAATAACGTGGGGAAAACGGTGCAGCAAAGGGAAGGGAGAAGGGAGCAAAAATCAAAGCCAGCCCAGGTGTGGAGTGTGCCAATGGCTCATTGCTGGGTGCCACTGAATCGATTCGGACTCATAGAGGCTCCCTGTGACAGAGCAGAACTGCCCCATAGGGTTTCCTTTGCTGTCATCTTTACTGAAGGAGGTTCTCAAGTCTTTATCCCATGAAGTCACTGGGTGAGATCCAACTGTCAGCCTCTAGGTTAGCAGCCAAGTGTCTAATCATTGTGCCACCCAGGATCCTTGTTGATGGCGCAGAGCTCAAAAACTTAATCTGGCCCAACATTTCTTTTGTAAATAGAGTTTTATTGGAACATAGCCACGTTCTTTCGTTTATGTATTATCTATGGTTGTTTTTGTGTTATAATACAAATTGAACAGCTGTTGAGAAAGAGCATGTGGCCCAAAAAGCCTAAACCATATATTATCTGGCTTCTACAGAAAAAGTTTAAACAAGTGTCCATGTGCATACTATTAAGGGAAGCCAGTGTCTGAACGATCTTGTTTAGATGACTTGTGATGGTCTTACGCTTTTACGCTTTCCACAGTGAGCAGTTTTGTTTCACGTCTCACTGCTCCTGTACTCAAATCTGTTTATGAAGAGACTGGAAAGACAACAGGAGACTCATGTCCTGACACAGGCCAGGGTGTGGCAATAATGCCTCACCTGTTGACAATAAAAGGCATCGTGCGACAGAGGTAAGAGGAAACACAGAGTACCTGAGGAAATATTATGTACTCAAATCATTTTCCAGTGTAAATTCTGTCTCCATGTAGCCACATAACTACTAAACCTCAGGCAACTTCTTTTTCTCTTGTGCTGCCTCAGCCTAAAGCTCCTAACTTCACTGGGGGGTGGGGCTGGGGGGAGCATGGTCACAGCAAGGACGAGCCCTTCAGGTATGCTGCTCAGTTTCAATTTCAGAAATTGGACCCAGGGCTTCTTTGTCAAGTCAAGGCCTAGCATTTTGACTTCCTTTGATCTCCCATAAACTCTAATCATGGTTCTCATTAACCTTTGGTTTCCTGAGTTTAACAAAGCAACATCTAAGAGAATCAGAGAAGACCTTATACATTAAGTAGAAATACGTATCTATTAAGTAGAAATAACCTAATTGAGGTTACCGTATATTCTTTCTTTAAATAAAATATATAAATGAATAATGAAGAGACATGGCATAGCTTCAACACGAGCACTCCAATGTGCTGTCTAAGCAGGAAGTCAATGAAGTCTTCTGGAAATGACTGCTTGCAGACAGGGTGGTGAGATCAGACATACTCACATCAGTCGAGAAACAGAATTGTGTGTATTAATGAGCACACCCGGGCACAAAGTCAGCAATAGGATTTTATCATGTTCTAGGATTTCAACAATTCTGTTAAATCCCAAGAGATGGAGTCTGAGGGTGGAATCCAGCAGACAAAACAAACACTCTGAAGTTTCTACTCACTGGTCTGAGGAACGGCTTCTGGACCTGCTTGGTGAGGATATGGAACATGTCCACGGTTTCTGTTGCCAAGGCAAGATAAGAGCGTGACACACGTTCGTCCTGAGCAAGTTGAGACTGCCGGGCCTGCTGCTGATCCTAGGACACATTGAACAAAAGCCAAACAAATCTCAGTGCTCGTCATCGGCTCACCGAAAACGCCAAGTGCAAAAAGGAAAAACACAGTCAGCTCATAACTGGACAAGTACGTAATGAAGCCACCACGTTTAGGGAGTGATACCAGAACCGATAGCAGTGGACTTTGCAGCCAACTGAAGTTTATTCTGTTCTGCATCGGAACTCTTTATTTCAATCAGGTGGGATAGAATTTTGCTTGAAAGGCATATAATATAATGTATGATATACATTTTATTGCTAGACTGATGCATGAGGAAGAGTTTTGATGCTAAAACCCCTGGAGTCAGGCTATTCTGAGTACCAGTGCCAGTGTGGCCCTGGCACCAAATTTCATCTCCATGAGCCTCAGTTTCCTCAATGATAAAAGACGTCACCATAAAGCCCATGCAGGATGACAGGGTGCATTTCTCACCGTGCCTGACATACGAGGGGGCTTCAAAGAGTTTGTGGAAAATGTCCATGATCTTTTCATTCCATTCATGAACTTTATGAGGCCCCCTTGTACACTAGTGCTTAGTAAACCAATGTTAGCTCATGTCCCTTAACTTTTACGTAGTCATCGTTAATTTAAGAACACATGACACATGTTGCCCTGATGCATACAGGTTATGTCTCTACACCCAGTGCCTCCAGGCCCCTGAGCTTTACGCATTTTGCCTTTCCACACTGTTAATCCTCTGTCCCTTCAGCTGTCAGCATACTTGCCTCTGACACTGTTCTCCTCCTTCTATTCTGCCATCCGCTGGGAAACAAGATAATAAGATGGGTTTGACTCATGAGCAAAATTGTGCGTCTGAGCAACTGGTAGAATGGAGTTGTTAGTTACTGCGAATGGGCAGACTTGGAGAGCATCAAGAGTTCAGTTTGGACAAACGGAATCTGAGATACCTATGACAGCAGGTAGAGAAGTGAGTCTGGAGTCGGAAGTCTGATCTGGGGGTGGGGTGGGGGGGGTCTTGAGATACAGACACTGAAAGCCTTCGAATAGATGCGATAACCTGGCAGTGACGGCCAAGTGGGAATCAGGGTGTGTTGGGGGATGGTTTTAGTCACCTCATGACTGGGAAGAAGAGGCACTATTACTGGCATTAAACAGGCACAAGCCAGAGATGCTAAATGCCCTTTAATGTATGGGGAAGCCTCTCAGAATAAGGAGCTGCCAATCCCAAATGACAACTGGCACCCTCAGTGACTAGCACTGAGGTAGGAACCAAGTGACGAAAGAGCAGAGAAGTCTGAGTGCGGAGCACGGGCTCCTCCACTTAGAGGTCAGGGAGACACGGATAAGCAGACAGCAAGATGGGAGGTAGGAAGTGACTTCAAAGTCAAACCAAAATTATTTCTGAAATAGCAATTGTGAGGGACAGATTGTGCCTTTTCCCTCTTCCATTAACAAAGGAAAATCAATAGTATATGTCTAGTTGCCTCATAAACAAATGCTATTAAGCACTGACTATGAATAAGTCAGTGTGCTCTAGATCTGTAGCCTAACATCTACCACAGAGCCTGGAGTCCTGATGTGGAGCTGTAGGATAAGCACTGGACTGCTTACCACAAGGTTGGTGGTTCAAATGCACCAGCTGCTATGCACGTTTGTTATGAGTCGGTATCCACTCCCCAGCACTTCACCACCACCCCAGAGGCTGGTCTATGAGGCGCTCCCGTGGGGGCACTACGGAGGTCCAGAGAAGGGCTTCAATGTTCAGCTACACCATGTGGGGAAGGCTGGCCAGGAGGGCGTATCGGGTTAAGACCTTACTCAAAAGATGGGGAGGATGCTTCTAGGTAAGGATGCAAAGTAGAACATTTTGAACAGAAGGAGTACCTCAAGGCAAATACTCATTCAAGCTCCTTCTTTGGGTCTGTTCTGAGCTATGTACTTCTGATTCCATGAATTTATTCCTTGTGGCTTTCCTGTTTTGCAGGTATTACCCATGACTTATGAATGAGGAAACAGAGATGACGTAACTGTCAATGCCATGTAATATTCATTCTCACATCCAAGTGCCCTAGACTCCAAAGCTGGGCTCTTTGAACCATGGCTAACCTTACCTGCTCACTTGGTTCTAGACTGGCGCAAGGAAGAGTATCAGAGGTTAGTTTAGAAGGATCTCAAAAAGTGGAGCAGGGCTACTCTGAGAGCTTGGGGCCACGGACTGACTCCATTCTGTGGGCGTTGGGTAGCTGCGGGGTGTTTTTGAGGCACAGGAGGAGAATAGTTTATGTGTGTTTAGAAATGCATATAAGTGTGTGGTGTACAACATATTCCGATGGGTACCAGTCCAGTGCCAAGAAAACACAAGATCATGGCATCACATCTAGAACACAATCAGAGGGGCTCAAGGAGCATGGTGGCATGGACACAGGAGAAACCCAGAATTCATGGATCTGGGAGGAAGGCGGGGCAAGGTACTTTTAAGTATGTTGATTAAAGCACGATGTAAAATTTCCATCAAAGCTGCAGGAATACTTGGAATGGCACATGTTCCCTAACTTTGCTTCAAGATCTTACCATTAAGACCCTTTTCTGACTCCAACAACATTATAACCTTGACACTATTTTCATTTTGGGAATGCCACTGTGTGTGATGCTGTGGGTTAACACGCTGGACCTCAAGGTCAGTCTGAATCGCAAGGTTGGAGGTTCCAATTCACCAGCTGCTCCTCAGAAACCCTGTACAGGGTTACTATAAGTTGGAAAGGACTTGAAGGCATTTAACCGTAAGTTGATGTCAAACCTGTGTTAAAAACTGTGCTTACTGGAAGACGACTTTGGAAAGCAGTTCTGACGCTGAGCCTGACAGGATGAAGAGATGCACTCCACTATCTGACAACACAGAAGCTGTCGAGGGCCTGCAAACTCAGCCAGCACCGTAACTCAATGGCTGAAAGAAATGTCGGAAAGGGCAATGTCATGGCAACAGCAGGGATTTCTCATGGGACCTGGCGAAACAGGTCTCTTTTCTCTTGTTTTGTTGTTAGGTGATGTTGGGTCAATTCCGACTCAGCAACTCTCAGTGACAGAGAAGCACCTCCTGTATGGTTTCCTGGGCTGTAAACTCTTCAAGAGCAAATGGCTAAGTCTTTCACCTACAGAGCAGCTGGCTGAGTCTGCATCTTCCTGTTAGTAGCTGAGTACTTAAGAATATGCCACTGGGGGCCTAACTTTTCCATTAGTAACTGCATACGGAAATCATGAGAAATTAAAAGAAGATAAACCCAGAATCCTGAGTGATTCAGATGTGAAGGGGCTTCACAAAGTTCATATAATAATGAATTTTTCCATGAACTTTTTGAAGTCCCCTCATTATCTGTCTGGAAGAGACCGTATAAATAAATCAAGCTTCTTATCTAGCAGACAGATTAGGAGAGATTTCGTTCTACAAGTTGTAATTGATATATCTGGCCAATAAAAGCTCTTCTCATAAAAACAAAAACAAGGCTTTAAAATTAAAGAGGCAAAGAACGTTTTCAGGACATATTGTGAAAAGTTTCTCAACTCATTTCTTAGCTTTAGAACAACTGTTGAACTTTTCTCCTATTCCAAGCCTGAGCTCTAACACTACAGGCAGCTCCCAGGTGGGAAAAGCCAGATCTAAAGTGATCAGACCCATACGTGCAGCACCTGAACCAGAACTCTGCCTGTGGCCAAAGGCAGAGTTCTTGGAAGGCTGCCGAAGCCTCGGGGGCCATGTCCTCACCCGGGGCAGCTGGTCCCACTGTTCCTTGTTCTTCATCTCTTCCTGCACTTCATGGATCCGCTTCAGAGATTCCAGGCTTTCATCGAGCAAAAATGTAGTGTCATTTATCAACATATTTATGTAGCGAACAAACTGCTTCCCAGAACTGAAAAGGCAATTACATTGGACATGGTCATACAGCTCCCTGAAACAAAACACCACAGCAGATCCCAGAAAATGAGCCTCCACCCAGAGTGCCAGCCATCCCACCCTAAAGGGCTGCCCACCTTAGCACCATTCAGGTTAACGAAGAGTTCACGGACTAGTGAGTCTCTTGTTAGATATGCGTTTCTTTTCTTCAGTAACTTGTATTTTGCTGTGGTTGTTGATAATATACACAATAGAACACATACCAGTTCAACACTGTTTCTTGCTCTTGGTGGCCATGGAGTGGATTCTAACTCAGGGTGACCCATGTGTTAGAGGAGAACTGCTCCACATGTTTTTCTGGGCTGCAATCTTTTTTTTTTTAAGTTTTAAAAATGTTGTTGTTGTTGAGAATGTACACAGCAAACCATACACTAATGTAACAATTCCTACGTGCACACGTCAATCACACTGATTACGTTCTTTGAGTTATGCAATCATTCTCTTGCTCATTATCTAAATTGTTCCTCCTTTAATAACATCAACCACTCCTCCCGAAGGCTTTCTAAGTCTACCTAATTTTTCAAGACGCTGTTGTCATTTGATAGATCTTGAAAGAGCAAAATGCTCAAGGCAAACATTCTTTGTTACTTATAACTAAACTGCTTAGTTTTAAGACGACTTCAGGGGGTAATTTCAGTTTAAGGTTTAAAGATTATTTTAGGGTAATACTGTTTTTGGGGTTCATCCAGACTCCATGGCTCCAGAAAATCTGGAGTCTACGAAGATTTTAAATTCTGTTCTGCATTTTCTCCCTTTCAATAAAGATTCTTCTATAAATTCTTTGATCAAATTGGTTAGTAATGGTAGTTGGGCACCATCCAGTTTGGTCTCATGTTAAAAGAGGCCACTGTTCATAGAGGTACATCCATATCCTCCTCCTATTCCTTACTTTGCTTCTTTCTTTGTTGCTCCAGTCAAATAGAGACCAACTGTTGGCCTTGGATGGCCATTTGCAAGTGTTACAGACCACAGGCACTGGGGGTGGGGGGTGGGGGAGGGCGAGGAACACCAACTAGGAAGCAGAACAGAAACACTAGAAAGGTTATTAGGCCAATTAACTGGGATGATCCACAAAATCATGACTGGAAACCACCAAACCAAGGAACCAAAGCCCATGAAGTGTTTGGCTGTGCTCTTATTTTGGTAAATATCTCAGTCACAAAATGATTTTACTATACTTTTTAATGAATAGCAATGAACTCAGTCCTGTTGCATGTTGGAGCTACCTTTTGGGGCTCATAAGAGTTAATTGCAAGATATTCTGGAAATTTGTGAGTTGATTCACTGGCAGCTTATATTTGGCTGCAGTGGAAGTGTTTATGCCGCAAAAAAAAAAAAATCCCTCAGCAAATGCTAATTAATCCCTTTTCCCTTCTCCTTAGCAGGTTTATCAGCACACTAATGGTTCGTTCCCTCAATGTTTCTAAGCAGACAAAACATGTTACAATGGAGGGCCTTACTGGGGAGCTGAGATGGCTTGGCCTACCCCCTCAGACTCTATAACTGCCGGACTAGTGGAGAGAAGAGGATCAATGCCTGTGCAATTAGGGGGCAGTAAGCCCATCCTGGGGAAGAGTCGTTCTTGGGGACAAGGGCAGGAGGCCTCATGTTCAGGACCATGCAAGTGCAGGACAAGCTCTTCCAGTTAAACCAGGCAGGGCAAGCTGTGGGCCATCCTGGTCTCCTAAATGTGCTCCAGGATTTTGCTGGAACATGATACTGACGAGAGAGCAGCTCATGGAGGCAACAAACTACAGCATTTATTCTACAGAAAGCTATGTAGAAATAGGCTTCAGTTCACCAAGAGTACGTAATAAGCACATTAACTAGGAATTCAGTTAACACACTAAGTGATGGCAAGACGTGATCAAAAACCCAAAGGTTGCAAAAAGACCCAAGCTGAGGGACATGATGTCTTCTGAAGACTACCTCAGAAGTCCAACATTGTTGTCTACCTTTACGCATGGACAGAATATGCAGATGGAATTGCTAACAGCCAGGTTTCAGCAGCCACTGATATTTCAGGTAGGTGTACAAAAAATAGTTAATCAAGGTTTAGGGTCTTACTACAAAGAATGGCATTTCAAATGACAAACCTACCCTAACTGCTTCTAAATGTAAAGTCTCCCTAACATTTCTAACTTGTCGGCTTGAGGTAAATATTCAGGAACACTATGCAATCTGATTTCAGTCATTCTGGCAACTTCATATTCAAGGTAATCAAAGAGCCATTTAAAAAACACTAACCACATCATCTCAGAATATTTATATGTTCTTTCTTTATGTATACCATCCCTGGGAGTGTCTTGGCAAATCTACAGTTCAGCAGTATCTTGCAAGCACAGGCATTTAGATAACCCTGCCCACATTTAGCAGTACCATCTGGATAACTTTAAAGGAGGCTGAGACCACAAGAACACAAACAAGAACCTCACTGTGAAAGCTTTTAAGCCGCAATCCTACCTGTGATTTGCAAGAGGGCAAGCTGTGACATTAGGGGCCCAATACTTACTTGAACTCCTCCATAAAGGTGCCATGGTGAGCTATGTTTTGCCAAAGACTTTTGAAAATGGTGCTAATGTGATAGCGAATTGTGAACTTGTCATAGAACTCGCTGGTAGCTCCGGTATGTTCAACATCTAAAGAAGAAAAAAGCAGAGATGAGGATCTATACTTTCTTGCCTTCCTAAAGGCAGTCATTGCATTGACAATGTGCACAATCAGAGGTCAGATAGGATTTCAACTATATCTGGCATATAAGGCAAGAGGGAAATTATGAGTTGGTATTAAAGGTGGAAATTTCACAATGCAGGCCTGGCAATGACACAATACCGAAAGGAAGTGCTCTGCAACGTCTTTTGGCATCAACATAGCAGTGACCGGAAGCTAAATGAGCATACCTCCCCCCACAATTTCAACTTAAACTTGTTTATCCACATGAACAACAATTTTAAGTATGGGAAATGACTGAAATCATGACAATTTTCAAGTAGAGAACAAACTTTTAGGTCAAGTCAAAGAATTATGAAAAAGATAAAGAAATAAATACACAATGGCACATGTTACACACATGGCAATACTGAGTGTAGGGGAGGAACTGAAGAAATGGGTACACTAATAAATGCTGCTGAGGATCAAGGGTGATTCAATTTCTCTAGTGACAGTTTGGCCATTAAAATGCCAAACTTTATGACCTACCAATTCTACTAGAGAAAACACCTGCAGGCATATTCAAAGACTGATCTCCAAAGGCATTCACTAAAGTACTATTTCTATTAGAAAAAAATATAAATATCCAACAAAAAAACACAGTAAGTGAAAACTACAAGTTATAAACTATTATACACACACACACACACACACACACAAACTCCTTACTTATACATTCTCTTGCTACCTAACATTTCACATTTGCAACAATAGTTAAGAACCTACTATCTGACTGTTTTGTGCACTAATGATGTCTATCTGGTGGAAACAAATACCCAAGTATGCGGCAAGGTAACACTGGCTGCAATGGTAAAGGTTACATAACTGTCAGGTTGGCTGAGCCACGAATCTCAGTGGTATGGCAGTTTTGTAATGGTCTAGTCTACTCCTTCATTTTGTGAGCTGATGTGGTCATCCTCCATTATTGCAAAATGTCAAAATGTTAACAAAGATTTTCTAAGATTTCTGAGTTAACAAAGATTATCATGGATTTTTATTTTCTTCTGGCTATTTTCTAGATTTTTCCTTTTGGGTGGGGGGAGTCAACCTGTTTTTATGACTTCTTGTTGTTAAGAGCAGTCAAGTTGGTTCCAACTCATAGTGACTGACAGGGTTTCCAAGGAATGGCTGGGTTTATCCCTTGTGGTTTATCCCCCAACGCCACAAAAAAAGCTATTTACAAAGAAAAGAAAGGATTCAGGTAAATAACACCTACCCTACAAAGATCTGAAAGCACTTACATAGTCAACTGTCCTTTGAGATGAACTAAGTGTCATTTTATTAATTGTATAAAAGTGTGAACTAAACGAAGTGTGGAGAGCTGACTTTAGCAGAGCCAAATCTAAAACTGTCCATCTGTGTTCTGAATTCGTTGTTGTTAGGGGCTGTCTCATAGTGATCTTGAGTACAGCAGGATGAAACACTGCCCAGCCCAGTGCCCTTCTCACTATCGTCGCTGTGTTTGAGCCCAACGTAGCAGCCTCTGTGTTATTTCATCTTGTTGAGGATCTTCTCTTTCACTGACCCTCTCTACTTTACCAAGCATGAGGTCCTTTTCAGACTGGTCCTTCCTGATTAAGTTGTCCCAAGTACATGAGATGATGTCTCACCATCCTCATTGATATAAAACAATTGTTTTGAATAAAACACCCAAACCAAACTTGTTACAACTGAGTAGCTTCTAATGCATAGTGATGTTACCAGACAGAGTAGAACTGCTCCATGAAGTTGCCAAGGCTGTAATCTTTCTTCAGTGGAATGGCTGGTGGATTCGAACCCCCAAACTTTCAATAAGCAGTTGAGTGCTTAACCACTGTGCCACCCACCAGGGCTCCACAACACTTATTAATTTGTTTTTCACTCACTTCTAATGCTCCCTCAATATGTTCCAGCCCAAGTTCTAATTTCCAAGTCCTAGTTCTAGGTCTTAAATGAACTGGACCATTGCCAGCCTCCCCTCATCACCTCTACTCTTCCCTTACTCACTGTGCTTCAACCCCTTGTGTCTCCTTCCTGCTCCTTAAAGTCAGTAAGCTTGTCTGCACTCCAAGGAGCCTTGATGGCAAAGCAGTTTAAGCACTAGGCTGCTAACCACAAGTTTGGTGGTTCAAGCCCACCAATCGCTCCATAGGCGAGTGCTTCCATAAAGATTTACAGTCTTGGAAACCCCATGGAAAAGTTCTATTCTACTCTAAAGGGTCGCTCTGAGTCAAAATCAACTCAATGGTTGTGGGTTTTTGTCTGCATTTCAAGGCTTTTCCACTAACTGTTGCCTTCGTTTGCCACACTATGGCCTGAAAGCATCTTATGGTTCAATCTTTTGCTCATTGCTGATGTTACACAAAGCTCACCTCTTCAGAGGCCTTACCTGCCTACCCTGCTTAAGGGGGCTTTATGCCCTCCTCCTACACTCACAATCTGGAAGTTTCTCAAGTATCTGTTTAGTGTCTGTCTCCCGAGTACAATGTGTGACTTAGGAAGGCGGGGATTTTGAAATCTTTACCTGTGTGCCTTAGCATTGAAAACAGTGCTAACACACAGTAAGTGCTTCATAAATATTTGCTGAATGAGTGGTTGAACCCATTTGGCTAATGATGGCCTTGCTGATTTTGATGAACTCAGTAGTTTATCAGCGTTCTTCCAGGCTCTGAGTAGCCCAAGCACTGGGAGCTCTTCTTTAAGGAACTGGCGGCTGGGACATCAGTCAAATATTTTTATTTTGAAACTATTTTTGGAACAACTCGAGCTCCAGCATTTTCTGACCTAGAATGTTATCACTGGTGCGTACGAGACAATCTGTTCCGTGTATGTCTATGTTGCCTCTGCTGACTCTCATTCACATGCCTACGGCTCTGATGGTAAGACATGTTCAGGACTCAGGATCCTGACCAGCGTGGCTCAGACATGTGGGGGTAGAGATGTCCATACCAGGGGATTCTTTTTGGTTCTGGCCAATACCTAGTCCCCCTTCTTCTTTCAAGGGTCTTGGGACTGCCTGGCCAGTTCCCCTTTTCCACATGGAGCCCTGGCCCAGGCCTTCTCCACACTCCTGTTAAGTGGAGGAAGAACTCCACGTCTATCAGGGGCACCTGTGCTAACGTCCAGCTGCTGAGGATGCTGACTCTGCCACTCACTGGCAGTTGGCCTTCAGCAAGCTTCTTGACCTCTCTAAGCTTCAGTTTCCTCATTTGTAAAATGAAGATATTTATAGCACCCATTTTTAGGATGGCTGGGAGTGAAAGGATTAGTAAGCACTCAATAAGTGGTGGCTAATATTAGTACAAGTATCATCTATCCAGGGCCAGAGGGCACACTGTTCCATGGGGAAGAGGAAAGGGAGATCAGTGCCCAGCTGCCACCTCTTGGGACAGTATCAGTGGGGCTCCACCAAATAAGAGGCCTAGCTCTGTTTTTGTCCCTCCATATGCTAAGGACACACGTGCACGCACATACACTTAACCCCAAAGCCACAATGACAGATCCAAGCTACTTCAGTTGTTGTTATTAACTGGGTACAAATTCACTTAATCAATATGCTGTCATTGTCGTGTGTCATCCAGTTGGTTCTGACTCACAGTGACTCTGTATAGTATAGCATTTCCAAGAGTGGCTGCTGGGTTTGAACTGGCGATCCTGTGGCTACCAGTCTAGTGCTTATCCTACAGTGCTATACATACATACATGAAGTTGGTGGTTCAAACTCACCAGTCACTCCTTGGAAACCCTATACAGGGTCGCTATGGGTTGGAACTGACTTGATGGCACTTAACAACATATATATATGTGAGTGCATGTGTGAAATACTAATAACACATGCTAATTGTAGAAAAATTAAAAGTTGAAAAAAAAAGAGAAAGTTATCCATCACAATTCTGACATTCAAAACTAACCAAGTCACTGTTAGTATTTTGGTATATGTCCTTCCATATATTTTTCTATTGTATGAAGGGGCTTCAGTAAGTTCATGGAAAAATTTTATTATCTTTTAATCCCCTTTTCCATGGACTTTTTGAAGTCCCCCTTTGCTATTGCTAAAACAAAGACACTGACAATACCTCAAAAAGGGCTTTGGACTTGCTTTAGGTTAAGGAGACAAGGGTAGGCTGAGGAAGGGGGAAAAACTGTTACTAAATGCCTCTGACATTTACTGAGGGCCCAGGACACACAAGGTTCAACACAGGATAAAACAGACAAGATGTGTTTCCTTTCCTTGAGGATTATACAAATTAGCAGAAACATGTTTCATTAGTACAATCATATGTGTTTGCTTGAGGAGAAGTTAATAGGTCTCACAGGTAATCAGCTCTATGAAAACATAACCATAAAAAGAACTTCATGTGGTGTTCTCACTTTTGTTCACACAACCTAGCAACCAAGGACAGGGCCTGGGAAACAGTGCTGGTGGTCATGTGCCGTGGAGTCGGTTCCGACTCACAGCGACCCCTTATGGGGTTTCCGAAGCTGTAAATCTTTACGGGAGCAGAAAGCCTCATCTTTGCTGGTAGTTTTGAACTACTGACGTTAACAGACTGACTTGTAACCACTATGCTACCAGAACATGCTGAGTGAACCCTTCCAGAGTCTCCAGGAGATCCTGGTTCCATTGGTTTAAGTCCCAAACTAAAACTTTTAATAAGCTTCCAGTTTCACCCACACTTTGGAAACTCTGGTTAGAACTAATGTTGTAGGCTTACAGCTAAAATGAACTAGACAACTTCACTCAGATAAAATTCCCATGTGTGCTGTTGACACCAATGAATCAACTTTCAATACATATTGATGAATTATAAGAGACTAGTAATACTTCCCACTGCTCAGTGGGGAAAAACCTGACAGAAGGTGTACTGCTGGTAGTGGGTGAGTCCAGCAGCTCCGTCCATTGGCTGTAGATAGACTTGTCTAAAGGCTAACCTGACTGATTGTGCATCACCCGTATACGCAGCAACCTACCTGTATAAAACTTCATCAGGGACGGCACCAACAACTTGGTGGAGAGAGGGTGGTTCTCAATCATTTCAAAAAACTTCTGGGTTCGTGGCTGGACAGCAGGATTGGTCATAAACATGACTTCTACGAGTTTGGCCACCAGATAGGGATTTCGGATGTAGTTCTGGTTGCACAACATCACCACGAGGAACATCACAATGTCCTGAGTGCAGGGCTCATAGAGCACCTGAGGAGAGTACCTTTAGAAAGGGAGAAGAGTCACAGAAGAAAACTCTGAGACACTCAACTTGGGAGGATGCTGAAGCCATTAAGTAAGGAATGAACACAAGAAGAGGTCAAGGAGCAAAAAGACTAGAATTTAAACGTGTTGCTTACTTTGTAATTACATAGATCTTAAACTTAATGATTACATTTGCTATTATGTGTTATATTGGCTTATTATTTTGAAAAAATTAACAAAAGCTATAGCTAAGGCAGATACATTTTACAAAAGATCTCCACTACCAAAATGTATTCTTAGAAAACACTTGGCTAATTGTTCTAATGAGAAACAAATGAAGTGATTAGTTTTAAAATGCAGCTCTCTCTATATAAGTTTTCTCCAATTTTGGTAGAAAATTCAGAAAAAATTTGGTACGAAATATAGATGTGTGTTATTTCTAGCTTTTGGATGTTCACTCAGATATTTATAAACTGCCCGTGCCTTCTGTTTCTCAGAGACACATACTCAACTATTAGAATTCAATTCCATTTTCACTGAGTACATTATTATGAACATTGTTAGTTCCACTGCTGTCTTTGAGATATTATTGGAATTGGCTAGTTGCCATAGTTGGGATTTATTTTTCCATTCTGGAGGCAGCGTTCAGCTACATGCAGTTAGTTAAAATGGTAGGCATAAAATGGAGGCCTGCAATATAGTTCATAATATCATGTATACCTCATATCTAGAAACCTATTAGAACCATGACATAATATTTTAAAGGCACTTACTGTACAATAAAAAATAAAAATTCAGCAACATCTTCTACATAAAACTCAGGCAATGCTGCAAATACCTTGGGGACATCTGAATTTAAAGGCAGTGTTATGCTGTCAAAGAAGAAAAATAAAAAGAACATTTATAACAGTTAATTATGACACATCAAGCTATAAGAAATATTAACCTTCATTACTAATAAGAATTTTAGGGGTGTGTGTGTGTGTGGGGGGGGGGAATCTCATGCTATAATGGCATGAAAATTACACACAGGCAAAGAAGCCACAACCCGAAATGAACGAGGACAGTGGAGGTGCTGGGGTGCTGAAACTGTGCATGAAATGCTCTTCCTTTTCTTGATTTCCTTAACATTGCTAAGGTTAATTAATACAATAAGTAAAATGAGAAAAAGGTAAAAAGGTCATACTGATCATTTTGATTTGAGAAAACAGAACTACACACATTGTAAATAGCAGTTTCTACTTCTGCAGAGGAGTCCTGGTGTGGAGCAGTGGGATAATGCACTGGACTGCAAGACTGATTTGAACTGCAAGGTCTGTAGTTCAAATTCACCAGCCGCTCTTTGGAAACCCTATACAGGGCTGCTATGCATCGGAGCCGACTCGACGGCCCTTAAAACCACAAAAACTTCTGCAGAGGGCCTGGGTCACTACCGCCAACATCAATGACCGAGAGACTTCATAAGAACAATGGCTGCCTGGACGAGATCTCCAACTTAGACAAAGAGATTGATAATGTTCTCAGCTCCCTCTCTGAATTAGGTGGGTGTTTTCCCATACCCAGGCAGAGGAAAGCCTAGCATTCTGTGATCTCTGGCTTTCAGCTTCCAATTTATGGATTTTCTTTTCTAGCTATCAGATATCTTATAAACAATTTTTTTAAAGGTAGTACATCAAAATGAAAATACCAGCTGCGGATGTTCAGTTAACATTATTAAGTTCGAGGAAAACACTTATTACTAATTATACACTAATTTCAGAGTCTAATGAAATGAATCAGTGAATTCTTGATTAATGAAGGGTTCTGGTCTGAGCTCTGAGCTCTGCAGAACAACACAGACAAGACTGCTCAGAAGACTAGATGAGGACAAGGAGCAGGAGCACACTCACTCGGGATAGGCAGGGTCCAGGATGCGGAGCAGCAGCTGAATAAGAAGCCCATAGAAATTCAGACATCTTCTCAGGAAACTCTCGTCAAGTAAGCCAGCATCAGCACAGGCCTTGCACCGTACCAATTTCTGCAGAAGTAGGTATGTACCCCCACAGATTAGTCATAGCTAAGAACCTGCAAGGTTACTACGGGGCAGAAACAGGGCAGGAGCTGGGGAAATCTAAAAGTTTCTGAGCTTCTAGTGCTCCGTCCCTATTAGCTGTGGGATGCTGGTCAGGCTTCAAGATCTTTCTTTTTCTGTGAAAAATAAAAAGGTATGCCATCCAAGTAGAGTGCAAAACCTAGCACATAGTGCTTTAAAAAGGTTAGCTATTACTGTTACATTTTAGCTTGAGTTAGGTGAGGAAGTTGGCAGGGCAGGAGTCTTTGAGAGTCAGGGACAGTCAGTGAGAAGAAGTCAGATAAATCCAGGCCTGACTTCCAGTTTTATTGCTTCAGACCTGCACTAGGGTAAAACTTTGCATCTTTAGGAGGTCTTGTCTACTAGTAACTGCCACTGAGCCCTAAACATGAAACAAATGCATAAATGTGTCACCTACTCTTTCCTTAGACAACTTCAGTCAGCATTTTTTTAATAATGTCTCATAACCAGAAATCTTCCCATCTAGACTTAGGTTCTGCGTGATGGATCATTTTCAATTAAAAATGAAGAATGAGAGGCAAAGGAAAGAGGCCTTTCCACAAACACACATTCAGTGTATAAAATATGAAAATGTGAGACTGGGTGTTGGGGAATGGGCAGGTGAATGTGTTAGTTAGGGAGTGGGGGGGCGCTCTTGTGAGAGATAGGGAGAGGAAGGGATAGTAAACTGGGCACAACAAAGCGAGTAAGAACACACGTAATCACGGGCATTACCCTGTTATATTGGCATATTCTGACCTATGACTTAAATAATTATATGGAGATACATGGAAAGTATCAACAAGCTTTACAATGTACTATTTTATGCTGATGGTGGTAGACTAATGAGAAAAGACAAAAATAAGGATACCGAACTAGTCACTGGTGGAAAAGTTACTATTATGAGGCTGGTCTACAATTATACACACCTTAAGTTGAGTTTTGCAGCGTTTCAGCATTTCACGGTGTCTAGTTGCCAGTGGGGAATCTTTCCATTGGCTTTCATTATTTTTCAAATCTTCCACGGTTCTGAAATCAAACACTAACAGTTAAATGAAAGGAAACACACTAATCCATCTTACCTTACAACTTGACTCTAAGACTCCTTACCTTTAAACAACTTTAAAATCAAAATGTATCTTAAAATCAATGACACCACTGCTATAGGGAAAGTGTGATTTCAGGATCTCAGTAAGGGGGACTAAATCAAGCAAATCAACTGGGAAACCTTAGTGAATAAAAACCAAGTTTATCTGTTACCACACGCCATATGCAGAAATCAAATCTAAGTAGACTGTACAAGGTTCTCAATAAAAGTATGATAGTGAGACTTCTAGGGGGTAACAGGAAAATATCTTCATGTTGTTGTTGTTGTTGTTAAGTGCCATAGAGTCATTTCTGACCCACAGCAACCCTGTATAGGGTTTCCGAGGAGCAGCTGGTGAGCTTGAACTGCCAATCTTGCAGTTCAAATGGCTTTGCAGTCTGGCACATTAACCCACAGTGCCACACCAGGGCTCCCTTCATGATGCAGGGTTAGGTAAAGATATCCTAAATAGAATGTAAAGCAGGAGTCATAAAGGAAAAGGCTGGTAAAGTGAACTACACAAACATTTAAGATCACCTGCTTTATCAAAAGATACCACTGATTATCAAAATAAATTTACCTAAAATAAATAAGAATTGTCTACAAAAGAAGAATAGCAGACAACTCAATATAGAAACGGACAAAAGAGAAAAAAACCCACAGGTACTTCAGAAAAAAAGATATACAATTGGCTGTTAAACACATGAAAAGGTGCTCTCAACTTTATTAGTCATCAGGAAAATGCCTATTAAAATCATAGCGAGATATATTTAAAGACAAAATCAGAGCAAAGATGTAGAGCGCCAGCAAGACGATAGCAGTCCTAGAAGTTAGCCAGTGGCTGCACTAAAAGACCTGGAGATTCCCCTCTTCTTACTGGGGGCCAGAGACACCATGGACTTCACCAAGGAGCACTTCAGAGACCCAGCTGAAGTTCTGGGCTCCGGGTTTGATTATTTGGAGCAGTTTGGAACTTCATCCTTTATGGAGTCTGCCTTGAGAAAACAGTCTTTATACCTCACATTTGACCCATTCCTGAAAGATAACGCTAACAAAATCAGTTCTTGTGGCCACTGAGACAAATAGCATTCATGATGCTCACAAGCCTTTCTCGGGAAGTTAGCCCAAAGAGAAGCCGGTGGACTTTGATTCTTTCCATGCTCTGGATATTCCTGTGATACACCCTCCCCCATGTGTTCGTGGGCCCATGGGCCTGCCTCTGCCTGCTGGCTCTGTGGTGGACATGTTAGAGCATAGTCAGGAAGAATCAGATGCGGAGGTCAAGGCAACACAAACGAAGAACGTGGAACTGAAAAGCAAGTCTAAGAAGCACCTTGTACAATGTCTACAGATGGAGAGAATCACGAGTGGTTTTGAAGGGACTGTAAACTAGGTGATGGAGGCAGCTCAGAAACAGAGGGAATTTGCCAAAGCTCAAATCCAGAAGGCTCTGAAGGAAAAAGATCAACTTTTGACAGACATGAACTCTAAAGTGCAAATACCTCTTTGATCTTCACAAAACTTGTAAGAAACAGGAGGTAATTAAAGGCTATCGCAAGAATGAAGCATCACTGAAGGAGTGTGTTGAAGATTATATACTAAGAACTGAAAAGGAAGCTCAGAGAAACCACACACTGAAGGCTCAAACAGAAGAGCAGCACAACCTAGCAAATGAGGAACTTGCCCGGGTCCAAAGACAGGCCCAAGTAGAGAAGTTGTTCTTCTTCCAGGTGAGCCTGATCAAAGAACAGTTGCAGATCCATTTTCTGGAGAAGACAGTGGAACAGATGATTACAGAAAACGATGAACTGATCAAAATCTTCAAGGACCTGATTTCACAGGTGGAAAATCAGGTGTGGCGGTAACTGACCAGTGACCTCTCCCCTCTTCCTGTCTGTGTCATTGCTGGTCTCCTATACTTTCTTTGTTCTCACTTTTTCTTTTGGGGATAATGATTCTCAAAAAACTGAGATGGTTATACAAAATTAAGTACATTTTGCTTTCCGAGAATTAAATTTTTCCTGCTCTATTTCACTTATTAAATCCTGTTTCTAATCTTAAAAAAAAAAAAAAAAATCACAGCGAGAATTAGTAGTTATCCATCAAAATGGACAGAATTCACTACGTGGTGGGAAAAGATATTGAACGATCAGAACTCTCCATATACTATGGATGGAGACAGTAGACTAGAAAGTAAATTATTTGAGTGTTAATGGTTCAAATCCACCAGCTGCTCCTCAGAAACCATATCCAGGGTTGCAACCAACAGCACTTAACAACAATTAAAGCAGAACGTATGCATACTCCATGACTTAGCAATTCTACTCCTAAGTATGAACCATCACAGTGTGTAAATACATGAATCAAATGACATCCATAAGACACGAATTTTTACAGCAGTTTTATTCATAATAGCCCCAGACTGGAAACAACCCAACTGTATGGTACAAATGGTAAACAGATTAGAGGATATTTATACAAAGGAATATTCTTTATAGAGTAAGAACAATGAAAAAATTACTGCTACCTACAACAATCTTTCTGAAGTTCATAATAGTATGGTCAGCCAAAGAAAGGAAGGCCTGAAAAGTCAAAAGGAGTATAAAGCAATACAGTTTATATACATGTAACCCATGACTGTGGCGTTGGTTCCTTTCAGGTCAGAAAAGAACCACCCAGTAGGCCTTCCTAGACCTATGACTTTCTTCCCATGGAGCTACTGGATGGATTCAAACTGCTAACCTTTTGGCTAGCAGTCAAGTGCTCAATCATATTCATGTGGTGGTAGTGGTATGCCATGGGGTCGAGTCTGACTCATAGTGACCCTGCATAGGGTTTCCAAGGCTGTAAATCTTTACGGGAGTAGAAGGCCTCATCTTTCTCCCACGGAAAACAGCTGGTAGTTTCGAACTGCTGACCGTGAGGTTAGCAGCCCGACTCGTAACCACTATGCTACCAGAGCCCTTTAATCATATTAATAGTAAATCAAAAAAAGAAAAAGAAAAACATGCATTCTGGAACTATGGATTTGAAAGATGCAAGAGGGGTGGTCCCCATGGCATTCCTACTTAACTCTCCTGTTTGATCAATACATAAGATAGATGAGTCTTGAACGATGACAATTGCTTCATCAGTACTGACTCTAAATTGCACAGCTATTCCAAATGCGGTCATTTCAGTTGAGCAAACAATGTAGTTTTTCTAGTTTCTAATATGCAGATATTGAGCTGACAAATGTGTTTTTCTCTATCCAATGGGCAGAGAACACCAGAAGCAATTTGCTTTCACCTAGCAGCATCAGCAATAAAGCTTCAGTCTCATTTTGGAATTTTGTCATCTCTCTGGCCCTATGCCACACCTGTCAAGCTATCACAGTACATAAGGTCTGATCTATATTAGTACTACCTTGCTGATAGGACCAGGTGAATAAGAACAGTAGATATCTTTTTTATCTTGGTAAAAGCTACATATTCAACAGACTGAAAAATCAATCACACGAAAGCTCAAAAGTTTAAGAGTTCAATAATCTAGAATTCCATCCAATGGGGGGGGGGGGGGGGGAGAAATACTTGATACCCTTAGCACAATGGCACAAAACTTGTGAAGACTTAGGATTTCAGAGGCAACCGATTCTGAACTTGGGTGTGCGACTTTTTGCCTATTTCCTGAGAAATTCACGAGGCTGACAGCTTTCAGTGAGGCTCCTGTCAGTAGAAGGTTCTCAGGCTGATCTCATCTGCGGTACAAGCAACTCTGTCACTTGAGCTCATGATCCAAGGGCTCCGATGGTGCTTTAAATGCTGGTTGCTAACCAAGACCCTATGATGATCCTTGAGAGGATTCACAGCAGAGGCCCCTAGGGTTTTGCAGCAAAACCAAGCTGTAATGGCGAAGAACTATTCTCTTTTCAGAATCAGTATTTGGTTTGTTACTAAGTCATAGTAGAAACGAAAGGCTAACAAGTGGGCACCAGGTGAACAAGCAACCTAAACTCTCTCTGAACTGAAAACTGTCTGATTGGACAAGACGTAAGGCAGCTGTACCAAACCAAGAACAAAAGCACATGTGGGAGAGCCATCTGGTAACCCTGAAAAGCCCTCCCAGGATTGCAAGGGCAGTTTCCTACGGCCGACTGACTGGAGCCGTGAACAGATACGGGTGGTTCTTCAAGCAGGCCTGGTCTCAGCTCTAAAAGTGGACTGCTGTGGAATTCCAGTCCAATTCAGGGGCAACTGTGACAAATAAAGGAGACAGGAAATCCTCCCAGAAAGCCAAGTTTTGAGTGATATTTCTTATGGTCCACTTTCCATCAGGAGACATGGCCCGATGTGCAAATTTACAATAACCCAGTGCCATAACTAACAATTTAACCAGACACTCAGATATTTTGAATCACAAAAACTGGGGAAGATAAATGTGCTTTGAGAATAGGCCCAGAGAATAAGAATTTTATGCCTCATGTGAATGCTTGTCCAAGACTGCCACTGAAGAAGGTACACAAATGCCTGGCAGACAATGTATATCTTCCATCCAAGAGGGCATAATGTGTCCTCAATGGACTGAGCATTTAGTCTAGATGTGGATTTTCCTGCCTGACTACCATGCTTCTGCCAGCAACACCATTTATAGATTCATTAAATGCCTTAGTCACGGTCTTATTGTCCCAGTCAACACTGCTCTTGTTCACGGGACTTAAATTACAGCACAAGGAGTTTCAGTCTGTGGTGATTCAAACATTGGCAATGGATCCTGGTGATGACTACACAGCACGATGGATGTCATTGGTGCGACTGAGTTGTACTCATGAAAAAGGATGAACTGGTTCCTCACAGGTTATCTCTAATTTTACGATTGAAAAAGAGAGACAGAGAGAGAAGTGATGTAATGGGCTCAGGTTTCAACGATTTTACAGCATCATCCAAAAGGGGCTGGACTCAGAGAATGGTCCAGCAGACAATACCTTGTGAGATTGGGAATGAAAATTACAGGTTGTTGGAGAAGGAGAGATAGAGACAGAGAAGAGATGAGACACTGCTTCTCTCATAGCCAGACTATGACATGGGTCATGAACCAAATGGTGGAATTGTAGGCTAAGTACTGGACTGCTAACCACAAGGCTGGCAGTTCAAATCTACCAGCCGCTGCATGGGAGAAAGGCTTTCTGCTCCCTAGAGATTATTTACAGTCTTAAGAATCCTACATGGGGGTGGCTATGAGTTGGAACCAACTCCATGGCACACAACAACAACATTCTATTATTAATTCAGATGCTTTGTTCAAAAAACGTTTCCTTTCTCTTCCTGCAACTTTTGCTTTTTTGAAGGTGCTAGTACATGGGGAAAGAATATTTAGATTAAGAAACACAACAATAGCGTATGGTTGGAAATTGAGGCTACCACCTGGCCATACCGAACTTCTAATGTTACAGGAAAATAGGCTAGAAAGGCAATTAGATGTTGGTGAGGGTTACTGCTTCACAGTCCAGGGAGGGAGAGGTATGTCTAGCACCCAGGTGTCCTTTTAGTGTCACCTAAAGTGTCACCTGACAATGCCTTTTCCAATGGAAAAAGTTAATGGAGTTTTTAATGCTAGAAAGTTAAGGTTGTGGGTCACTTTATTAGGTGCTGCTCTGCCTAACCAAAGAACATGGACTTGGTGGGTAGAGGCAGACGGTGAGCTGTCACCATGGAACTGCTTGCTCATGAAAACAATGGCAACTCAGGCAATTGCAGGACAGGGTATGATGGTACATACCTATTGAGCTCCCTGATGGCCCGAAGTCTGCGGATGTAGCGACGACAACTTGGCAGAATAGAGAGGTGGTGGGCGTGCAGGGTGAGAAAGAAGCATTCTGTAGGGAATTTCGGCTCAGAAAACGGAGGCTGACCTCCATCTAGGAAATAGAACATGATCTCCTAAATAAAATCCATTACCAGGCTAACTTAGAGAAAAATGCATTAATTTAGAACAGAAAATTACAATACTTGGTTGACAATGATAAACTTAGGCCATGCCATAAGAGGAGCAGCATTCCTATGAGCACCACTGAATCAACAGGGTTTTGTGATGTGTCCTCTTGGTGTTTTCCATAGAACCATTTCCATTTTTCCACAGAGTATACAAACATCACTTTTCTTTTCTAAATGATATTAGATCATGCTAATGGGCTACAGAGTCTGTAACTATTTTCCTACAGTTGGCCACGGTTGTCATTACTAATTTTTCACTATCATAAATATCACTGTGGGGAGCATCCATGCACAAAAATTACATTTTGCTTCGTGTGTCTCCTTACCGGCTTTAGAGATATATTCTGAAAAGTAGAATTATTAAGAATGATTATCATTTAAGAATGTTATCATTTTTGTTCTGAATCACCAGAATTCATTCTACATAGATTAAATAAACTGCCGTATTTCTTCATAAACTTACATTCTATTTTATCACTGTGTTTGTTTAATTCATAGAAATAGAATGGTAACCTGAATTTCTTTGAAATTGTATTTAGTTCCTATGATAGTTTTTTTCCCCTTACAAACAAGTATATTTTATTTCATATGATATACCTTATCTATAATTTTTTCCAAGCAAAAGAAAACTGTCTCTTGGTAGGATTTGGTCTTATACATTTATAGCAGTTCTATGTTTTGAATAGTATGTTTTTTATCAAGTATGTGACTCATACTTTCCCCCTATTCTTTTATTCTATTTATTTAGTCTTAATCTAAAAAAGATGTTTAGATATCAAAACAAATGCAGAGTCTTTTATGGTTGTTCCAAATTTTAAATCATTATAAATTTCTCTCCCCCTCAAACCTGATTATAGGCTTTCACCATATTTTCTTATTACATTTAAAACAAAAAGTTTGGCCCTTTGACTCTTCTGGAATTTGTTAGTCTACGGTGTATGTCTCCAAGATCATTCTCACAGCTTTATGTTGAAATGTTTGCTAGAAATTTAGCTCTTACATTTAAGTTCAAATGTCTTCTGTCCATCTGGTCGTAGTGCTGCCATTGCCAGGTCATCATGAAACCTTTACCCTGATCCATAAATAATTTTATAATATTGGAAGAATAAAGCCCATATAGTTTTGATATTTGTCACTAAGTAACATGTTTTATAACATGTTGAGAAACAAAAATCACCAATCATAATACCTTTAAAATATTTCTATTTTTACACCACTAATTCACCAAAAAGGAGCTCTGGTAGCGCAGTGGTTACGAATTGGGCTGTGAACCATAAGGTCAGAAGTTCGAAAGCACCAGCTGTTCTGCAGGAGAAAGATGAGGCTTTCTGCTCCCGTAAAGATTTACAACCTCAGAAACCCTGTTCAGGGTCGCTATGGGTCGGAACCGACTCCACGGTACGTAACAACAACAATTCACCAAAGGAGTCCTGATGTGGCACTGTAGTATAAGCACTGAACTGCTAACTGCAAGGTCAGTGTGTTTAAACCCACTAGCTGCTCCTTGGAAACCCCATACAGGGTCGCTATGAGTTGGAACTGACTAGACAGCACTTAACAACAACACAACACCATAACTTATTTAGTATTTCATGGGAATTTTCACTGGTACATATAAAACCTGTAACTAATTTGCTGCTGGTATCTTTATTATATCTTTTCTTTAAACTCAGAAGAGTTAAGTTTCTTTCCATCTGTTCTATGTACCTATTTGTTTTGGACTAATCCACATAAAATCTTTTTTACTGTATTAACTTTTGTTTTGTATTTCTGTATCATACATTTATTTTAGGGAAATGTAGTAAGTGTGTGAGGAATCACTAGGATCCAGATGAAAGTGGAGCATTTCAATGATGAAATCCTCATCTTGATGTGGTAAGGATTTCATTTTAGGTGATCCACATAGTCAAAGCCCATGGAAGCAGCAGGCAAGAAATCAAATTGGACAAATGTGCTGCAAGAGACTTCTTTAAAGTGTTAAAGAGAAGAGACATCACTTTGAGGACCCATACCGTGGTGTTTTTAATCACCTCATCTGCATCTGAAAGCGAGACAATGAAATTAGGAGAGCCAAAGAGGAACTGATGCCTTTGATTGGTGAAGAATATGAAATACACCATGTACTGCCCAGACTGTGAAGCTGACACAAGACTGGGCATGTTGCTTTCTACTGTACATTGGGTCGCTATGAGTCACAACTGACTGGCGGCCCAGAACAACATGAATGAATCTCCCACTCACAGAGTTCAGTCAGCCAGTCATTCACATCTTCCATAGTTGCGTTCACTCGTGTCTCATCATTTGGAAGAGTAATTCGACACCTTGGGTGGAATATATATGTGGGATCAACCGTCTCTAACTTGATCTTTGTACTCAGTTGTTGCAGCACCCAAAGGAAATTCAGCATGAATCCATCTGTAGATACCAATCTATCATCTGTCTGTGGAACACAAAAAGGCAAAGCATTGACAATACTGATGTGGATATAATGCTTTGGTACAACTTGATGAGACAACTTGAGTGCTCAGACAGAACCACATGCTAAGCCACTGAGAATACAGAAATCTCATCACCATGGTCATCAAAATGTCAGCTGCTGCTTGCTGAGTATGAATTACTTTTAAAGCATTTTACATTACACATTCTCTTACTCAACCTTTACAATAACCCTTACAGATCCCTGATACTGCCATGCCTACATTAGTCAGGAGCCCTGCTGGTGCAGTGGGTTGAACATTGGGGTATTAACAGAAAAGTCAGCTGCTTGCACACACCAGTTGCTGCGGCAGTCAAGACTCAGAGCCTCAGAAATCCGATGGAACAGCTCTACTCTGTTCTACAGGGTCACTGTGAGTTGGACTTGGCTTGATGGTAGTGGGTTTGGGTTTTTGTTGTTTTACAGCAGAGGAAATTGAGGCTCAGAAAATTTAAGCAATTTGCCTGAGTCTCAAAATGAATACACAGAAACAGGTTAAATACTGCTTCTTTTCTCTTCTTTGTTTCCTCTCTAGAGCATCAGAACAATTAGTCTACCATTAGAGTAAGTTTCTGTAGACTATAGCATTAGTAATTGAATAGAAATTTTAACAACTATCTTGTGGAACTGTAGGATAAGCACTAGACCACGAAATCAGTTTGAATTGCAAGGTCGATGATTCAAACTCATCAGCCGCTCCTTGGAAACCCTATACAAGGTTGCTATGCATTGAAACTGACTCTAAGACACTTAATAATAACATAGTTAATATCAAGGAGCCCTTAGTGTAGGGGGTTATGCATTGGGCTTCTAGTGCAAGGTCAGCAGTGTGAGTCCATCAGAGCTGCTCCTGTAAAGATGGAAATCCTTAGAAACTTCACACAGGATTACTGTGGGTTGGAACAGTAGCATGGCATGCAGCAGCAGGAGTAGCAGCAGAATTAACATCAGTTAGTGTTCACTCTGTACCAGGCACTAACCTGAGAGCTTTACATGTAGTAACTCCAGTAATTAGGTACTACTACAATCCCTGTTAGGTAGATGAGGACGCTGAGCCACAGAGAAGTTACGCTTCTCTATACATTTTTTTTTGCTTTTGAGTAGAGGTGTTATATCATTCTTTTATTATTGGTTAATAAAATAGGAACAATGTCTTATTAACTTTGTTACGCTAGTAAAGGAGTGAGTCCTTGAGTGGTGTAAATGGTAAATGAACTTGGCTGCTAAATGAATGGTCAGAGGTTCGAGTCCAGTCAGAAGTACCTAGGAAAAAGGCCTGCCAGTCTACTTTAGAAAAATTGGCCACAGAAAATCTCATGAAGTAACGCACATGGGGACACTACGCGCTAGAATCAACTTGATGGCAACTGGTTTATTCCAGCAAAGTGGTCCAAGCCATTGTTCTCTCTCAAAGGGACTAACACAAGTCTTTATAACCTGGCCTCTTTGGGAAGGCTCCTGTCCCACACCTCTTCTTGAGTCCATTCTCTCCACAGCAGACCTTGTAGCTTCCTTGCTGAAAAAAATCTTCCAAGCATTTTCCATTACAGTTAGATTACAACATAACCACAGTGTGATGGACTCCCTGTCCATCCTCTCTGGCCCCATGACCTACCATTCTCTTTCCTATAAACTATCCTCCAGCCACAAAAGCCTGTGTGTTGAGATTCCACCAAACCTAGCTCCTTTTCACCTTGTGCCCTTCTTATAAAACTTATTTACATGCCTGTCTATTATTTTCTGTCTGGCCCTGTTTAGAACACACACTCCACAAAAGCAAGAAGCTTGCCTCATGTATCACCGTATCCCCAATTTCTCGGACAGTGCCTGGTAGGTGCTGAATAGATATGACTTGAATGAATGAAATGAAAGAACACTACAAGTGGTCCTTAAGAATCCTACCTGCATCTGTGCTTTCTTCATATTGGCATTGACGACAGCTGCCATGTAACCGAGAGCAGCCTCACGGGTCTCGCCATTTAACAAAATACTATGCAGGATCTTGAAAAGCTCTTGCTGAAATTTATTTTTTCAAAAAAAGGAAGCAGAGACATTTTATTTTAGACATGAATACTTCAAGAACAGCTAGCTTCCTTCCCACTTTCTTTCCCCTTTCCACGCATTCTCAGAGAACCTGACCACAAGAGGAATGTAACAAAGCCTCCTATTCCCCAGTGACAAGATAATTAGCACAAAACCATTTTAGGGCAGAAGATGGAGTAGTAGTAGAGGAGGGAGGTATAGTTTAATAAAACAGTCCTATTTCCTTTCCATAGGAGTCCTGGTATGACGTTGTGGGCTAATGCGTCAGACTGCAAAGTTGTTTGAACTGCAAGGTCAGTGGTTCAAACTCACCAGCTGCTCCTTGGAAATCCTATACAGGGTCGCTATGGGTCGGAATCGACCTGACAGCACTTAACAACAACAATTTCCTTTGCATGATCAAAATTACCTAATTACCCAAGTCTAATTGCTCTGCTTTTAAGTTTCAGAAGTGAAGGCATATGAATCTATATTTGGGACAAACAAGTCAATGAAGGCTATGTGCAAACTTACAGTCTTTGCTCACCCCCACAGTCTAAATGCCTAAGGGCTGACAGAGAACGGCAACCACATTCAGGACCATAACCCAGTGATGCTATATACCCAGGACAGCATATCATGGCTGTTGCCATTACTATTCAAGACACGGGTCATTTTACATAGCATATGTTTTATTCCTCCTTTGAATTCATTTTCTGAACACCTACCCTTCCCAACTCCAAGTAATGCTGCAGTGATTGGCTAACCACGCGAGTGTTCTCAAGGGTAATGGCAGGCCCTGAGAAATATTTTTCAACCACTTTAGCCTGGAAAAAGAAGAAAGAAAGTCAATCAACATATAATGTGCACTTGGGAAGGGATCTGTGCTTAAGAGTAGGAAAGTACAAATGGCCACTGCACTTACATCATCTTCTGCAAATACGGAGAAACTAAAAAAAGCTCCCAAATAAGACAATCGCTGCAGCTCCCGACCAGAGCCCGGGCTTAAGGATTTAGGCAACCACAATGGTAAAGAAGCAACCTGTATGAAAAATGCAAGAGACAAATCAAGTTAACTAAAAAGACAAGCAAAATAAAAATTTGGTACAAAGTGTTCTCAATAGCAATTTGTTCTTAAACTCTAGCATAATGGCTAACATTTACTCAAAAGCAACATGCACAAATACAGTCAGCTGCCTGCACAGAGGAAAAGCCAACTTCTCTTCATTTTTACAAAATCTTTTAAAACATTTAAAAACAAGTTTTCTGTTTCTAAATATTATTTGATGGAGTTCAAAGACGCATTTTTGTTCTACCAAAGGACTCAAGTAAAATTTCTTCAATTATCCTTATCAAACAAAAAACAAAAAAAATCCCACAAAATACTTTCATTCCTAGAAATAGGGTACGCACAACAGTTTAACAGGTAAGTTTCTACATCTACAGGAACAAATTTTAATGTTGTTCAAGAAAATTTATTTGGATAACGTTGCCTAAGGAGTGCCTTTAGAATTATGACATATTCACTCAAAACATACAAGTCAATGGGATCTTACCAAATTGCACATTGGATGTGTCTTCCCAAACTTGGTTTCACAAAGTTCACCTAATGCCTAGAAATATAATCAGAAAGAACAGCTTAAATGCATCTCATCTTAAACTGACTGCCATGGGTAACATAGCAAGGAACAGCTTTGAATGCTGCTATAAATACATGGCTATTCTCTCTAAAAGGCTAACAGCTTTACTGTCTTTTCTGATTAACAAACTAATGAATATGTCTCGTAAAACAACAACAACAACAAAACTTCAGAAAAATCAGAATATCAACCAAAAATGAAAATAATTTACAAACTTTACTCCCAGCCAGAAATAACTTCTATTGGTATTTGGTTAATAGCATTCTACACATTTGTGCTCTTTTTATTGAATTTTACTTTTTTCATTTAACATTATTTCATGTCCAAAAAGAGATTTGCTTCATATATTTTAGTGTTGCCAAATATTGACAATTTATAAGCTATCAACTTCAAACCACATTTCAACAGTAATTTCATTTTAAACACAAGAGGATATTCAGCTATATTTCAGAAATCCAGCATGTTCCTTTGGAACCTCGATCATTCTCATATAAAGAAACAGGAAAAACAGTTCTTAAGAGCATCAGTGGAATTGAACACTGGCCATGACAATACCATCAAGCATGGCACTTTAAGAGTGAATTGAGACTTTGCATAATATGGACAGAGACATAAAGCTGCTAAACCAGCTGTAGAAAGTTTAGGCACTGACACAATTTTGAGGAGCCCCTGAGGCTCAAAGAGCTGGTAGTGAGAAAGAAAAGCCGTCGCTGCCTACTGCCGGGCTTCCTACATTTTGCTGCACACAAGGATGACTTGGGGGGCCTTGAAAAAACTCACAGTACCATGCGAGTCTTCTCCCCACTATATTTCCTGCTTCCTTCACACCTCATTAAATCACAACGTCCAGTGGTTGGGAGCCTGGAATCATTTTTTAAAGATGCTCTGGTGACTCCAAAGTATGGCAAAGGCAAGACCGGGATCCACTACTATTTCTGATTTCAGTTCCAATCTTCTTTCTCTTCCTGTCTCTTATTATTGTACGCTTTCAGGCTGCACTCTCATGATTGTACAAGCATCAATATGGTACAAAATAAAATCACTGTCTGCCACACAGAGGTCTTTGTCTTTTGACCAAGAAGGACATTTTGTTGATATCTGACACTAAAAGTTCCTCACTGAGCCATCAAACTAATTTAAATCACAACATAAATTATACAACATAGAAATAATTGTTGTTGTTATGTGCTGTGGAGTCAGTTCCGACTCACAGCGACCCTATATGGTGTTTCTGAGGGTGCAAATCTTTATGGGAGCAGAAAGCCTCATCTTTTGCCCGTGGAACAGCTGGTAGTTTTGAACTGCTGACTATGACATTAGCAGCCCGTTTCGCAACCACTATGCTACCAAGAGCTCCTTTAGCAATAATTAGTGTTCATTAAAATATTTCATCACTGATGTCAAATACTTACATTATCCACACTTCCTTTTCTCTGCCACAAACACTGAATAAGGCTTGAGAGAATTTACTAGGAAACAGAATACTATGCACAATAAGAAAGAGTCTTGGCATAAATCCATTTAAAATTATTTTTATAAGTTCAGAATTCCCATTTTGACTTTTAACTTCCTAGCACAGTTTTTAACTTTTAAGTCTTTCTGTGTTACTAGCTTTAGTGTTTTTAAAATGTAGCCTTTGGCTGCACTGCTGTTTCAGTATTTACTGCAGTATGACTATCTAAATGTTCCACTGAGCTTTGGGTTTCTGCAGTAGACTATGAACACCTTGAGGAAACGGGCTTTGTCTCCTTAGTCCCTGAGTTCCCAGTATTGGCTCAGAACAGATCCTCAGTAAGCACTCACCTCATGAGCAAGCAGAATAAATTCAGTAAAATGAGTGAAAGGAACACATGCCACAAAATGTATCAATTTAACAATGTCTCAATTTTTACAAGGTTAGGTGCTGTGGGATAAAGCACTGGACCCCAACGTTGATTTGAACCACAAGACTGGGGGTTCAAACTCTCTAGCTGCTCCTTAGAAACCCTATACAGTGTCGTTATGAGTTGGAACCAACTCAATGGCACTTAACAACAACAACAGATAACATAAAGAAAATTAATTTCATATTCTGATATTTCTTCCTTGGTGCTTCCACAATGAAAAGTATTCAGTAATACTTGAAGCAAATTCAGGGAAGAGAAGAACACCTTATTTTCATTCTGCTTCCAGTGTTTTCATGACAATCAAGGTCTACTATAATAATTTACCTGAAATTTCTGTCTACAATTCATGCTTGCTCTAACTGATTCAATGGCACTTAACAACAACAACAAAAAGCACCTTACAATGCTAAGCAGATCTGAGTTACCTAAGCAAAGCCTACAAATGAGGTACAAAGCCTTAAGACACTGGGAAGATGAACAAGAATTACTCTGAGATTTTCTGTGGAAAGTCACTCCATCAAATTATATTGCTTGGTTTAATATAACTCTGTCTTTTTATTAGTAATAGTTTTTTTCAGTTTAAATAAAGGATCTCATTCCAAATATGGTATGCTCATGACTAGAGGAATCTCAAATCTATGACCCATGACAATCCTTTTCATAAGTGCTACAGTATGGCGAAGTACATCATTATCAGTCACGGCATCACTAGCTCCTGTCTAGGACTTGGCAGGTGGGATATGTACCGGGTTGCTAACTGTCTTCACTGATGCATCTCACTGCACAACAAACCCTCTGCATGGCCAACACAGAGATTTCATGTTTTAAATTTGAAAACAAGGTGGACCATGGACCTGAAAGAAAAGTGTATGTTAAAATAATCTGCAAGAAAAACATCGATTAAATGGGTTTAAAAAAAAAAAGTTTTACCATGAGGGGGTATTTAAAGTAGTCACTATCAAGGGAGCACTCTTTGGCAGCAAGCGCCAGGCCTTGTAAAATGGGGATAAAGATCTACAAAGGAAACACAAAAACAGATATGTAAGTATAAAAAATTTGAAGCATAAGAAAGTACATCAAATGAAATGCTGACTTGGAATATTCATTTATGTCCATTCCTTCCCCACAGAAAAGCTTTGTTTTGCATATAAAGGAGTCTAGAACCCATCCAAGGAGTCCTGGTGTTGGGTTGTAGGATAAGCACTGGACTGCTAATTGAATCAGTGGCTCAACCCACCAGCTGCTTCTTGGAAACTGGTTGCTATGGATCAAAACCAATTCAACGGCTTTACAACAACAATAGAACCCATCCAAAGGAGTCCTTGAGGTGCAAAGGTTACTTGGCTTCTAATTAAAAGGGTGGAGGTTCACACTCACCCAGTGGCACCATGAGAGAAGAGATCTGGAGACCTGCTCAAATAGAGACTATTGTTGTTAAGTGCCAGGAACTTGCTTCTGACTCATAGTGACCCTGTATAGGATTTCTGAGGAGTGGCTAGTGAGTTTAAACTGTTGACCTTGTGGTCAGCAGTCCAGTGCTTATGCCACAGTGCCACATGGCTAAGAGAGCCATATGGCTCCCATAAAGACTGTAGCCTAGAAAACTCTACTGGACAGTTCTACTGTGTCTTACTGGGTAGCTATGAGTAGAAAACTGACTCAACAACACCCAAAAACAAAAACAACAGAAACACAATGTGAATATGCCCTTTGACAGTGTCAATCACAAAATAACGCAGTAAAATTCTCCAAAAGTAAGAGGATTTAGAAGAACTCTACTATCCTGTAAAAACTACCTGGAGCCTCCTAAAGGGCTCTTCTAGTCTTCGTGGAGCTATAGTTTAAGTGCTGGACTACCAACCACAAATTGACAGTTCAAACCCACCACCTGTTCTGCAGGAGAAAATGAGGTTTCCTGCTCCTGAAAACTTTACAGCCTTGGAAGCCCTAATAGTCACTTCAGAATCGACGCCTTCAAAATGAGAAAGGATCCTCCATGAACTTCACTTGATCTAGTCAACTAAACTCAGTACATCTCAGTGACTAGTATGTGAAACATTGTGATTATCGAACACCTGTAATCTATAAAGAAGCTAGGCTCAAATGTTCTAATTTCTAAGCTCTATTAATATATTTTTTTCACCAATCGTGTGTCTGTTTGTTGTACTGTGGTGGCTTGTATGTTGCTGTGATCCAGGAAGCTATGCCACTGGTATTTTAAATACCAGCAGGGTCACCCATGGTGGACAGATTTCAGATGAGCTTCCAGACTAAGACAGATTAAGAAGGAGAGATGTACTACTTCTGAATAGTCAGTCCCTGAAAATCTTACGACTAGCAGTGCAACACTGTCAGATAGTAGCAGAATACTGAATATGTAAACATGATGAAGAGCACCAAAATACTGTCCGATATAGTGCCAGAAGATGAGCCCCTCAGGTTGGAAGGCACTCAAAATGTGACTGGGGAAGAGCTGCCTCCTCAAGTCATAGCTGATCATGATGATGCAAATAGAGTAAAGCTTTTAGGATTTTCATTTGCTGATGAGGTACAACTCAAAATGAGGAGAAACAGTTCCAAATATCTACTAATAATCAGAACATGTAATGTACAAAGCATGAATCCAGGAAAACTGGAAATTGTCAAAAATGAAATGGAATGTATAAACATTGATATCCTGGGCATTAATGAACTGAAATGGACTGGGATTTGCCACTTTGAATCTGACAAACATATGGTTTACGGAAAATTGAGGAGAATGTCACATTTATCCTTAAAAAGACTATTCCAATATCTATCTTGAAGTACAACCGTGTCTGTGATAGGAAAATATCTATGCAACTACAAGAAAGACGAGTTAGTGACACTATTATTCAAATTTATGCACCAACCACTAATGCCAGTGATGATGAACTTGAAGAATCCTATCAAATTCTTCAGGATGAAATTCATCAAACATGCAATCAAGATGTATTGATAATTATTGGTGACTGGAATGCAAAGGTTGGAAACCATGAGGAAGGTTCAACTGTTGGAAAATATGGCCTTGGTGACAGAAATGATGCTGGGGATCACATGATAGAATTTTGCAAGACCAATGACTTCTTCATTGCAAATATGTTTTTTAAACAACATAAAAGATGACTATACACATGGACCTCACCAGATGGAGTACATAGAAATCAAACTGACTACATCTGTGGGAAAAGACAGTGGAAATGCTCTCTATCACAGGCCAAAGAAGAGACAGGGCAGACTGTGGAACAGATCATCAGTTGCTCATATGCTGAAGAAAATGAAAATAAGTCCACAACAGCTAAATCATGATCTTGAACACATCCCACTTGAATTTAGACATCATCTCAGTAAATGATTTGATGAACTATACACAAAGACCAGAAGAGTTGTGGGATGATGTCAAGACTATCCTACAGGAAGAAAGAAAAAGATCATTAAGAAGACAAGAAAGTTACTACGTGACTAACCAAGAGGCGAGAGTTTTAGTCTGTGTTACAGGTCATAAGCTCTCCAAAATGGATTCCAGCCTGACTAATTCG
>NW_006408608.1:12029047-12033845 GCF_000296735.1 Chrysochloris asiatica
AGAAATCATCGGACAAAATCATTAACATGACATGCAGTAAAATTTTAATCAAGATAATTAAAAAATGGCTGCAACCATACATTGACAGAACTTCCAGAGGTTCAAGCCGGATTCAGATGAGGATGTGGAACAAGGGATTTCATTGCTGATGTCATATGGGTTCTTGGCTGAAAGCAGAGAATATCATTCTAATACAACAAAGGAACACTGAATGGTTTAAGATTACGATAGGTATACTCCAAGTGGTATTCTTTCACCATACTTATATAACCTGTACGCTGAAGCAAATAATCCTAGAAGCTGGATTGTATGAAGAAGAACATGGCATCAGGATTAGAAGAGCTATGATATGCAGATGATACAACCTTGCTTGCTGAAAGCAAAGATGACCTAAATATTTAATGATGGAAATCAAAGACCACAGCCTTTGGTATGGGTTGCACCTCAATGTAAAGAAAACAGAAATCCTTATCACCAGACCAATAAATTACATCATGATAAATGGAGAAAAGACTGAAGTTGTCAAAGACTTCATTTTGCTTTGATCAACCATCAACACTCATGGAAGCAGTAGTCAAGACGTACTGCATTAGGCAAATCTGCTGCTCTTTAAAGTGTTGAAGAGCAAAGACATCAGTTTGAGGACTAACGTGTGACTGACCCAAACCATGGTATTTTCAATAACCTTATATGCATGTCAAAGTTGGTCAATGAATAATGAAGACCATAGAAGAGTTGATGCATTTGCGTTGTGGTGATGGAGGAGAATATTAAAAGTACTATGGACTACTAAAAGAACAAACAAATCTGTGTTGGAAAAAGTATAGCCAGAACGTCCCTTAGAAGCAAGGATGGCCACACTTCGTCTCTCATACTTTGGACACATTAGCAGGAGGGACCAGTGTCTAAAGGATATCATGTTTAGTAAAGTGGAGGGTCAGTGAAAAAGAAGACGACCCCAACAAGATGGATTGGCACCATGGCAGCAGCAATGGGCTCAAATGGAGTAATGACTAGGAGGTTGGTGCTGAATTGGTCAGCGTTTCATTCTGTTGTGTATAAGGTACTGACTCAATGGCATCTAACAACAACAAAACCAAATTAATATATTTTTAAAAAAATTCTTAGCAGCAATTTGTTGCCACCCTCCAAATTGCATAGAATTTTTTCAATCTTTCTCTGTTTATTTTGAGGAGAACAAGAAAAATCAGCCAGTAATAACAGCTGCATTAAAATCTAAATTAAGCAGAACAAAGAGTGAACTGATAAATGATGAATTGGGAAAACAAAAATTTCATTTGCATGCCCAGCCTTCATAATGTAATTAATAAAATAACCAGATAGCACAGACATCAAGGGCACTAGTAATAAATGAAACTTTATCACCAATCCTGTAGCACAGGAACACTATGCAACATACTCTCAGCGCAGCTCATCCTCAAATTTCACAATGAACTCACCAATCAACAAATACAGGCCAAGGAGCTGGCTGGGATTCAAGACTAACAGCATGAAGTCGAAAATGACGTAAACAACTGCTGACAATCTGAACTCCAACAAGCAGTCAAAGGAGTGCGCTATAAAGCCACTCAGGAACTTGAATCAATCCCTTTTCTGCTCATTTCCTCCCACTGTATTGTACACCCATCTTTTAGAAAAATAAGGCACCTGAATGACAAGCTGTCTGTGTAGTGTTTTAGATATGGAAGCTCTTGAAGAGCTCATTCTCATTTCTGCAAGCCTGACAATCAGGATAGAAATAATGGGCTTTCAGAAGCTAGCTGAAAAGAGAAAGGCCACAGTTAGGTGTGTGTGTGGGGTGTGGGGGAGGGGGAATGCCAAAACTGTACTTGCAGGGAAAAAAATAAATAGCAAAAGCTCCAGAACCACCAAAGGTCTATTTCAAAATGGGTCATCCAGAAAAGTCTGTAATACTATAAAAGAAAACATCTTTACTCTTTCTAAAAGAGGGTGTAATTAATAATAAATTGACAAAGTACAGCCAGAATGCTCGTTAGAAGCCGGGATGGTGAGATTTCATCTCTTGGATGAAATCTATCAGGAGACCAGTCCATGGACCAGGACATCAAGCTTGGTAAAGTGGAGGGTCAGCAAGAAAGAGAAAGACCCCCAATGAGATGGATTGGCACAGTGTCAGCAGTAATGCGCTCAAGAGTAACAATAAGTGTTGAGGATGGTACAGGACCAGGCGGTGTTCTGTTCTGCTGTGCGTAGTGTTGCTATTAGTTGGAACCTACTTGATGGCACCTAACAACAAGAAGACAAAATATTAAGGAGTCCTGTTGGTGTAGTGGGTTATGTGCTGGGTTGCTAATCATAAGGTCAGCAGTTCGAAGGCACCAGTCGCTCCATGGGAGAAAGGGGAGGCTTTCTTCTCCCGTGAAGATTTACAACCCTGGGAACCTTACATGAGGGTTGCTATGAGTTGGAATCGACTCGATAACAGTAGGCTTGACTTTTATGGTAGACAAAAAACTACCAACCATAATATTATTTCCAGCAGTCAAATATTACATGATTTACAATACCTGCATATTTTCAATACTTACTTTCAAACATATTGCCTAGTACTAATAAAATGTAAGTATTCATCTTCAAGTCTAAATTCTAGTTACTATTAATCTCTTTGTTCATATATGAACATCTCTCAAACACTAAAAGAAAGGGGTCTGAAATTTCAGTAAAAAGATTCAAGAATTCAAATTTGCCATATGAGCTTTTTTAGGCAAAAAGCTAAATAAAATGCCATGATTCAGTGTACCAACTCTGTTTTACTCATTTCTCTCCAGATAAAACACAGAGTATAACATAATAAAAGCCAATGAGTACTCAAGACTGAGGAGCAGAAAAGGAGCCAGAACTCTTGCAATTAAAAATACACTGGTTGTTTCATAACTTCCCTGCGTAAGTTTCTTTACGAATAAACTAGGCATAATTCAGCTGATTATTGGCTGCTTTTATATAGTTAAAGCTACTCTGGGTTCTTCAAATGATGTACTTTTTAACAGAAAAATAATCTAATTGATAGGCAGTACATATCTTCTTGTCTATCATTTAAACCTTCCAAAATAGTTATTAATTTTCATTAGAGATGACTTATGACTTTCACCATGGCTCTTCTGGCAAGTTCCTGTTATGCCTTATGCTACCTCTGGGTGTTCGTGTATCACAAGCTCCTTGAAATCCAGAACTGGGCTTACTATTTTCTTCTGAAGTAAAGCAGCTAGCCTAACATGCTGCCATAAATATTCCTGAAAGTCAACAAGACCATTCAGCTGAGAGAAGTAGGTGTAGAACTCCAGATACAGAGTTCACAAGGTTAACTGGAATATTTACTCTTGGATTCTTCTTTTACAGATACTTTGAAGACTACTGAAAACACAATTCCTGTGAATTCAAAGGTCTTAAAATGAATCACAAACAATAATGTTCGTCATAACACCAGATACAAGTAACTATTGCTCTTGTCTCAGTTATTCTTGCTAACTGAGGCACAAACACGTAACACAGATAGAAATGATGATACAGCAAATTGTAAGCACAAAATCTCTTCATCACAGGAAATAGCTTGTGTGAACGTTTCTGTGGCAAAGTCTTTACTTTCAACCCTGGGCTATAAAACTGCAATCCAAATGTAATGCCAAAGTTTCACCTTGGAAGAAACCTTCAAGATCAAGAGGTTTCATTATGAAATATCTCATATCTGCATTTTCACTTGGCTTGATACAAGAAGGCATCAAAATAATGCATAAATAGCAAATGGACAAAGGGATTCAGGAGAGAAGAGGCATCAATTTTAACTTAGTGGCGAGAAGACAAAACATTCTCTATGCTTTGAGCCTGCCTCTGAACAACTTGGGTAGTTAATTTATTATTTAAAAAAAAAATAGATACAGACAGTAATTTTCACCATGGCTCTTCTGGCAAAATCCCGTTATGCCTTATGCTACCTCTGGGTGTTTGTGTATCATAAGCACCTTGAAATCAAGAACTGGGCTTCCTAATTTCTTCTGAAGTAAAGCAGCTAGCACAGACACTGCTTAAAACAATAACTGATGCTTGACTGAGAAGTTGACATGGGCAAATGATTGCCTCAAGAAAAGAATCACAGCTAGGTCTTCTCTCTGAGCTAGTAACATATATACTGCATTCAATTTTAGCAACAGAGGCGTTTTCAGTGCATGGTGTACTTAGAAAGGCAGCAACAGCCTAGACGCTCCGAGGCTCAAAGCTTCAGTCACCATCTTACGAAACTGTACCTGCTTGAACACTTCTTCATCCTGGTGCGTAGTTCGCACCAGCTCTTGAATGAAGCCATATGGGAGATTCCGACACAGCATATACGGCACCAAGAAAGACGGCTGCTGCAGGGATCTGTGGATATAGGAAACCAGGGCTGTGACAATGCCAATTCATTACCAACGTGACAAAGCAGTCTAGGAAATGGCACATTAACAGCAACAGTCCAGGCAAAATTCAGAGTTTACAACTCCCAAACATTCTTTACAATAACTTCAGGCAAAAGATTGTCTTTCGTATTAGTGGTAATCATTTTGGGGGCATTTTTAAATGAGAGACTATATGAGCAGTCCTGGTGTGGCACTGCAGGATGATGCAGTGGCCGGCAAGGTCAGTCTGAACGGCAAGTTCAAACTCACCAGCAGTGGTAAAAACCAACCAGCTGCTCCTTGAAAACCCTAGGCAGGGCTGCTATGAGTTGGAACCGACTTGACAGCACTTAAACAGCAACATATTAAAAAAAAAAAAAAAAAGTAAT
>NW_006408608.1:12041805-12043412 GCF_000296735.1 Chrysochloris asiatica
TCATAAGGAAGAGAAAACTATATTCAAGCTGCTGTACTGTATTTATTGATGCCATAAATTCATGCTGTCTGTGTTTATTAAAAAATGTGTGTATAAGTGGAACCAGACAATTCAAACCTGTGTTGTCCAAAGGTCAACTATATACTTGGGGGTCCTATGGAAAAAGTCTACTTTTCTACTAACTTTTGAAACCCTTTGAATATATATACTTTCTTTGTTTCAGCATTTTGTTTTGCTTTAGGTGAAAGTTTACACTGCAAATTAGTTTTCCAATCAGTAGTCATACACAACTGTTCTGTGACCCTGGATGTAATCTCTGCAGCATCAGCGCTCTCCTCTTTTCTGTGCTCGGTTCTGTCTCCAGTCATCTGTTTTCCCTGTCCCTTCCCTGCCTTGGTTCATCTTTCCTTTGGGGCAAATGTTGCCCTTTTGGTCTCATAGAGTTGATTGTTCTAAGAAGCACATATTTTTTCTAGGTTTCACTGTTTATTTTGCAGGCTCATCTATTTATTAATTAGATAGCCCTGGTGGTGTACTGCTTAAAGTGCTAGACTGCTAACTGTTGGTTGTTGGTTTAAACCCACCAACTGCTCTTCAGGAGCAAGAAGAGGCAGGCTGCTTCCACAAATAGAGACCCTTGGAAACCCTATAGGGCAGTTCTACTCTGCCTTATTGCATTGCTATGAGTCAGATTCGACTTAATTTTTGGGCCTATTAATTGGCTGAAGGAGTCTTGGTGTGGCGCTGTAAGCTAAGCACTGGACCTCAAGGTCAGTTTGAACTGCAAGGTTGATGGTTCACACTCACCAGTCACTCCTCAGAAACCCTATACAGGGTCGCTATGAGTCAGAAATGACTTGATGGCACTAACAACTACAACGATTGGCTGAAAGGTGGCCTCTGGAAGTGTCTACAGTTTTTAAGTTAGAAAATTGTTTTAGGGTGTTAAGTCTTGGGGGTTCCTCCAGTCACTTTGGACCAGCAAATCTGATCTTTTTAAAATTTGATTTTATTCTACATTTCTTAGCTATCCAACTGGGACCGTCTGTTGTGGTCTTTGTCATTATGGTCAGTAGTGGGAACTGGGCACCATGTAGTTCTTCGGGTCTCAGGTTAAAGGAGGCTGTGGTACATGTGGACATAAATACTCTCTTATAGATTCTTCTGCACACTGACAAATTTAATCAAGTGTACCCCACTCTTGCTGCAGCCTCTATTTATAGCCTGGAGTTATTTTTAAATAGTACTGGCCATAAGTACCAATTGGGTCCAGAGGAAACTCCAATTTAAGAGCAAAATTCTACGCGAATGAGTCAGAAGCTTACAAGAAAGGTGCTCTTATTTTTCTTGCTCAAAGTCACCTAAAAAACTAAGTCATTTTTCTCACTAGGTTCTCAGGGGTGAACACACAGCAGCAACATCACAAACTATGCTTTAGCCTCTGCTGCCAGTCCAAAGGCTGTCTAAGCAAATCAGGTCTAGCTTTAATGAGGTCAAGGAAGTGCTTGGCTGGATTTATGGGTAGAAACAATTTTACTGGTTCGAGCAAGCCCAAACGCTCTTCAGTGGATTCTCAGCAGAAGCTTCACACACACACACACACACAC
>NW_006408608.1:12043512-12049134 GCF_000296735.1 Chrysochloris asiatica
CTGTGGAAAATGGAATTAAAAAGCAGTAGAATTTTCCATGAACTTCTGGAAGCCCCCTTTCGTATTTACGCCTCATCCAATTTTGGAAAAAAGAATAGCAAGGACTAAGGAATTTTCCAAATCCTTATAAACTGGAACATATTTTTAAGCTCTTGGGAAATGTGTATCATCTTCCTTCTTTTCAAAACGTTTAAAGAATAAATTTTGTAACTTTGTCATTTTTTCTTCAGATATTTTTGTATATGAGAAAGAAAACATACAAAAATTCCTCTTTATTGAACTTGAAACGTTGATGAAACACCCAGAAACAAATAATATAGCACTGTAAGTGATTTCCTAATTACCCATTCCTTCACCATTTATTACTACTAAATACCGAAAACTGTGCTATACCGAATATCTCCACTTAACAAACAGCTGCTCTGATTCTAAGCAGTTGGTTTTAGATGCATATAGACTTCAACAATGCTTTATCTCAACAAAGCTTGAATAACTCTTAAAACATTACTAGTCTGAACTCACTTTAATTTTTTTTTTTTTTTTAAATATGCTTTTTATTCCTTTAGGAGAGAAGAGAAAAAAGTTTTGGAATCAAAAAGATTCACTCAAACAGTATGTCAGAGACGGAAAAGGCCCTGATAGATTATCTAGTCAAACATGTTATCCAAGGTGATGCCAAATGGCCGGATGGCCAGCTAGCACCAGGCACCGGGGGTTCTTCATACCTTGGTTGTGTCAGGGAACCCTGTAGTACTAACGCAGTATGGGAAATGCACTGTGAGCGGATGTTGCTCAGAAGCTGGCTGACGGCTGGCTGGCTGCACATCTGAAAAAGACAGTTAGAGGTTGGGATAATAAGAAACAAGCAAAAGAATCTCATGTTGTTGGAAATAGACAAATCTCCCAAAGAAGGCATGCTTTTCTCCTCTTCCTTTTCCATAATGAGAAGACTGGAGAAGCTCTCACCCAAGTGCTGCCTACAGTGAAATAGGGAGAGAAGAAAGCAGAATTTTGCAGTGACCACTCGGGAACATCAGAGACGAGCTTCACTATTCTCTTTGCTTTTGCTAGGGTTCAGTGTCAGAAACTCCATAGAGGCCCTTCACAAATATGACACTAACAGGTGGTCAACCAGATTAGTTTCTAATGTAAAACTAGAACCAGAAATTGATAGTAGGAATAAAAGGAGAAACTAATGAAGAGAGTAGGCAGTAAACCTGGGGTTAATGCCAGCTTGGGACTTAAAAGTTACATAATCTGAGGCTCATCCTCTTATTCAAACAACAGCAAAGATGAAACCTATTTTACACTAGGTTACACAGGGCTGACTTAATGACTGTCAGAAATTCAGGTTCATGTAGACCTCGCACAGAGCTTGGCATGCTATAGGTGCTCCACAAATGTTAGTAACTATGATAATGACCACAACAGCATATGAGATAGGATTGGGGCCATGTGAGTTGTTCTGCTGGTTAATAGAGGAGACTGAAGCCAGGCCACTTCTTCCTTCCACTAGAATGTTTGTTAGTCCACGAGGGCAGAGATCTTTGTCTGCTTTGTCCAATGATACAGGCTCCTATGGACACTGCCTGGCATGCAGTTGATATGTAGTAACTACTGACTGATGGAATACATGAAAGACTGACAGTTCCTTGGGTCTTGGGAAGCTGTGGTGGAGGAAAGAAGTATTAGTTAACATATTACCTTTGGTGCTTTTTTTTCTTCTATTCCAACTCGGTCAAAGCACTCAATGAGGTAGTTCAGCATATCTGTCTCCTTGCAAGTTTCAATAGTGAAATGGTCACTGTAGGAATCCCAAGTACTGGCTCCACCAGAGGCTCCCAAACTTTGGAAGGAAAAAAAAAAAGAATGATGCTTACTTCTTCTTGATTAGTTCATTTTAACACAGTTCACATTTTTACAGCAGAAAGCCCATTAGGTCCCTGCACCCACAACCAAGCACAAACACCCATGCAGCCAAGTTTGTAGCTGATTGCTTATTTCACCTGCTCCAAGTGCAGTAACATTACTTTGTGGTAGACTTTAGGTTTTATGGACCTAAAAAGAAAATATGACCAGAAACCCAACACCACATCTTACTGGAAATGGTAACTTGGAAATAAACTCAGACAGACTAAGAACTGCTACCAAGTGTGATGCATATGAAGGGCTATCCCAGGCCTTCATCAACACTGACCATGGTCACTCAGCCTGACTTGCAGGTTACAACCTATTAGACTACAAACTCTTTAGGGATGACAAAACTTATAAAGTACTAACAAAATATCCCTTCCTTTACCCTAATGACGCTTAGCACAGCTCTCAAAAGCCTTTACCCAGGCAAGCAACTGGTTACATATTTATATCACAGTCCATTTAAAAAATGTCTTTATCCAGCATTTGCCAATAGGACCAAAATTTAGGAGAACTGTCGTTAGGAGGACACATGAAAATATTTGCCACCAACACAAAATTTTCTACAACCTTTAGCAAAAAGGGCAAAGCAATTATGTTAAAAACAAAAGAGAAATCGTAGGCGAGGCGTATCTAATGCTTGGGTCCTACTCCTATTCTAATTTCATTGCTTACTTACATGAACCTGGAATACTGATAGTGAGGAATAAATGAAGCAATGTGGAGGTGATTTGTAATCAGAACACGAGGTGAGGCATTGTTATTATTAGTTTTAACTACTATAAGAGACAAAAACCAAACATAATCTTAAAGGTTAGATGTAAGGGAATTAAAGTTAAGATCAATCAATCAATCACAAGTCACATACCAAATATGACATTAACTCACAAACAGCTTTGATATATACAAAAGATATGAAGAGATTAATCACGACAAAGGAGGAGGCAAGGCATTTTAAAATTAAGAGGAAATGGAAAAACATCAACTCAACGAAAACAAAAAATAGAAAATGACAAAACATGGGGAGAATACTGGGGACTTGGGAGACACATTCCTGTGGGCAGCCAATTAAAGGCAAAGGACTAAAAGGACCAAAAGGAATTGAGAAATTAACAATGCTGTACAGATAGATAACAGGCAAATAATAGCAACTTAACAAATATATATAAAACTGATTTTGGAATTTGGGGAAAACATACCGAATTGACCTGGAATGAAACAATGACAGTCGTAGTATTTCATTCAGTAAGGAAGATAAAGGCAATGCCATCAAAGGCTTTCAGCCCACAGTTTAGAAAGTTTGAATCCCAACAGTCTTGTATAAGCCTGGGGTCTCTGGGTGGCATAAACAAACAGTAAAGCATTCAGCTGTTAACTGCAAATCTGGTGGTTCATACCCACCCAGAGATGCCTTGGAAGAAAGACCTGGGGATCTGCTTTTGTAACGACAACAGTCAAGAAAACTCTATAGAACAGTTCCACACTGTAGTAACACTTAGGTTGGCATGAATCAGGACTCGGTGGCAATGGGGTTCTAATATATAGGTCTCATAAGAGAGAAGGGAAGAGACTGACATGCACTCAAAAGTACAGGCAGCCAACCTCCAAGCTGACTCAGCAGTAACTGCGCCACCCACAGAGCTTACTAGCAGGAGTCTTGACAAAGATGATCAGACAAGCGGGAAACACTCAAACACAAAACAATTCTTGTGTTTCTATAACAATGAACTTATTTGGTATGCTTAATCACAAATGGTTATCTGTTCATTGGCATGAAACAGGTAGGTACTGAAATAAAAACAGAATAGAAAAACCTACAACAAATATAAGTGGGGTGAGTCCTCAAAGTCAGAAAGTTACTGCAGCCATCAGTAACTTTCAAAAGCAATCTGCTATATCCTCCCTGTTCTTTTCGACACTTAATGGCTTCCTGATCACATTCACTGTACATCTCAAAGATAAACTTTAATAAGGGGTTAATCTCATACACAATTAATGGAAAATTTCCTTTGAGCATCTCTCTCAGAAGACAATGAATGTAATTAGATCTTCTTTATGCTTAAAATAAAAAAAAAATTTACACTTGGTGTTTCCTTGATACTAAACCATGCATTTCTCAGATTTCATTTTTCCATTTCTGAAATGAAAAGCCTCTTAAATCTGATGGTGACAGGTCCTGTCAGCTGCAGGGAATCTATCTGATGCATGGGACGCATGTGTGGACAAAGCAGGTGTTGGCTCATGTAACTGCCAATGAAATTATAGTTCATTCTTGGCAGCATTCCGTGTAATTTTAACTTAAATTTGAACCTTCACTGTCACTTGGAATGTCTTTAGCAGAGCTAGTGACAATCTATGTAGAAAACAGTTTGTCTCACACCAGGCAATTCAACGAGAGGCACTCGGAATACACTACAGAATTTTCAAACCTAAAAGAAGTTGGTGGGTTTTGGTGTGTGCATCAGTCACCAAAAAAAAAAAAAACACCAAAAAACACTTCCAGCTGACTTCCAGTAGACAGATACATTATTAAAAAATTTACCAATAGGAAATGTAGAGTAAACCCCAGCATTCTTCAGTATGTTTCACAATTATGAAAAGTAGCTAGTCTCCCTAAAGTTATACATATGTGTCAATGGTCGACATTGACCTATAATGATCTTTAGATTCAAAGTGAAATGAATATGATACTGAAACAGAAAAGTGTAACTAAGCATAAATCTATGATACTATCAATAATGATTTTAAGTGCTTAAAGTAATATATTTTTTACGGATTCCTGGTGTGGCACTGTAAGAAAAGCACTGGACTGCTAATCACAAGGTCAGCACTTCAAACTCACCAGCAGCTCCTTAGAAAGCTTGCAAGCAAGTCAAGTTTAAGTCCCAAGAGCAACCAGAAGCACTGTACCTCCTTCTGGGAGGAAGCGTGAACAATTTTGTGATAGTTACATCAGCAGTTCAATTTTATGGGTGCAATTTCTTTATATAAGAGAAATACAGCTGGGGATTTAATAGAAGCAGAAAATTGTATCCTAGTTCAAAAGCACCAAGGATACATACTTTTTAAAAGGATTCCATTAGGGTTTCTTTTACACTGTGAATAATCATCCTCCCATTTACTAACATTTAGAATGCAAAATGACATAGTTTGGCTTTTCTCAGTGTTAGGCAAGGTGAAAGTTGTGGACATTTGAGCAATGTAGATTCATTCACCAAATATTTCCAGTGTGCCTCCTGTGTCCCAGGCACTGCTCTAGGCCTGGAGGCACTGCACTCAATCCAACAGTTGAAGACTTTGCTCTTAGGGCAGTTACATTCTAGAGGGGAAGACAGTATTAAAAAAACCAACAAAACCCAACATACAAGTGACATGGAGAAAAATGAAAGCAGAGAACAGGTGACAGACCAAGGGGGAGGGAAGTTAAGTAGTGTGTGTGTTTATCTGTTTCTATGTGTTTTATATAATGAGGTCAGGGACGGATCTGATCAGATAGATGGCATCTGCTTATAGACCTGAAGGAAGGTGGCGAGCTAGCCATGCAGCTCTCTGGGGTGAGAGTGGTACAAAGAGAGGGAAGAGAGGGACACGGGAAAGACTTAAGGCAGGAAAGGGGCATCCTGGGTGAGATCAAGAATAGGAGGATGCTAGGGGACAAGCTCTGGTAGCGTAGTGGTTACGAATCGGGCTGCGAACCTTAAGGTCAGC
>NW_006408608.1:12053397-12079850 GCF_000296735.1 Chrysochloris asiatica
TATGTCCAAAATGTCATATTTGGTAGCTCATCTGAATACCTTCTCACTAGATCAACAAAGGGTTCCTCATTCTATATCTCAGTGTTGTTTTTAAGTGCCATTGAGTTGGTTCTGACTCACAGTGACCCTACACAGGGTGTCCAAGGAGCTGACCTTGTGTTTAGCAGTCCATAGCTTACCTGACTGTGCCACACCAGGACTCCAGATCTTGTTGTTGTTGTTATGTGCCGTGGAGTCAGTTCCGACTCACAGCGACCCTGCAAAGGGTTTCCGAGGCTGTAAATCTTTACGGGAGCAGAAAACCTCATCTTTCTCCCACGGAACAGTTGGTAGTTTTGAACTGTTGACCGTGAGATTAGCAGCTCGATTCATAACCACTACGCTACCAGAGCTCCTTAAGGGTAAATGTATTTAGTGATGACTTATTTTGACAAATTACTGTATCTAAGTTTTTCTCCAAACTTACCAAACAATCATAAAAATAATTAAAAATTTTTTCCCAGGTGCCACCTAATTCCATGATAAGATCTCAGCACTTGAACACAGGCAAGTTTCCTGCATGTTTATTTTTTAGCCTGTGTCACTTAATCCTATCCCTGTTTGAATTCATAGCGCACCCCTAGTTAGGGCTTATAAAAGTTAGTTCCTAAGCACCAACTGCACATGCAGGGATGAGACTCCATTCCTCCGATACCTGGACCCAAACTGGACACAAGAAAAATCATCACCACCACCACCACCTTCATCATCATCATCATCATCATCATCATCATCACCATCATCATCTTCATCTTCTTCATTGCTACTGTCTCCAGAAAGTGCGAGGAAGAGGAAGGAGAAAGGATTGTCGTACATACTACCGCAATGAAAGCAAAAAAGGTCATCAGGGAACAAAGGAAAAACAGGAGGGGTGGAAGGTTTTCTATCTACTGCCCTTTTAAGTACACTGCAAATTATGTCTACTGACATGCAGAAGTTCTAGAAATACAAAGGTACATATGAGCGAGGGGGACACTGGATTAATGGCATTTGAATGCAGCTTCTTTCTCAGAGGTTGAAATGTTACATAAGCAAAACTCAAGATACTGAGGCGGGAACATTGGCCCAGCCCCAGTCACCAGGGGCCAGGTGTACTCTCTCAGCCCCTGGGTATGCTACAGTTCCACTACGATTGACAACAATAAAAGCCAATCCAGAATGGTACTTGAACCCCAACTCTCAAACACAACATGAATCATATTTTCAGAAATCCGTTTGTAATGAAGAATGCCATGAAAACTGGACTTTAAAAATGAATTAATTTTCCTTTTTCCCCCATTCAGGAGGAAGGAAGGAAGGCAGGCAGGCTGCGGGGAAGGCAGGCCAGAAAGGAATTCATAACCCAGCAGCTCACACGTCTGGATGTTATCAAAGCCTGGCAGAAGCATGGGTTCAGGGCAGACGCCTGCCAAACTGGTGAACCACGTGGGTTAATAACCCAGACCACACAAAGCCACAGCACTGAGGATAGTATCACACAACAACAGTTCCTTCAAACTGGGTTAATCTCCTCTGCCTGCACTGCAAACACACACACACACTCTCCTGCTGAATAAGTACCTAGGAGAAATCCTTAGGGAGGGACGTCTGGTCACGGCACTGGGGAAGGCAGAAAGTAAAGGTGGACCCAGGGTGGTGGGTCTCTGATGGGAAGCACTGGCGGGCACTGCTTGTGGGCTACTAGCCAGGGAGTGTGGGCTTGGTGAGCCAGACAGGATGGAGATGCCTGAGGATCGTGGAGTAGGAGAAGCTGAAGAACCCCAAGGGTGGGTGACAGGGTAGGGGTGATACCGTGGAGAAGAGGGCTGGCTCCCAGCAGCAGTTCCAGAAGCCACACTAGGAGGACTGAGGAACAAGGAAGGCACAGCCATCTGGCTGGCCTCATGGGAAGGTGAGGCAAGAGAAGGACTCATCAATGGCCCAGAACTCCAGAAACCGGTACTGGGAGCAGGACTAGAGTCATAGAGGCTAAAGTAGTTGAGAAAGGGAAGAAAGAAGACAAAACAAAAGGACAATTTGAAATAAAATAACAAATGGAAAATATCAAGCTTTTGAAGAACAATAAAATTATATATCATCTATCTCTTAAGAGTTCAAGTGTATAGATGTAGCAAACACACCTAAACAATTCGAATCTTATTTCTGTGCTGATCTAGAAGCTATACTTACATATGCTAAAGCCTTTTTACCAAAGAATAATGTACTATACTCAGGCATTTGTTTATAAAATTTAATTAGCCAATAGTTTAACCATGGAAAACCACAAGAAACCAATCTGGAAAAGACAAGACTATTTTCAGTGACACAATCCATCTCCTAAATGTGAAGCATGCCATGGGCCTGCGTACAGACTTCCCCTATTCCCACCAACGTCATGGTTATTTTGTACCAATTAGACGCAGAGAGCACCACTGACCTAGACAAAGGGCTGGCACTGAAGGAACCCATGCTGCAGAACATGGGGCTTGTTCCGGGATTGGAGCCGGTATTTAACATGAGATTCCTGTCTGGTGACCGAGCTGCTGCTGCAATTGGCTGTGATGTTGCTGTCAGACTGGCAAATGGGTTTTCATCTCTAGTCTGAGTGGACATCATTAGCACTTCCATTAAAATCTGGCCAATCAAGTCTTTAAAATCAGAGAACACTGTTGGAAAAGCAGAATACAGAACAGATTACACATGGTTCTTCATACACACACGGTCCTTGAATAAGCCAAACTGCTTTATGTTAGATCTTAGACCACACATCTTGTTCAGTGGAAAGGGAAGAAATTTGGGGTGGGGGTGGAGGGCAGAGGGGAGAACATTAGCTGAAATGCCAGTGAAATCCAAATGAAGTGCACTACTACTATGTAGTTCATAGTCATGCATCAGTCTTAATCTGATAAAGACATCAAGGTTATATAAAATGTATCAGTAGGAGTAACTACTAGCTGAAGTATATATGGGAACACTTCCTGCAATTCTATATTATAATAAAAGTATATATGCAGAACATTTCTGCAATTCTAAAACCAGTCCAAAATAAATGCTTCTTTAAAAAACAGAGTTACTAGCCATCTCTCTCTCTTTCTCTGAGTATATATAGTTATATGTATGTGTCTGTGTGCATGTATACATAATATAAACAAACTTTTGCAAAGAAGTCCCTCCCAACTAAACAGGCTAGTTTATCTAACTACGAATGTAACCAAGTTAGTAGTTCTTAGTCTGTGTATGTTTTAAATGCAGTAACATTATTAATTTCAAAGTTCAAAAGATTTTATGAAGGGTCCAATATCTAGTTGCCACCTGGCTTTCTGGAGCAGATTGTATATTCTAGCTTCCTTCTTCTTTGCTTCACTGCTTTAGGTACAGATCAAATATCTTTGTTTTACTGCTTTATATAGGGCTAAACTAACTGTTCTGATCAGTGCAAATGCTATTTGATTTGGTTATTGAAAATTACCGCTTATATACGGAAGTCATATTTGAGAATCTTAATCCTGGTACACTTTTAAGAGCTTTATTATTTTGATCTAAGTGTGGCTTAGCAGCATACAGTTTCTTACAATCGAATATTGGAAACAGCAAAATATCCTATGTTAGCTAATTTGCTCCCTTGTCTACACCTGGCCGAGTAGGCACTTAAAGTTAGTCTGGGCAGCACGAGTGCTTCTCCCAGTATCTCTGGAGACTCCCCAGTGAACTCCTTCTACTTTACTGCAAAGAAAAACCTGGGACAACGGAGACTATTAACTTACTTATGTAGTGTTCTGTAGAAATCAAGAAAGCGAAACAAACAAACGAAAAACAGTTTACCAATAAGATCAGTGGAAAAGGAGGAAAGTTGTCAAACAGCTAATTAGGGGTGTGATAAAAAATGAAACCCCTAAAGCAAGCTAACAGGATGTGGACAACAGACAACGACAAGATCTTATAGCTCTCTTGTTCTCTTGTTGTTGTTGTCAGGTGCCATCGAGTCGGGACCGACTCATAGCGACCTCATGCACAACAGAACGAAACAATGTCCGATCCTGGGCCAACCTCACTACCGCTGCCACACTTGACGACTTGTTCTCTTAAGGACTCTAAAATAAACCTCTGAGCCCAATTCCTACCTTCTTTTGGGTTCTGCTTAAATTGTGCAGAAAGAGAAGAAAGAAAGATGACATCTCTGTCCCGGTCCTTCCAGGAGACACGGAAGATCTTACAGACCAGCTGTAAGGCCTGTTCTTCAGACACCTCAGAACCCGATGCAGGCTCCTGCTGAGGAAGATTTAGTGGTTAATTTCAAGTGGTAGGAGGTATGAGTTAGACACATCAATAGAAAATACTTTTTTCTACTTTAATTCACTTATGAATAAAGTATTTTAAATATATAAAGAACCGATTTACTCATTGATTTAAGGAAAACTAATTTTAGTATGGCTTCACAGCTGTAGTATCTAGGTCTCATGAGCTTACAATACAATCTGTGGGGGAGTAGAAATAGCGAGAACATTATCAGGAATCACTAAGGAATGAGTACTAAAAGATAGATAGATACAGATAGTAGTCTATTTATTTACAGTCCCAAAATTAATCTTTCTCTAGTGACTTCCCCAAAATATCACACACATGACAGAACTGTGTGAACACCAAAGAATTATACAAAATAAAGTATCACACCTCTAAGATGATATAGAAAACTTCTAATAACTTTCAATCTGTATTGCTAAAGGGTTCCTAATGATTTACTGAACAGAAAGTAATCCAACTGCCTATATCATTCTAAGCCATGATATAACCCCCCCCCATTCCCACTTTTCTGGAGTCCTGGTGGGGTGCTGAGGATAAGCACTGAACTGCTGGCCACAAGGTCAGTGGTTCAAACCCACCAGCTGCTCCTTAGAAAATGTATACAGAATTGCTACGAATTAGAACCGACTTGATGGCACTTAACAACAGCCTTTTTTTAAAAAAAAAAACAAAACATAATGAACTAAACTCAGGTTTAGTTCAAAGTATAAAGTATAAAGGTCTCATGTTTTTCAAAGTATAAAGTATAACATATTTTTCAAAAAGCTTCTTACTTATTATTGGATTTTGTACATTCCTGCTTTAATTCCCAGTCTTTTCCCTCAAATACTACTTGCTTAAGCAAAAGACCAACAGAAAACAAATTTCTAACAAGCTTTGAGCTAACGCCTTTGAAAACGAAATTTACTGATAAAAACATGAAAGAGTTTTTATCGGATAAAAGAAGTGAGCTTTCATATACTCTTACTCGTAAGGGCATCTTCCAAAAACCAACTTCATCTGCTGTCATGTAGATGCCAACTGCCAGGGGCTCTACTGGACAGGGCAGAACTGACTCATAGCCATTTCCAGGGCTGGCAATCATTACAAAAGCAGACTACCACATCTTTCTCCTGCAGAACAGGAGGTGGGTTTGACTATTGACCTTCTGTTGAAGAGCCAAGTGTTTAACCACTATGCCTCCTTGTTGTTGTTGTTAAGTGCCATTGAATCAGTTCCAACTCATAGCGATCCTGTATAGAGTTTCCGAGAATTGGCAGTCCAGCGCATTAACCCACAGCTCATTAACGGCATATTATTAGGCTACTCACTAAAAAAAAACAAAAACAAAAAAAATCATCTAAATAGGATTTTCTAATTTGGGGTGGCTCACTAAGGAGCTCTGGTAGTGTAGTGGTTACGAATCGGGCTACTAATCTCACAGGAAGCAGTTCGAAACTATCAGCTGTTCTGTGGGAGAAAGATGAGGCTTTCTGCTCCCGTAAAGATTTACAGCTTCGGAAACCCTGTACAGGGTCGCTATGAGTTGGAACCGACTCCATGGCACATAAAAAACAACAACAACTCTAAGATAAACTTTATAGAGATAAATTTATAATCAAGTTTATATTACCTGTACTAAAAACTGAAGCAAGGGCTTCATCTCTTACCAACCTTATCGCTGAGGCTCCTTTTTTCTCTTCGATCACTTTCATCAACCTCCATATTTTCAATTCCTGAATCCACATCCACCTGGGACATGCTTTATGTAGAAAGGAAAAATAAGTATTTTACCTTTTATAAACCACACAATCTCATAGCTGCTGATTCAGAAAAAATTTTAAGTATCAGTAAAAGAAATTAATCAGGAAAGCAACAGGTTCCTGTATTTTTTAAAATGACTTTTGAGAGCTCTTCATATATTAAGGGCATTACCATTTTGTCACTCACACATGTTGTAAATTTTTTCCCAAGTCATCATTTTCTTGGGATCACTTAAAAAAAATCACTACAGTAGATTTTCTGTACACATTATTTAAAAATGATATAAAACACAACCAGGACCATAATACAAAAACTAAGTACATTTATTTCCCCACAAAACAGTACCAGCACCATTTATTGAAAAGACCATCTTTTTACCTTAATAGGAAATCATCAATGTCTTATGTCCAATTTTCATGCATGTATGCATCTATTTCTGGGTATTCATTTCTGTTCTGGTACCCAAGTTTTCTATCCCTGAGCCAATAAATACCACACTGTTTTACTTATTAAAAGTTCACAGCAAATCTTAGTATCTGCTAGGTCAATGACTACAATTTCATTGACTCTAGAGATCAAACTGGGGAGAAATGACATCCTTATGTTATTGAGTCTATCTATGGACATGGTATCTCTAAGTATTTAGGCCTTTTATAAGGCCTCTCATGAAACTTTTAGAATTTTCTGCATAAAAGTCTTAGGCTCTTTTGATAAATGTATTGTAGTTATTGTGTGCCATCAAATAGATAGTGTCTCACAGTGACCTTATAGGTCAGAATTGTCCCGTAGGCTTTCCTAGGCGATGATCTTTTTTTTAGTTTTATTGTGAATTGAGTGATAGTTTACATGGGAGAACATCAGCTTTACATTCATCCTATCATATTTCGTTTCATTCCAATGATTACAATCCCCTCCATGCATCATCAAACAACCAAAGGTTACACTGCCGTCAGCACACAACCCCTCTCCCTCCCTGTGTCTAGAGTCCCCAGCGGCTCTGTCTCTCCACCTAGGCTACAATCTTGACAGGAGCAGACTGTCATCAGGCTTTTTCTCCTGACACTGGTAGGTCTGAACCACTGACCTTTCAGTTAGTGGCTGAGAATTTACACTGCAAGGGTTCCTTCAGTACATTCCTAGGTACTGTTTCTTTTTCAACAGAATTGTAACTACCTTAACAAATATTATATTTTCTAATTTTCTGTTGTTGGCACATACAAATGTAACTGATTTTGAATACAGGCTCCTTATAAGCAACTTGTCTAAAGGTTAATTTAGCCATGTCATCTCCAAATAATAACTGTTTTGTTTCTTATATTCTAAGCTTGTTTCATACTTTGCTGTAATGGGTAGAACTCCATGTTGAGTAGATGTAGACACAGCAGCCATTCTTGTTCTTGTTCCTGTTTCACTAGTCAATATGAGTTGCTGTGGTTTTTTGGAAGATGTCCTTAAGAACAGTCCGAGTAAGATAAGCTATGCTGTGGTAACAGAAATTTAGTAATCTTACAGCCTTAATACTAAAGGGTTTATTCATTGTTTATACAAAGTCAGATGAGAATGAAGCATCCTTACTCCAGCTGAAATCTATGCCATCTGTAATACGCAGCCTCCAAGGACACTAGAGTAAGAAAAGTGAGGGATGAAGGAGGAACACACCTTTGTCCAGAACGGACACATGTCACTTCCACTGATAAGATACTGGCAAGAACTGCTTTGCCCCAATATAACTGCAAAGGAAAGTGGGGAATCTAGGGTAGTATATGAAATATTTGAAGGATTCTGTCTTTGCCACACTGTCAGTTTAAGAATGTTCTCTGTTTCTCATTTGCTAGGATTTGTATCATTAATTGATTTGAATTTTATCAAACTTTTGACACTACCAAGAAGATAAAAGTTTTTCTCTTTAATGTGGCGGTGGTGATTGTATGCTATGGAGTTGGTTCCGAATCTTAATGACCCTGAACAGAGTTTCCAAGGCTGTAACTCTTTATGGGAGAAGAAAGCCTCATTTTTCTCCCACAGAACAGCTGGTGGATTCGAACTGTGGACCTTGCAGTTAACAGCCAACTTGTAACCCTTTACACTAACTGCCAGGGCTCATAGTCTCTCTAATATATAAGGTGGTAAATGATGCTTATAGATTTTCTAGTGCTACATAACTCTTGCATTCCTAAACGAAACCTAAATTGATCATGATGCTTTATTATATTACATTATTTTTAAGTAAACTTTTCATTGAAGTGTACATAAGAAATTTGCAGAGATTATGTGATTGATTGAATGAATGGTCACAGATTAAACACAACTTGTCCAAGAAATGGAACATTATCAACACTCCCAACGACTCCTTTGTGATCCTCCCAATTACTATGCCATTGGTCCAAGATAACCACTATCCTGGCATCTAACCATATACGTTTTGCCAGTTTCTTATGTGCTATAGTATGTATCAGTATCTTCATAAATATTTTTACAAATATACTCATGAGTATGATTACCTTATAATTTTTCTTTATGCTGTTGTTTTGTGCTGCGGAGTTGGTTCCGACTCATAGCGACCCTGCATAGGGTTTCCAAGAGCAGCTGGTGGGTTTGAACTGCCAACCTTGCGGTTATCAGTGCTTATCCTACAGTGCAACACCAGGGGCCTTCCTTCATATATATTTAAAATGGAAAAACTCCTTCACTCCCAGTTGCCTTTTCCATACTATATATGTTGTTGTTTCAATTTTAAGGCTTTAGACTCATAAATCCAGTTATTAAGTGTCCCTTTCTTAATTCTCTGAGAAAAAATTGTGTTAGTCTATATAACCACCTGAGCTGGATGCTTTGTTTAGAAATTTATAAAACTGCTGAATCAACTTATAGTTTTTGCTTCGTTGTATTTCTTTTCTTGAGTCAGTTTTCGGACAATTACATTTCCTAGGAATTTGAAGTTTTCATTCTGAATTTCAAATTTATTCATATAGCATTTTTCATGGCATTATCTTCTTCAATAAGAGGCTGGTGCTCATTCTGTGTAGGAATTGTAGGTGTTTGATATGTATCAATGAACAAAACAGTCCAAATAAATAAATCCCTGCCTTCATAGTGGTTAAATTCGAGTTGCAGGACAAAGATAACAAAAAATCACCTTTATAAAGTATGGCTGGCTGTGTGCTGTAGAGACGGTTTCATCTCTGACCCTGTATAAGGTTTCCGAGGCTGCAAATCTTTATGAGAACAGAAAGTCTCATCTTTGACCCATGAGGGATTTGAACTTCTGACTCTGTGATTAACAGCCCAACCTGTAACCTACTATGCTCCCAGGACTCTTTAAATATATAGTACGTGAAATGATAAATTAAAGAAAAGGAGCAGGGGAGAAGGCAGCTGGGAGCTAAGGGCTTTTTTCCGTTTTATATGGGGTGTGCCTCACTGAGAAATGACAGATGAGTAAGATACAAATCCACAGCCATTTAAGTCAACTCCGGTTCATACTGACCCCATAGGCAGAGGAGAATGCTCCATAGGGTTTATAAGGCCATAAATCTTTATGGGAACAGATAACCTTATCTTTCTCCTGAGAAGCGACTGGCGGATTTAAACAACTGAACTTGGGGTTAGCAGCCCCAAACTCACGGCACCACCATGACTCCTTTGAGAGAGGAGAGCTGTGTAGTTACGGAGGGAAGGGGAGCCAAGAATGAGGTTTGAGTCTTAATATTTAGGATACTTCTCTTTTGTCCCTTGAGGAATCTTGCTGAAAGTTAATCAATTATTATCTTTTTTTGCTTCAAAAATGTCATTTTTGGCTTTGTTGACAATCTCTATTTTCTTTCTTTTACTTTGTACGATTAGTCCTTTACTAACTTTTCAGGTTATAGGTTTAGCTCTTTAATTTTTAGTTTTTATTCTCTTCTAATGCATTTAATGCTTTATATTTTCCTCAAAGGTCAAATTTTGATATGTAATATTTATTACTGTTCATTGTAGATACTTTAAAATTTCATTATTATTTCTTCTTTGACTTTATAGATATTTAGAAGCAAACTTTTCTTTCTAAATTTCTAAATGTATGACTTTAAAAAATTTTTTTTATTTTTTTGCATTGACTTTAATTGCACTAGTCAGACAACATAATCCACATGATTCTTGTAAATTTTGGGGTCCATGAGCATTAGTAAAGAATGTGTATTTTTCAAGTTAAGTATACAAGGTACGTAACTTTCTATTCACTGATTAGTTGTGTTATTTAATGTGTCTGTACACTAGCTGATGTCTGTCCTCTGTAACCTATTAACAGCTGAAAAAGACCTATTAACAGTTGGAAAAAATAGTAAAAATCTGCCATTATGATTATGTGTAGGTCAATTTCTTATAGTTCTACCAATATTTCATTACATTTTGCTGTTATATTACTAGGTGTGTACATGCATTCAAAACAGCTATATTCTCCTGACATCCTACAGTAACTACTTTTTGTAATGTTTCGTGAGCTAAGGTCTAATTTACTCTGATTTTTTGTTTGTTTGGTTGCTTTTAAAACTTGCCTGGTATAGATTTTTCTTTCCATTCTTTTACTCTCTACTTTTTTGGCTCTAGTGTTTTAGGTATGCCTTCTGTAACAGTGTAAGTTTACATGTGTTTTTTAATCCAATCAGTGTCTTTTAAATCCAACCTTTGCGTTTTAATTGTAAGGCTCAATCTGTTACATTTATTGTGATTACCGATATATTTTATTTATCATCATCTTATTTTGTGCTATTTATTCCATTTTTAAATTCACCTTTTTCTTTTTCCTTTCTCTGTTTTTGAACTGACATAAATTTCCTCCATTTATTCCGTATTTTTCTCTGTTGGTTTGAAAGCTTTAATATACTATATTTCTATAATTTTAGTGGTTATCTTTAAAATATTAACAAGCATTCATTAATTAAAAATCTAAAAGATAACCCTTTTATCTTTATCCCTTTCCCAAGCAACACAATGACCTTAGTTAAAATACTTGCTCTAATATGCCCTTTTCCCGGTTTACCTGCTATTGTTGTCCAAGATTTTAGGTCTATCTGATTTTTATTTCTCTCCATCTCCGAAAATGTTATTCTTTCTTTATACAATTATTGTTTGTTTATTATACCACAATGTTTATTATTTTCTTACTCATCTCGCCTTCTTAACTCTCAAACATTAATTTTGAGTTCATTTTCCTTTTCTCAAACTACAGCTGTTAAATTACTATCTAGTGGCAGACTATCAGGGTTTTTAAAAAATATGTAAATGACTATTTCACCCTTGCTTTTAAAAGCTGGTTCCACAGTGTGCACAATTCCCAGTTGACAGTTACTTTCTTTCATCATGCAAAGCTATTGTTCCATCATCATCTGATTTCCATCATTGAGACACCTAACTATAGTTACTTTGTGGATAATTGCTTTCTTTTCTCTCTGGCTGCTTTAAAGATCTTTGTCTCTGGTGTTCTGAAATGACTAAGTACAAAATTCTCTTTGTTTATCCTGCTTGGGATTTGCTAAGCTTCTTGAATCTGAGGCTTCATATGTTTCATAAATTCTAGAAAAATTCTCAGCCATTTATCTTTTTGATGATGGCTTCCAAACCAGTAGAAGAAACAAAAATATGGAATCAGGGGGGGAAAAAAGTCTCCCCAAGTCTCTCTATTCTCTTCTTCTGGTATCTCTATAAGACATGTATTGAATATCTGTCCTTTATATCAGTAAACCTATTTCTATCTCTCTCTTTTTTGTTTTTGTGGTGCATTCTATATAATTTCTCCATATCTATTTTCCAGTTTACTAATACTCTATTTGGCTACATCTAATTCACTTTTTTTTAAAATGTTTTATTGTAAATTATATGATAGTTTACATGGGAGAACTTTAGCTTTACATTCATTCCATTGTATATCATCTCACTGCCATGGTTCCAATCCCCTCCATGCATCATCAACCACCCAAAGGGTATATCCCAGAAACCCACCCCCTACACTTCCCCCTCCTCCCCCCAGTTTTCGGCCCACTATGCCTCTCCCTCTCTGGGTCCAAAGTCCCCAGTCGCCTCATCACTCCACGTCATCATCTCTGTCTCCATCTCAGGCATCTCTGTTTTTCTGGGTAGGGTCCCACTCTCGGCTCTTCTCCGTTGATGGTCCCGGAGGCCTCCGCTCCTATCCTGGTGAATTAATCACTCCCTTCCTTGTTACAAAACTTCCACCTTTGCATTTCCAACCCTCATAATCAGTCCTCATAAGCATTATTCACTACAGTATCACGAGTTACCCATCTGTATCTCCTTTCATCCGCTCTGCCCAGAAAGATTGAATAATACCTACTGGACATTCTGCCTTCTGCCATGCTCCCTAGCACCAGGTTCCCTCTTGAAAGCTTGTAAGCCAGTCACTTCTTGCCTTTGTAGTCCCCCCGCCCCATTTGAGTTTCCAATGTCCAAGCTGCCCTTCTCCGTCCACTCTGTGTGTGGGTGTGTGTGTGAATGTTTTTATGTTTCTTGCTGTGAGGATTTGTTCCCTCTTTTGAATCGCTGCTCCATAGGTATAGGTCAAGTTCATCAGAGTGTATCAGCTCACTCTTTTTTTTCTTTTTCCCCCTCTTCTTTCTTCTCCTGGTTGAGCTCCGATCATTCAGTCATCCGGTCCAGGTCACGTGGGTATCATCTGCAAGTATGGGCGCTCCTGTACATATGTCCTCTCTTCCCGTCAGCCGGTAGCTCCACTCTCCTCTCGAGTCCTCTGTGGCCACACCACTGTCTCTGGGCCCAAGAGTACCCAGGCCTCTTCACACTGCTTGTCAACCAGGTCCCCAACTGGGTCCACAGAAGTCCACTGATCATTGTAGGGCTTAGCTTGCCGCTTCATTGCTGCCTTTACCCCACTTCCCCCCATCGGCGATGTGTGTGGTCACCAATTAGAGCGTGCATTACCATTGAGTCTTAGTCTTGGAAGGGGGCTTGCGTTGAGAGGACCTGGCCATTTGCCTTGATGTTTTCTAGCAAAGCGATCTGTTTGTTCTTGTAGTGACAGCCCATCTGCCTCCATTTTTCCTGTAGGTCTTTCTTTCAAGAGGTATCTTTTATTCTTCTAGCCACTCCAGGCTGGTCTGCTCATCCTTTCAAGTGGAGATTTCTCATCTCTGGAGATCTGGATGTGGTTCTGGTTTCTACCTATAGTTTTATGTATTGCAAAGGCGCCGCAAGAAGCCTCATTCACTGGGTACGCTATAGCCCCATTTTAAGTATTCCAATCAGTCATAGGCAGAAGACGGACTTATAAGCCTTCTAGTGTGGTTTTTCTGACTATTCCTTTCTCTCCCTCTCCAGTGTCTACTCCGTGCCACCTGGCCGCCCTGGCAAACTGGAACTCTCCTAATTCACTCTTTACAGCAAGTTTTTAATTTCAATTATTATGCTTTTATTTCTACAAATTCTACTTGTTGTCTTTGAAATATGCTTAGTTTATCATCACTTGTCCCTTATTCATGTTTTCAATTCCCTTTTGTATTTTATATTCTGTATCTAATCATTCCCAAACTCAGAAGTCTTTGGTATAATAATTCTGTTGTGTTCTGTGATTTTTTACAGCGAGCTCTTTTTGGATTTTTCTATACAAATTCTCTGAATGCTTGGAAGATTGTGTTTGTATTTGCTAGGCGTCTTAGGCACTATGGCTCTAGATCCACTGTATATGACAAGTCTTACTTTGTAGTTTTTCAGAGTATACCAATAATATAAATGTAGGGCACTCACATGACACTCAGCCAGTGATTGTGATATCTCAAGAGTAACCTTTTTAAAAATATCCTCATAAAGAACACAGGAAATAAGAATACTATCATTTTTATTCTATGGGGAGGTGTTTTCCTTCTTTGTCTTTTCCCTACAAATGCAATCCTCTCTGAATTCTGAACTTATGTGCAATAGTTCCTGGTGTGACTTCTCATCTTCAACCTATTCAAATGCCAATGAGCTACACCTTTGCCTTCCATGTTTTCCCACCTGCTGCACACTAGGAAAATGGCATTTCTCTGGCACACTGAAGTAAACAAAAGGGGTTGCTTGAGGGCAAATGAGATGGGTTCTGGGGCTCTGACTTCCCTGAAGATCAAAAGATCAGTATCTGAGGGACTTCATCACCAACTCATAGCATACCTGAGGTAGAGGAGACTCTGCTCTAGGCTATCCTGGTCTTTTTGTAGATCCCAGGGATTTGACTTATCTGACTACACCTCTCAATGTTTACATTTCACTGATCAGTAAAACTTGGAAACACCTGCAGAGATTGACATATCATTGCCAACTTTTTATTTATGCAATAAGGATATTAAAACATAATTTTTTAACTGCCTACATACATTATTTCATTAAAGACATTTTTAACACTTAAGAAAGGCATAGAGTATATGTCAGAAAATTCTAAAGACATTTACATTTAATAAACATAGTTATAATTTACTAAAGACTACCATGGGTCTCTGGGGTGATATGAACTAGGACTAAAGTGAATAATCTTTCTCTTTCTGCAAATAAAATAGCTTATCAGAAAATTGGCTTTAGTTTACCTTTTCTCACAAGCGACGCCATCAATATCCATGCTCTGGGACCGTGAGAGAGACTGAGATTGTGTTTCAAGGCTATTAGAGGGTGAGCTACTGAGAGAACTGACTCCTTCACTGCTCTGGCTTCGATGAGCGACTCCTAAACAGAAAACACACGCACCATTAAGTCCTGTGTGAGACAATGCTACAGTTATTTGTACCGGCAACAGTAAGTATTCACAATCTACACTCATACCATCAAGACAGCTAGTAACCAAGAATTTCCAGGAAAAAGTACTTAAATGTTGACCCAGAATTAAAATCACAGGAACATTAGTAAGAAAGCCTAATTTCTCAGAGGATCTTTTTATGTGGGCAGTGACAGAGCTACACCTGATACCTAAGGCTTCTCTTTGATCAATTCAAACTATAGTCCCTTAAAACAAATTTGTTTTCATGGTTGTTGTTGTGAAGTGCTGTTGAGTCAGTTTTGACTCACAGCAAAACTGTAGGGGGTTTCCAAGGAGCAACTGGTGGGTTTGAACCGCCAACTTTGTGGTTCAGTGCTTATCCTACGATCCCTACATACCTACATCTAGCAGTCTATACAAAGGATGCAGACAGCTGTGTAAACATTCAGAATTCATTTTTTCCTGCTTCTTTCATGTGTTCTTACTGGGTCAAGTGGAGCAGTTCTCTTGAGAATGCATACTTCTTGTTAGGTGCTTTTGAGTCGGTTCCAACTCACAGTGATCCTGTGTATGTTTCCAAGGCTATATAAATCTTTGCAAGAGCAAAAAGCCTCATTTTTCACCGACTGATTGCTAGGTGGGCTTAAATTGCTGGCCTTGTGGTTTGCAATCCAGTGCTTACCAACAGAGTCACTGCACTCCCTTTATGTATACCAGTGTTCCTTAATACTTAAAAACCCACTTTCTTACTCTTAAAAATTTTATGCTCTCTTTGACTTCATTTAGATGTCAATGCAAACTAAATATCATGACTAAGAGCAATTTAAAGCAGTAGTATAAAATGTCATTTGGTTTTCAAACCCCACCCTAACCGGAGAAACTAATGTCAGGAAGGAAAGCTTTGAGGGACCAGGACTTGCTCCTCTCTTTCTTCTCCATCAAGCCAGATGTGAAAGAATTAAAACATAGATATCACCTCTGAACCGCTTTTAGAAGATGAAGACCCTCCATATCTATCACTTTAAAAACACATCTTCAAAAAAACAAAGTGTGTATATCAAAGACTGAAGAAATCCATGTTTGCACAATAAAATATGCATTACAAACATTCAACAGGCAGTGCTCCAAATGTCTGTAACTGATAAGAGCTTGTTAAAGGTAATGTATGCACAGTATGGTGGCAGACCACAACTTCAGAAGGATTTTATTTCTTTAAGATTTTCTTCTCCATCTTGAAGAGCTTTCTGTAGTATTCCCTTCAGGTATAGACCAGACAAAAAGGTTATTTTTTAAACCATCTTGCTGGACCTACTCCAGTATTACACACTCATGCAAATAGACACACATATGTAAGATTGTTACACTCTAGTACACAAAGTACAGAATTCCCAAAAGCGATCTTAAAACTGCAACAAAACTCTTTTTCAAAAAGGTGTGATTTTCCCCCTTCCAAGACTGAAACTCAAAGAGAATACATGAGCAGGCATGTAATATTGCTGGTGACCATATTGGTCACTGATAAGGGGAAGTGGAGGAAAAACAGCAATGAAGCTGTGAGCTAAGTCCGACCACGTTCAATAGACTCCTGTCAACCTGGGATCACAACCTGGGTGGCCAGCAGTATAGTGAGATCTGGGGACTCCTGAGCCCATGGGTAGGGACATAGTCGCAGAGGACTAGAACAGAAAGTGACGTGTCCAACCGATATGAAGTGACGGGAGATGCACAAGAATGCCCATACTTGCAGAGTACCCATTTGACCTAGCTCCAATGGCTGGATGATCGAGCAGAATTTGACTAGAGGAAAAAAGAAGAGGAGAAAGTGTAATCCACTACAATTTGATGAACTTGACCTATACTTATGGATGTAGTAGCTCAAAAGAGGGAATAAGTCTTTATAGCAAGAATGATTACTACCTCCCCTCTACACAAGGTTAACAGGGATGGGCAACTTAGACATTGGCTACCCAAAATTGCAGGGGAGTGGGGGGAACAAAAGCACAAAGTGATTTACAGCTTAGGAAACCCTATTTAGGGTCACCGTGAGTCAGAACTGACTTCACAGCACACAATAACAACATATAAACATACAGTGTTATACAAGGAGCTTATTTACACAACTCTCCCTAAAACTTGCAATGAGCTAAAGAGTTAGTAAAATTAACGGAAAATACAAAATAAGCGCCTTTTATTTGCCCAATAACAAACCCGCTCAATGCTATTTTTAATGAACATATTCTATTTTACCAATTTTTAGTGATTTTTTAAAAAAACCTATCTTTCATATACTCACACAAAATCAGTGTTGCTCTACTTACAATGTTGTTGTTGTTGTTGTTAGGTACCATCGAGTCAGTACTGACTCATAGCGACCTACTTACAATACTTTCTTTTTAATCCACTATAAACAAAAAAAAAGGTAAATTATAATGAATCTACCTAAATCTGCTTTTATTGCTAAGTATCATCAAGTCGGTTCTGCCTCATGGTGAACCTATGAGTCAGGGTTTCCAAAGAGTGGCTGGCAGGTTTGAACTGCTGACATTGTAGTGAACAGTTCAGTGCTTATCGTACAGTGCTACACCAGGACTCATACCTTAAGTCTGTTGTTGTTAAGCACTGCTGAGTTGGTTCTGACCCATAGTGACCTTGTACGAGGTTTCCAAGGAGTGACTAGTGAATTTAAACTGTCGACCTTATGGTTCAATCTGACCTTGCTTGTTTTACAGCGCCACACCAGGACTCCACCCCTAAGCCTAGTAGTCTAAAAAGGATATATACCTATAACTGGATTTTGAGTTCTCCAAAATAGGCTCAGGAATGACAAATTGAAGAGGAATGGTGTTGTATTCATTCTCAAAAAAAAAACACCATATACAGATCAGTCATGAGGTACAATATTGTCTGTGATAGGGTAATATCCATGCGCCTATAGGGAAGCCCAGTTCATACCAATTTACTCAAATTTATGTTACTCAAATTTATGCACCAACCACTAAAGCCAGTGAGAATGAAATAGAAGAATTCTACCAACTTCTTTAATCTGAAATTGATCAAACTTGCAATCAAGATGTAGTCATCATTACTGGTGATTGGAATGCAAAGGTTGGTAAAAAAGAGGAAGGATTAGTAGTTGGAAAATATGGCCTTGGTGATAGAAATGATGCTGGAGATCGCATGATAGAATTTAGCAAAATCAATTCCTCACCAGATGGAATACACAGAAATCAAATTGACTATATCTGCAGACAAAGACGATGGAAAAGTTCTATATCATCAGTCAAAACAAGGCCAGGGACAGACTGTGGATCAGACAATCAATTGCTCATATGCAAATTCAAACTGAAGCTGAAGAAAATGAAAACACGTTCACAAGAGCCAAAATACTGCCTTGATTACATCCCACCTGAATTTAGAGATCATCTGAAGAACAGATTTGATACATTAAACACTAAAGACCGAAGACCAGAAGAGTTGTGGGATGACATCAAGAACAGCATACAGGAAGAAAGCAAAAAGTCATTAAGAAGACAAGAAAGAAGGAAAAAATCAAAATGGATGTCAGAAGAGACACTGAAACTTGCTCTCCAGCATAGAGATATTAAAGCAAATGGAAGAAGTGAGGAGGTCCAAGAACTGGACAGAAAATTTCAAAGGTCAGCTCGAGAAGATAAAGCCAAATATTATAATAAAATGTGCAAAGATCTGGAATTAGAAAACCAAAAAGGAAGAACATGCTCAGCATTTGTCAAGCTGGGGGAACTGAAGAAAATATTCAAGCCTCGACTTTTGTTATTGAAAGATTCTCTGGGCAAATATTGAATGACACAGACACTGTACCAAAAGGAAATAGTTAATGTTCAACCGTTTCAAGAGGTAGCATATGATCAAGAGTCAATGATACTGCAGGAGTAAGTCCAAGGTGCATTAAAGGAACTGGCAAAGAACAAGGCACCAGGAATTGGTGGAACAGTAACTGGTTCTGACTCACAGTGGCCCTATGTACAACAGAAACACTGCCCAGTCCGGCACCATCCTCACAATCGTCCCTACATTTGAGCCATCCCGTGGGAGAGCAGAAGGGAGCAGAGATGCTTTGGGTAGCTAAAGAAAAGAGGGGTGGCAGAGGGAGCAGGGAAAGGACAAAGTCACAAGAGTGAACCCGAGGAGACTAGTCTAGTCCTATCAAGGACTCCTGGTGTAATGCTGTAGTGTAATACTGTAGGATCAGCACTGGACTGTGAAGCACAAGGTCAGCAGTTCAAACCCACCAGCTGCTCCTTGGAAACCTTTATACTATGAGTCAGAATCAACCCAACAGCACTTAATAACAACAATCCGGTCAAACCTGATGAACACATTCATTTGCTGGAGACTAGCTGGGACTCCACAACAAGGCTATTAAAATATGAACAGTGAACTCCAGGCATTAAAGATGAACAAACCCTTCTGAAGTCACAGATTTTAAAACCTTCACTGCTTTCTGAACTCCCTTAAACTTCAACTGGGAGACTGGAAAGAGATGGCAAGAAAAACCCTTTACAGATTCTCACATCAACGCAGTCAATTACGTCTGTATACCTACTAAAAGTGCTCAACAGAGAAAATCGAAACGTGAGAGTGGTGTTCTCAGAGCTTTCAAGCTAGTTGGGAAAACAAGACAAACACACATACAACTAAGAATGGTGTGCGTGGCATAATCTCTAAGGGTTACAGGTGCTCTGGGGAAAGTACAATGGCTGAGATAAGAGAAGAGTTCTGAAAAAAAAGGCCATTGAGTTACATAAAGGCGGGAGTGGGGGGAGCCCAATGAACGAGGACTTTGAAAGTCCTTGGACTGGATTACAGTTGGAAATAAGGACACAAGCAAGGTTTCTGAGCAGCTATGTTAGATGCCATCTAGTCACCTCTGACTCACAGGGATCCTATGCACAGCAGAATGAAACACTACCCAGTCCACAAAAGTTAGGTCTGAGTCCAGTGTTGCAGCCACTGTGTGAATCCATCTAGTCGAGGGTCTACTCCTTCACTGGCCCTCTACTTCATTAATCATGACGACCTCCCCCAGGGACCGGTCCAACCTGAAAGCACATCCAAGTGTATCTGCCCTACTAAGTCACACATCCCCTGAGGGGCAGGGACTACATTTTATGGAAACCACAATATTTTCCCACAGTGCCTTCACAAAACCAGAGCAATGAAAGCATTTCGTGAGTGGTGCCGAAGGCAGCGGGTAGACTGGAGTCAGATACAACAGCTGACAAAGCTATCAGCATAGCTGAGATTAAGGACCAGGTGAATGAGCCTAAGTGTGGGGGCCAAGTCAAAACAGGAAGCTGATTCTCATTGTTACACGTCTGACTAATAAGATGTCAGCACGTTTTCCCGACTGACAAAGCAATGAGCATACCTCTAGGAATGTTATTACATATGATAGAGCCCAGAACTAATGAAACATTTCCCCCCCTATGGTAGACAAGAGACCACTCCAGTGAGATGATGACAACCTGGCCAGCAGAGGGCACAATTATTACAACTCAGAGAATGAGAAATGTATGGGTCCAGGCTTCCCAGCACGGCTTTCTGGGTTATAAGTACAGTAGCCTGGCCCTGGGACTTCTGCCAGAGCCTCTGCCTCTAACCAGGAGACAGTTTCTTAACCGCTCTTGACCTTTCTCCCTTTCCCAAGCCTCCTTCTTCTGAGATGAGTACCAAATGGAAACAATAAGGCTCCTCTTTAAAGGAAAAAAAGTAAAGGACCTGTACACAGGGTTACCAATAAATGACAGGACAAATGGTTGTATTTTATTGTCATTTCTGATAGCATTCTTCCTCAAAGACAATTTTCTATTAGTGAATAATCAAATGTCTCTTCTACCATAGTCTGTAAACTCCCACCAAACATTCCTGTCTTGTTGGGTCTGGGTAAGAGAAGGTGGGAGAAGACAATGATAGAATGGCAGGATTCAGCTGTGGATGTTTGCAGAGTTCATTGTAACCACATGGGCTTAAAACAAATCATTTCAAATGCAAGGCAGGGAAGGAATCTCACTATCATCAAAGAAAAAGAGCCAAGAGTGGAGTGCATCCTTTTGACCCTAAGATCCCTGGGAGCACTGAACCTCCTTGACTCAGGGCCAGGAGCATAGCAGCAGCAGCAGAACCAAGAACCAGAGCAAAAGGCAGAGCAGTGGGTTTCCCAGTTCACAGAGCAAGTAAAGTGAAGGAACTTTAGGCAAGAAGCCTACTTGTAGAGTGGGATGTCTCCAGGGGAGAGCCGGTTTGCTGACCCATGGAGCTAAAGTCCAGTGCCTTCAGGCTGAGGTTTATGGTAGAGTGGTGTGTCCTGTGGGCCTTTATTAGCCGCTGATTGGAACTGTGCCCTAAGCATTTGCTGATCCTGTATTGTAACCTAATAAACCCATGACTGTTAGTATGGTGTCTGAGTTCTATGTGACCATTGCAATGGATTATCAAACCCAACTGAGGAGATAAGAAAGGGTGTGGAAGGAATAGTTGCTGTCACATATTTTTGCAACTATGAAAGCATGACTTAGATTTTGCTGAAATTTCTACAATGCACTTCATTAAGCGGTATCAAACTTAGAGAGAAATAGAGGGAAACTTAGGGTGACGGCTCCTTCCCATTCCTTGCATCATTTCTGCCTCATAATGTTCCCTCTGCCTAGAAAGAGCTTCCCACAGGAATCCACTTAGTTTGCTCCCTTGATTCACATGTTGTTGTGATGCTTTTACGTGCCATTGAGGCAGTTCTGACTTATGGTGACCCTGTATAGGGTTTCCAAGAAGCAGCTGGTGGGTTTGAACTGCCAACCTTGTGGTTAGCAGTCCAGTGCTGATCCTACAGCGCCACACCAGGACTCCAGGATTCACATGTTGGTGGTGTTAATTGCCATGGAGTCAGTTCTGACTCAGAGCAACCCTGTATAAGGTTTCCAAGGAGTGGCTGGTGGGTTTGAACCACCACCCTTGTGGTTAGCAGTCCAGTGCTAATCCTACATGTTATCTTCTTGATGAGGCCTATAGTTGGTGGACTTTTAAATTTAAAATAGCACTGTCCTCTGGCCCTCTTGCTCAGCAGCACTAACTCGTGTGATGCTCCATTTTTCTCCATAGCACTTGTTGCATCTTCAGGACACAGATTTTTCTATTGTTTCTCCCACTAACCTATTGGCTTCAAGCTCTAGAAGAGAACCTAATTCAGAGGAATATTTAAATAACTATGTATAAAATGAAGATCACATCAATTTACAGTGTTTAGTAGATCACTGGCAACAATCAAAATAAAGCTAAAATGTAAAACAGATGATAATACATTTCCAGCAAATTTGAAGGAATGAGAACAACAGTTACAATGGGATATGAAATGATGTTCCCTATTTTCATAAGGAATAATCCTGTTAGAAAAGGGCTCCCGAAACACCACCATCCGTAGCTATGCGGCCTAAGGAGAGACTGTACACGTCCAGGACCATACCTCAGCATCGGTAACTCTTCACAAGTCTGTCTCCTTTTTCCAAAAAGTGAGTCTCTTGAGGCCCCTGAGACTTACCCATCTTGTATCCTTACCTCCCAATGCAGTGCCTGGCAAGTAGAAGGTATTTAATAAATATTCAAATGCATGAATGTAAGTAGGATGAAGACAATGTGAGTAAAGAGGAATTTGAGCTAAATTCTTATGAACTACAGTCAACACTGGAAGTCAGACAGAGGAAACGGGTTCAGTGTTTCTGACCCTGACCTCAGAATGAGACCCCACTAATCATTTCTGCTAGGGCAGAGGTTATTTACCTGGGGTCCACAGACATAAAGAGATCCAGATGTTAGATCTTTTGTTTCAGCATAGTAAAGAAGAACAAAATTACTGTATCACAATTTCTTACATTATTTTTGATAACCAGACAACTAGTTTCCTTTGCAATCCTGTACATTTTCCTGTATACATTTAAAAATAGACTCAGAGGAGCCAACCGAAAGCTTCACCAGTTGGCCAAAGAGATCCATGGAATCCTGAAATAACACAGAGAGAGAAGCAACTCCAGGGTTTCTTCCACTAGATCTCATACCTGTGTCAAGATGAAACTGGTTGATGAAGAGTTACTTGTTGGAATCTTAAGCAAGAGATCACAAAGTCAGGAAGGGTAAAGCTTGAGTTAGACAAAGTCAAGATGTTAGACGGGTAAACATCAAAGGAGACAGAAGAAGATAAACACAACTCCAAGACAAGACTGTAAAATAAAATCATTCAGGAGGGTTAAGAGGTTCTTAAGAAATGTATTTCTGACTATATAATCACAGAATGATCTTCTCTGTTCTCCTAGAATCTAATAAACACAGATTTAAAAAAAGGAAATAAGAGTACTTTCTTCCCAATCGAACTGCAAATTCTTCTAAGGAAAAAACGAAGTCTTATTCATCTTACTCCTAGTATGATGCTGTAGGCTCAGCACTGGACTGTGAACCACAAGGTCTGCGGTTCAAACTTACCAGCTGCTCCTCAGAAACCCTATACAGGGTTGCTATGAGTCAGAACTAACTTGACGGCACTTAACAACACTCATCTTTGCACACCCAGGGCCTAGCCCTGTGAACAGGGACCTGCAGTATGCCCTGAATAAATGCTGTAAGGATTTTAGTACAAAAGCAACCTAATCAGGAAGGTTACAGTACAGTGCCAATGACCTGTAAGAACAGCACTGCACATCCATATAAAGTTTTAAAAGAAGCAAAAGCAATGCTGTCTAATAAAATATGTTTCAGAATGATCAACAGAATATTCAGGCTAGCAGTGGCCAGCTGTTAGTGGTGGAGGGGTGTGGAGAGCCAGGGCTCCGGCAAGGGCCACAAGCATCACTTATTTTATCATTTTTATTTATACTCTTTGATATGTCTGACATTTGTGTAATAACTTAGTTAGGCCTGTTTTAGGAGTCATCAAGTCAGTTCTGACTCATAGTGACCTTGTGTACAACAGAATGAAACAGTGCTTGGTCCTGAGCCAGCCTCACAACTGTTATGTCTGAGCCCACTATTGCAGTCAGTGTGTCAAGCCATCTTGGAGGTCTTCCTCTTTTTCATTGACCTTCTACTTTTACCAGGTATGATGCTCTTTTCCAGGATCAGTCCCTCCTGATAACATGTCCAAAGTATGTGAGACGAAGTTACATCATTCTCACTTCTAAGGGGCAATATGACTGTACTTCTAACACAGATTTGTTTGTTCTTCTGGCAGTCAATGGTAGTTTTAATATTCTTAACCAACACCATAACTCAAACACATCAATTCTTCTCTGGTCCTCCTTATTCGTTTTCCAGCCTTCACTATCCTGAACAGTATTAGCTTTAGTATGAACTGGCTTAGGGTTAAAAAAAAAAAAACTAGTCGGATCACCAACAGGAGACCTGCTGCTGATAGTGAAAGAAAGACAAGCCAGCAAATGACAGCCTGCTCTAAATAGGATGCCAATCTTATTTTGCTTCTAACACTGCTAACAAAAAACAATTGCTTCACTCACTGATTCATTTAACTAACACATTCTAGAGCACCTACAATGTGCTAAACAAGATATAGGAGTTACAGTGATGAACAAAACTGACAGGACCCTTGCCCTAACTTTATTTCTGGGGAGGGGACAGGGAGATTGTGACAAATGCTATGAAAAGGAAATCAGATTATTGGAAGTCCTCCCAGAAAAGGAGGGCAAAGTGCAGTGTTCTCTCCAAAGTCTTTAGAGATTGGAAGAGAGATTAGGCGATTGGAGATGTGAAAATGTAGCTCCAATTATCAGAGGGAAAGAAGGCATATTCTCAAAACTACAGACCTCTGAGATTAATCCTGTTTCTGAATTAGACTGAAAAATGAATCCTGGGAAGTCAGGAAAGCTGAGTGACTAGAAGTGGGTTTCAATACAAGAAGTGCTCGTCTGGCCAAATGGCAATGATTTCTTTAGTTGAACAGACTACCAGACTGGTAGATCCGTAGACGGGGCAGGTATACTTATCAAGTCCATCACAGGTACTTGCATCACAGGCTTCTTTTCAAGACTTGCTCGGTCACCTGCTTTCTCCTTTGGATTCTCTAACTTTCTGGCTTGTCCTCGGAAGAACACATCTCCTACAGGATGATCACAAAGGTCTGGGATGCCTGTGTCTTGGGAGGAAAGGCTAGAAAACAGTCTAGAAATGTGGGCAAGAACACAGGGGACTTGCTTAGGCCCATGTTCTAGTCTTACTGAAGAATGAGGCACTAATGGACCTAGGAAAAGGGGGCTAAGGAGGCCACTCTGCCTGTTTACAGACTAGGTCTTAAGCCAGAAGTGAAAAAATAGAACAAGTGTGCTTCACAAGTAAACCCAAGCCAGCTCAAAATAGCTACTCAGGATTTTTTTTTTTTTTTGAGCATCTGAATGCATCTTATTTTAAATGAAGATCCTTGTAATTAACTGCAAAAAAATATAATATATAAAATATATGTATATTAGATTATATACATTATATATACTATCATCTGCCTCTGTTGTTGGACTTTTGGTGTGGTGCTGTAGGATCAGCATTGGACGACGTACCACCAGGTTGGCAGTTCAAACCCACCAGCTGCGCCTCAGAAACCCTACCTACACAGGGTTGCTATGCATCAGAACTGACTTGACGGCACTTAACAACATCTCTAATGCTGTCCAGTCAATTCCAACTCAGAGACTCCATGTGTTAGAGGAGAACTGCTTAGGACTTTCTTGACTGTCATCTTTACAAAAGCACATCTCCAGGTCTTGCTGGGTGGATACTGACAATCTGTAGGTTAGTAGCTCACTGCAAACTACATGTGCCACCCAGAACAGTCTGTTAAAATCCAGAAGACAGTAAAAAGCTCCCAGAATCACAGACTCTCCAGGTGGGAAGGTATCTTTACAGGTCATCTAGAACATTCACCCTTCTAGTAGTTAAGCCACTTCTCCAAAACTCCGAATACTCCAAAGACTTTTTGGGGTAACTAACAAACGATTTATCTTCCTTTTCCAGCTCTTCTCCTTGACATGCAATGGTTACAAATGGCCATCTTTGCAGAATGTGGCCCTGTCCCCTACTCAGAGTGCTGCTCTTGGGCAGGGAAAAGCAGTCCTTGCCACAGGAATCTGTCTGGTTCTGGATGAGCATGGAAATGCAGGAGTGAGCAGAAGCCATGGTAGCCACCTGTGACTGGGATAAGGAAAAGGACTGTCAGCAGAGACGCGGATGAGTGAAGCAGGTGGCAATGACAGAAGCCAGGAAACAAGAGGGGAGAAGCAACATGGAGGACTTCCCCACAACTCCCAAATCCTTGCGTAGGTGCTTGCAGCGTAAAGAACCCAACTAAGAAAGCTACCACCTGATGCCAAGTCATTCCTGCAGGTGGAGCTCTGTACCATAGGTATCCCTGTTAGAAACCCCTCCTAGACCATCCTTCTCATTCCATGAATAACTAAAGGACCACAGAAAACAATCACAGACCATCTTCTTCACCATAACTTCTCACATTATTTTGAATGGACATATTGTCTTGAAATATCTTTTCTTTAAAAAATTAGAAAGAACAAACAAGATGGCGGATTGGGTGGACGTATAGCAGAGAGCTCCGCCAACAACAACACAGAAT
>NW_006408608.1:12082890-12089864 GCF_000296735.1 Chrysochloris asiatica
AAAACCTTAAATTAAAAAAAAAAAAAATTAAAAGAAATTTTCCACTTCTTTTTTGTTCTGGTTTCTGTTATTGTGGTAATTTTATCATGTGACCCATTCATTTATTGGGTATTTCTTCAGTGCTTACCACGTGACAGACACTGTTGAGGGCACTAGGAATACAGCAGTGATAAGTCTCTACACCCATGGTAGAGTCTACAATCTAGGAGGAGAAGTGGCCAAAACTATATACAAGTAATATATATGTTAAGTCAGCTAGTAATAAGAACTGTGAAGGCAAAGTATCAACACTTTGGAGTGTTAGAGCTGCCAAAAGTGACATCTGAATAAAAACCTAAAGAGTTGAGCAAAATATCCATGCAGATTTCTAGGGCACGAGCATTCTGGGAAAAGATACAGTAAGTGTAATAGCTCCAAATAAGAATGATGCCTGGAATATTCCAGAGTGAGTGAGTAGGAGAGCAATGGGAGAGGAGAGCAGAGTCATACTAGGGCCAGGTCACACAGAGCCCATGGTCACAGTGAGGACTTGGCTTCCATTCCAAGTGGAGTGGGTAGCCAATGGAGAAGCCTGAAAAAACAATTGATCTGAACTGTCTTATGAAGGTATTTGATTATTTTGTTCTTTTTTTTTTTTTAATTTAAACTGCTTATCTAATTAATTCATTAAAAAGTTCATTAAAATGTCCAGGAGTTTGGTCAATAATATCTGTTTGTGATTATAAATGAGCCCTGGTGGCACTGAGGTTAGGCATTGGGCCTTACCACAAAGTCAGCAGTTCAAACTCACCAGCCACTCCCTGGAAGAAAGATGAGGCTAACTGCTCTCACAAAGATGAATAGTCTCAGAAACCCTCTATTGGGTCGCTAGGAGTGGGAATTGACTAGAAGGTAGTGGGTTTGATTTGGGTTTGGGTGTGACTATAATTTTAACAGTGATTATGCAAGAGACAGAATCAGAGAACTTTGAAGTACAGACATGCATTACCAAGAACTAGCCATTTAGAGAGTGGCTTAAACTATTAGTATGTAGTGCAGTAATAACGAGACGACTGTAAAAAACAACATTGCTGTAATACAGTATTTTACCTGTACATATTCTTAGTGGGCACCCCCCCCCTCTGGCTCTATACTGAGAACAGAATGAAGTGAAGCAAGGGCAGGCACAGGGAGGCCAGAAAGGAGGTCACTCCAATAATCCCAGTCAGCGACAGAGGTGCCTGGACGTGCGTGGCAGCCATGGCGGGGATGAGAAGAGACCAGAATAGGTTCATATTCTGTTGATGGATCTAGAATAAGGCTCAGCAAACTACAGTCTGCAGGTCAAAGTTTTAGTGGATCACAGTGGGGCTCCTTCATTTACCTATTGTCTATGGCTGCTTTTGTGTTACAGTGACAAACAGGAATAGCAGTGACAGAGACTGTATGGCCTGCAAAGCCTGAAAGCACTTCACTTGTCAGCCCTTGATCTCGAGTACGACATAAAGAAATAAGATCATGTTTTAGGCGGAAGCAACTTAAATCCTGCACTAGCAGTTACTGCCATGAGGTTCTGGGAGAAAGGTGTGGGGCAATATCAGACATTCGAGTTTGGACATGTTCATTGTGACATGCTTATGAGACATTCAAGTGCAGATGTCAAGTACATCATTGGATGTGTCAGCCTAAAGTCCAGGAACAGAGCTGAGCTGGAGACATAAAAGTAGGAATCATCAAATGAGAGCTAGCAATTAAAGCCAGGAAACCAATTAAGATCTATAAGAGAATAAAAGTTGGAACGAACAATAGGTTAAAATATGAGCATTAGCACTGTAACGTTTAGAAGTCAGGGAAATGAAAAGGAGCCATTCAGAGAATTAATAGAAACAGGTAGAGAAAGGCTGAAAGCCAGGAGAGTGTGGTGTTCTGGAAGTAAAAAGAGAAAAGTGTGTCAGGAGAAGAGAGTAAAAGCCATATCAAATGGGCTGAGAAGTCCGATTAGTCAGTAACTTGGAGGATGCCACGGGAGGCCTTGCCAAAACGTGGATTCAACAGAGGACAAGAAGGTAGAAAGCGACTAAGGGGAGAGACAATTCATCCCACAAGTTCTGTTACAAAAGGGATACAGAGATGTAGGCTGGAGCTGGCAGGGGAAATGAGGTCAAGAGAATTCCTTTGTTTTCCCTCAGGATGGGAGAAGTAACAGCATGTGAACATACTGTAAAATATCCAGTTCCGAGGGAAAACCTGACAGAGAGAGAGAACAGGGGATTGCAGAATCCACGCCTCCTAGGAGGGGAGAGGAGATGGCATCTATGGGATGGCTATACAGGTAGCAGGAACAGTTCATGCATGACGAACTGAGTGCACATGTAGGTAGGTAGCCGGAAGTGATGACAAGCTCTGGATGTTTTCTTCTTTGTGATTCTCTTTCTCAATGAAACAGGAAGACAGGCCAGGAGCTGGGAGTGTGCATGAGGAAAAAGGTGCTGTAGATTTGAGAAGAGACAGAAACATATTATACTGTCTGGCAGAGTGGGAGCGGGAACAGAGAAGCACAATATCATTGCCGGTCAGTATTGGGATCCACTTGAGTTTGTGAGGATGAATTTGAAATGAAAGGGGTAACATGGTTCTGAGTTTTCCTCCATCCTGTTCAACTGCTCAGGTGCAGACAGACTACGTGGGGAATGAAATTTAACCAGGATCATGGTTTTACCAAGCAAGGTCAAGTGACACAGGGGTGAGACGAGTGACTGATTATAGTATTTAATAAGCAAAGCAAGGCGGGAAGTGAAGACATGGGTCTGGGGTGCAATGAGGACAGTGAAAAGGTGATGGAATCAATGGATAATAGCTCCTGGAGGGCCTGAAGGATTACTGGATTCGTGCACTAGAGGAAGTGAGCTGAGAAGCCCAAGGTAGCGTTTGGAAAGTAATTATGATGAAAACATGGTCTAGGGTATGACCACGTGAGTGAGTAACTGAAGTCAGACAGAAGAAAAGAAAGCATTGAAGAAAAGGAATCAAGAAACTAAGAGGTCAGTGTCCGGGAGGCTGATCTATGTAGATATTGAAATCATCAAGAATTAAGGCAGAAATGATGTTGGGGAGAGTCAGGAAACAAAAAGAGGCAGAGTGAGGGGTTCATTGGATAGCTGCAACACGGAAGGGGGCTGGGGAATATAGTTGATGACTCAAGATTCAAAGCTAGATGTCTTTATGGAGGAGGGAGAGAGGTCTGGAAGAGGAACTAAGGAGCTAAGGAGGATGGTGACCCAGCCCCAGGTACAGTGTTAGAAGACAACTACGGGAAGAGCCTGGAGAGAGAGCACCGAGGAAGGAGGCATAAAAGTAAAATCTTGTTGCTGGCTGACCATGAGGATTTCAGAATTTGGGGAGGGGGAGAAGTGGGGTCAGGAAGTTATACAGAATGAATCATGGGGGATAAGGGAGACTTGCTACCTCGCTTCTTGTTGTTGGTAAATGCGATCGAGTTGGTTCTGTCCCATAGTGACCCTGGCCTAAGCAGGGGTAAATGGCACAGTGAGATGGTTCCTAATGGTCCCAAGAGGCAATGGTCTAGGGGCTCTGAGTGTTGAAGATCTTGTCAGTAGTTTGCAGAATTCTGGGTCTCCTGACTGACCTTTCCTGATGCACGCCCCCGGAGAGATTCCGGCAAGCTAGATATGGCCTGATTTTTACTGAATAGGTATCACTTTTGTTTCCAAGGAAGAGATGAAAACAGTCACAGCTGGAATTCTGAATCTTTCATCCCCACCAGAAGCCCACCACAGGATCACAAAGAAGATGCACAAAAGAGACAGCTTTTACTAAGTGAGGCCATTGGTGTTAAGTGCTGTTGAGTCGGTTCCAACTCATAGGGTTTCCTATATGGGTTTCTGAGGCTGTACATCTTTTCAGGAACAGAAAACCTAATCTTTCTCCCATGGAGCGATTAGTGGACTTGAACTGATGACCTTGAGGGTCACAGTTCAGTGCTTATCCTACAGTGCCAATATGCTAAGTGATGTTACAGTGTAAATTAAGAGAGACTATTTGGAAGACTTACTAAAACAGAGTACATTAAAAACGTGCAGAACCAACAATCATGTATCAAATTAGTAAGTGACACAATAATGAATATAGGTCTCTTAGCATCTGACTTTTTCATAACTTGAGTCTTTAGTAATTACTGTTATGTTTCATAGAAATGTTCATTTAGAACGAGGAAAACTATTCCAAAAATACAATATAAGTCAATATCACAATTTCCCAACAAAGGTAGTCATGAATATCAACCATGAGCTCATTTATTAGAAAGAAACAAATCCTAACCAGAATTAAATAGCTGTCAATACCATAATTATAAACATCACATCAGGTGAAGTTTTAGACTCTGAAAATTTAGAAAAAAGTTTTTCAGCAATGTAGAGTGAAAACAAAGAAGTCCACAAATAAACACTTGTCATTTCGGTTATCGTTTTAACCGTATACTTTCAGATTCTTTTATTTTAAAAGGGTCAACCAAACTAAAAAAATAAGCAGACCAACAACAACAACAAGAGCTAAACATCATGTAGAGGAAAACAATTCATTTCAAGCAACCATTATCAAAACAAACAGATATTAACAAAACACAATGCAATGAATTCAACTTTTAAACAAACTACTGCTTGCATGAGCTAAGATGAGAAGTACAGACCATCTCAGCTCTGAAGCTCAACTTACCTGATGCACCTATTGGGGAGGTAGCTGGGGTCATGTTATGGACATTGAGACCAAGACTCTGGGAGGGGCCCGGGGCTGACGCTGCTATAGGAGGTCCTGGAGGGTTCTCCCTCTGGGGAGAGGTAAGAGGGGTGGTCGGCTGGGAAGTCTGTCCACCAGCAAGTCGTGCAAGGCGCCGCCGCCGAATCTACAACACGGAAAGAAAAAACAGGCATTCTGTAACTATACAGTAGAAATGTAATTCTGCCTAAAAAGAACACCCTTAAAATTACCAATAACCAAACGGATCCAAAAAAAGAGTTAAGTAAATCAAGAGCTCTGTTGTTCTTGGATGCCATCGAGTCACTTCTGACTCACAGCCAAACCATGTGACAGAGCAGAACTACCTCAAACGGTTAGCTAGGCTGTCATTTTTACGGGAACAGATTGCCAAGCTTTCTCCCTCCAAGTCACTGGCTGGGTTTGAACCACCAACTTTCCTTATAACAGCCAAACATATAACCGACAGCTGGCACCTCCATGATTCCTTTTAATCAAGAGCTTAACAATGAAATATGTCTTGAGAAAAAAGTACTCATTTGAGAGAATAATTCAGGATAATTCTATTAAACTCCTACCTCATTTTTAAAAACCAGTATCTCAATCTTTCACCATCTGTTTATCCTGCTTCCTTAATTAATATTATGAACTGTAATTCACCATGAATTGTCACTGTATGTTGTTGTTAGTTGCTTTCAAGGTGATTCCATCCCATGTGTGCAGAGTAGAATTGCTCCACAGGGTTTGGAAGCAAATTTCCAGGTCTTACTTCTGAGGTGCTTCTGGGTATAGTTAAACCACCAACCATTTGGTTAGTAGTCCAGTGCTTAGCAATTTGTGCCAACTAGGAATTCTTACACTTTAAAAGGCAGTAAAGTCCTGGTTTGACACTGAAGGATAAGCACTGGACTGATAATCACAAGGTCAGGCAATTCAAACCCACCAGCCATTCCTCAGAAACCCTATACAGGGAACTGACTCGACGGCACTTACCAACAACAACAGCTTGTTGTTAATAAACCTATTTACTAATTGGGTAAATTGACCAAAACAATGAAAGTTCTACTAAGACCCAAATTTTACCAACACTCTCAGGAGCAAGATGATTATATTTTCTTAGTTAAATGGAATACAAATATAATCTACTACTTCTTCCTTATAACACTCCAGAGTTATGACATGGTACAAATATGTAGCATAAAACCCTAGTGATCACTTTTATCATAGTCATTAATTCAGCCAGTCAGTAATCTCTCATTGCCCACCTGTTCTGTCCCAAAGAGTGAAGATACCTAACAGCCAGGACAAGGCTTCTGGCTCTAAATAGGCATCAAAGAAGTAATCCAACTAGTCTAGTTGCACTCTTTCCACTAAGAATAATAAAGAAGAAAAGATAACTACAACAAATGCTACCTTGACTGAACTTATCTGTCATTCTAACATTGCAGAAAATCTGCTCCATAGCTCATTCTCACGAAAGAGTATCCTGATTCTTGGCCACAGAGCTCAGGAACTCCTTCTTTTGGCCCTGTTGTAAATAAATCTATCACTGAACTTATACAAGACTATGAAGATTGTGGCTATTCATCTCACTCCTTAACTAAATTACTTACAGGCAGAGGTTTTCACTTACATCCAAACAGGTAGTACTTAATATGTTGCAGCACTTATAAATATTCATTTAATCAGTCCTTATAAAAACCCACTGAGGAGAGAGGGAGCAGCTGAGGACTCTAGATTCGTGGGAAGAGAGGGACTAAAATACACTGGCCAGCCAACCCGCCCACAGACTGGTCACAAAGGCCCAGGTCCAACCAAAGCCAAAATCACCTACCCGCAACCGCCGCGTAGCCAGGTCACAGAGGCCCAGGGCCCCTGAGGCCCAATCCACCACGTAGCCTGGTCGCCAAGGCCCAGAGCCCCTGAGACCCAACCCGCCCTCAGCCGGGTCCCTGAGGCACAGGCCCCCCAAGGCCCAACCCGCCCAACCCGCCCGCTGAGGCCCAAACCGCCTGATGACCAGCTGCTGATACCCAGGTCCCCAGAGTTCCAAACCGCCCGACCGAGGCCCAACCCTCCTGCAGCCCGGTCGCTGACGCTGCCGCCGAGGCCCAGTCCAACTGAGGCCCCAAAAAAGTTATTCTGAGTTAAGCAATAAGGAGTGTGAAAGGGAAGACCACAACCTGATCACACCTTCCTGGAGGTAATCAGAAAACATAAAAAAT
>NW_006408608.1:12096316-12111220 GCF_000296735.1 Chrysochloris asiatica
AAAAAAGCTAAAGTGAATAGAGATAAATACTGTTAACTGATGGTACACGAAGGGGATTGTAATCATTGGGATGAAACAAGGTGTATGATTTGTTGAATGTAAAACTGAATCCACAATAAAAACTTAAAAAAAAAAAACAAAACCCTCCACTGATTTAGGTCCTAAAATCATGCCCATTTTATAGATGAGCAAACCGAGGTACAGACAGGTGAGATACCTTGACAAGTGGCAAGAGCTGGAACTGGAGCCCATGTAGTTTGGTGCTAGTGTCTGGGCTCTTCTGGAGAGGTCCCCAACCCTTGCAGTGGGCCTGGAGGCCAAAATTATTTTTATAATAAGTCTAAGACCTATGCCCCTTTCACTCTCATCTTATATAGTGTCCAGTGGGAACCTGGCCAGAGGCTACTTGACCTGCACAAAAAGTTCAAAAGAGAAGTATGAGAATCCAGCTGCCAACTGAGTCAAGATGTTACAAAGACACATAAAAGTGAATATGAGGCCACTTTTGTCAATACTGTTTTTTGGGGGAAATGTAGCTATTTTTCATAAAAAAGTAACTGATATGAATATATGTTTTGTTATTATTACTTTGAATGAATGAATCAGTGTTTTAAAACTTTCTCAGTTTCCACTCTTAATATGGTTAGATAGCAGCAGTAGGTAAAACTCATTTAAATGACATCGCTTTGGGGTCCTCAATATTTCATAGGAGTATAATGGAGTCCTGAAACCAAAACCTTTGAGCGATGCTTCTGTCTTAATTCATTGCTCTTTCCTTACAGTCTAACTGTGGTAGCGCAGTAGCTTGCAAGTAGGGCTGCTAAAGGGAAGGTCAGTGGTTTGAACCTACCAGTCACTCCACAGGAGAAAGATGAGGTTCTCTGCTCCTTCTCTCATGTAATGGCTGGTAGTTTTAAACTACTTGAGATTAGCAGCCTTGAGGTTAGCAGCCCAACTCATAACCACTATGCTATAAAGATTACAACCAAGAAAATCCTGTGGGGCGGTTCGACACTGTTACATGGGCTCACTGAGTTGGAACTGACTTGATAAATTGTTACTAACCCAATTATTTAATAACAACAACAACAATCTGTTCCTAACCCAATTACTCAAACCAGAGATGCAGAGACCATGATGATTGGTTCCCCTCTTCCCCTCGTCTCCTCAAGCACAGCCAAATCCTGTTATTTCTATCTCCAAAGCATTTTCTAAGCCCACCCTCTGCCCTCAGCCCCTCTGCCACCATTCCTATCCAGGCCACCACCCGCTCACACCAGGACCTCTGCGACAGCTCCTAATAGACCTTCAGGTCCACTCTGGCCCGTGAAGACATTACAAATTTCTTTCCTTCACAACATTACAAGTTTTCAATTTCTAACTGTCCATTGCTTTGAGATCTGAAGTCATCCCTTTGTAGGTGCTAATAAGAGGAATTCTGGGGAGGTCTGTGGGATGAGGCAGTCTTAAGTTTGTAATGTAAACAGTAAGACCTTTTTGAAGATGCATGAAATAAAGTTATACTCTGAAACATTAAGAAAATAAAAGCGTACTCTACCGGACCTGTACATATAAAAATTGACCCTCGCAGTTCTTTCTGTTCTGCAATTAGTAAAAATGAAAGTATCTCTGCAAAGCTGGAAATATTCTAGAATCAGAAGTAATGTTATCTTCTGTGAAATACAACTTCAGACTCAAAGGCTTACATCCGAATTGGATGCCATGAAAAACTACCTAAACTGAGTGCCTAAAGCGCTTAACTGAACTCCTGGTGTGGCACTGCAGGATCAGCACTGGACTGAGAACTACAAGGTCAGCTGTTCAAACCCACCAACTGCTCCCTGAAAACCCTATACAGAGTCACTATGAGTCAGAACCAACTCGGCAGCACATAACAACAAGCACTTAACAAGACATACATTACCTGTTTTCACTGTTAAGCAGATGGAGTTCAAAATCTATTTCTTTCCCCCCTCTGACCAGAAGTAAAACAATCAGTAATTGCTTAGTATTTCTATAACCGACCTGAGTTTAACTGTCAGTCAGATTTATAATTGATGGCCTCTTATCATCACTGCCATCCCCTAAGACCATAAAAAATACTAGGATCAGAACTTTCAGAATGAGTCCCATGGCTTGGAAGCAAATCTTCAAACTACTCCTTAGGAAACAAACTACTGTAGGGAGGGGATGAGGATGAGGGGGCAGGGCAATGAGATGTGTTTAGTAACATTTCCAAAGCAGAACCAAAAGCAGCCAGCGCCACCAAACAGCTAGCTCTGGGCCCTTTGGCAAGGCACAGCTTCGCTCTGCTTATGCGTTTTCTCATCTGCAAAAAATTAGTAAATCAGCAAGGGCAAGTCTCTCTTATTCTAGCAATCTTTGACTCTTAACTATTTTGAATGCAGGGTTGCCAGATTTAGCAAAAATATATCCAGTTTGGCCGGCTGGCTGTGCACTTGATGTCAAGTCAGTGCTGACCCATAGCAACCCTTTACAGGAGCAGAAAGCCTCATCTGTCTCCCATGGAGCACCTGCTGGACTTGAACTGCTGGCCTTGTGGTTAGCAGCCCAGTACATCTGACCCACTATAACAGAAGGACTTCCTTACATCCAGTTTGGGGATGGAGTGGGGGGGGTGGGTCGCAGAGCAGCCAGCATTAGAGACCAGCACAAATGATTTAGTCTGATGAACGTCTTTTAAAAAGTGCTGTATCACTGCCCCTCCTGATGGCCAGAGGATGACAGGGAGTTAGGCTCTTGGCCATCGCCAACCCCAAGAGAGAAGTAAGTTACAGGAGTTAGACTCTAATGGGAACAACTTGTAAAAGTATCTTAACCAGTTTATTTTGTGGATATTTTCCTTCTGATTATCCAAATATCAGCAATATATGATTTTTTAATGCATCAGTAATACATGATCTTTTAAAAATCTATTTTAAAAAATACAACCCTAGTGTTTCATTCTGCTGTGCATAAGGTCACTATGAGTTGGTACCAACTCGATGGCACCTAACAACAACAACAAAGTGATCAGAAAGCATTTTACCCTAGTTTCCCCCTACATCCCATTCTCCATGCAGAAACCACAGTAATGCTTTAAAAATACAAATCGCTCTCCCGTGCTTAAACCCTCTAAAGGCTTCCCACTGTACCTGGACCTACAGAGCCACTGGCTACTGTCCAGCCTTACCCCGCTCCACCAGCTGCAGCTGCACTGGTCCTCTAACAGTTCCTAGAATATCTTGTTATTTCTGTTGCTGTTGTATGCCAGAGTCAGTTCCAATGCACAGCGACCCTGTACAGGATTTCCAAGGAGTGGCTGGTGGGTTTGAACTGCTGATCTTGCAGTGTGCAGTCCAGTGCTTATCCGAAAGCTCCACTGCTCTATGAAAACCCCAAGTCACTTGCAATTTCATTAGCCAAGGAGCACATTCCCTAATTCTTGGCATAGGTGATTCTTTCTCTTCCTTCTAAGTCTCAATTTAACTGTCCCCTTCTCCTGGAAGACTTTCCTGACAACTATATCTAACACAGCCTTCCCTACACACTCATTTTATATAACAGTCCTCTAGTCACATCTTCAAGCACTTGTCCTGGTCTGTAAATACCTGACCTATTTCCCTCTTACTGTCTTACTATCGATTTCCCCAGCGGAATGGATGCTCCATGAGAAAACTACATGCATCTTGTTCACTGCTATATCCCCAGCACTAAACACAGTATCAGGCATATAACAGCAGCTCCATACATATTGATTGATGGGAAAAATTAATAAAAGAAGTAAGTCACACACAGGGGTCTTGCTCACATTGTTGTCCTTAAGTGCCACCAAGTTCGTTATGACTCATAGCAATCCTGTATAAGTTCTGAGGAGTGGCTGGTGAGTTTGAACCACCGACCCTATGGTTAGCAAACCCGTGCTTATCCTACAGCACCACACTAGGACTCCATGCTTGCATTCTAGTGGATGCTAAAAGGAGAAAAACAAAGTAAATAAAAATGATGCATGCACTGGAGAAAGGTTAAGTAGGGTAGGGACCAGAGGGTATGCTGGAGAGAGGGTACAATTTTATACAAGGTGGACTAAAAAGCCTCTCTGGTAAAGTGGGACCTAGAAAAGTCCTGAAAAGATGGGAGGAAATAAACCATGTGAATATCCAAGGAGTGTGGTGAGCATGTGCAAAGGTGGTAAAACCAACGAGCTAGTCACTGATGAGGTCAGAGACCCTAGCACGTGGGTCTCTAAGGCCACTGTAAAGCTTTGGAAGGCATCTGGAGGTTTTGAACAGAAATGTGTCATCATCTGACACATTTTACAAGTACGATTCTGGCTGCTGTGGAAATAAATTGCAAGGGACAAAAGAAGTAGGCAGAAGCCTATTTAGGAGGCTACTGCAATAATTGGGGGGAGTGTAGATAACGACTTGGACCAGGGTGGGTAGCTGGGAAGATCATGGCAGGAGGCCAGTTTAGATACATTTTGAAAGTAGAATTCGTTGAATTTGCTGATGGACTGCATGTAGAATTGGGGCAGAAATAGAGGCGGTAAAGATGAGACCAAGGTCTTCAATCTAGGTAACCAAACATCTCAAGATTACTGAAAGGAAGACGATGGTAAAAAAAAATGGGATACAAAGTGGGAAGCAAAATTCATTTAGATGTATGCTTATTAAACATGTAGGTGGAAATGTCAAGTAGATACAATCTGAGGTGCACGCAAGGATGAACATTTGAGAACTGCCAACCTACAGATGGCATTTAAAACCAAGAGACAGATGAGATTACATAGGTAGTGAGAACAGACAGAAATGTAGAAGTCTGAGGACAGAACTCTATACAGCACACCTTCAACTGAGGTTGGGGAGATGGGGAAAATCCATAAAGGAAACTGAGACAAAGGTGTTAGGAAGTCTTCAGGTCTAGTTCCCCAGGAAGAGTGAGAATGGCGTCCTAGAAAACAATCAGTCTTTTCATAGAAGAGAGACTGTGTCAATGCTGCTTATAAGATGAGTAACAGGAAGATGAAAAGCTGACCATTGGGTTTGACAATGAGGAGTTAATAGGGTCTCAGCTATTTTGTTGGTAAGTAGGGGATGAAACCCTGATTCAAAAGGATTCACGAAATGAAAAGAAATGAAGACAAGCAGCATAAATTTGGTTTCTGAGGCCTTTTACTGTAAAAGAGTTGATAAATGGAGGAGAAGGTTGTTGTTGTTGTTGTTATGTGCCATGGAGTCGGTTCTGACTCACAGCGACCCTATACAGGATTTCCAAGGCTGTAAATCTTTACAGGAGCAGAAAGCCTCATCTTTCTCCCGTGGAACAGCTGGTAGTTTCGAACTGCTGACCTTGCGGTTCGTAGCCCGATTCATAACCACTACACTACTAGAGCTCCTTGGAGGGGGAGGTAAGTGTGGAAAATGGGGTCAAAGTAGTTTTTGTTGGTTTTAAAATATGATGATATGCTGAGAGGAAACTTTTGTGACATAGAAGAGAGAAGGAACAAGTACTAAGGCAAGAGGGCTGTTGTCCACGAATGGAGTGGTTACCTCTAGACTGGAACACAGAGTTGACACATAGGAAAGAAAGCAGAGAATTCAGGTGCAGGCATACCTTATGGGTAGCGCAGCTTGTAAACATTTTCTTCTGACCATCTTTATTTTGTCAGTGAAACAGGAAACAAGATCATCAGCTGAGAGGAAAGTATGGGAAGAGAATTTGGGACTTTAAAGAGAGAAGAAAGACTATGAAGTACTCATCTAAAAGCACAAATGATGAAGGAGAATTGCTGGGCAGGACTAAGTAAGAGCATGAGCAGTTGAGATCCGAGGTTGTTACGAGTTGATTTGTCTTGATTCTAACCTCAGTACCTGTAAACATGAACTACTTTGGAAACAGTATCATTGCAGATATAATTAGCTGAGTTAGCATGAGGTCATGCAGGAGGAGGATAGGCATCAGTATAAGAAGCGAAGGAGAAGACAGATGCAGAACGATGATGGTCATGAAAGAAACACGAGAAAAGGGATTCTGCTGCCACAAGTCAAGGAACACCTGAGACTCCCAAAAGCTAGAAGAGAAAAAGAAGGATTCCTCCCATCAATGTTTTTCAGAGAGCACAGCCTTGCTGACATTTGATTTCAGACTTTTAGCATCCAGAACTGTGAGCAGATAAATTTGGGTTCTTTTAAGCTGTTCAGTTTGTGGTACTTTGTTAATCATCCTGGAAAATTACTACAGTAATCATAAATTCAAATTAAATCAATGTGACCTATCACCATGCTTGCCTATTTTCCTCCAGATATAACCAGCTTCAAAGGGGCAGGTGCAGAATAGACCAAAAGTTCAAATACTAACTCTAGTTGGGGATTCACAAAGCAAGTATGTTAGATGGAGAGAGAGACATGGGAGTTGAGGAGTAAGTATAATGAATGTTTATGAAGTCCATCTTGATGAAGTGAGAACAAATGTGGAGTATGAATGTATGGACTATAGGCCCTAGTGGGTTTAAATGTAACATTTGGTAAGAAGTGTGGTTTAATGAGTCAAATGAACCCAGGAGCAGTCAGGAACCTAAATGCTGGAACCATCAAAGACCAGTTGCATTTGTTGTAATGCTAGCTGACACACACAACTCATTGGAGTCACTGTTTCTTCCGTTAGAACAAGGGGATAATAAACTTGGCCTTAGATCCTTTCCTCTCAGACAACTTTTTAGTGAAATAGCAAAGTGACATACAAAATAAAGGATTTTACCCATAACATCAGTGTTCTACTTAAAAACCATCAAAATGAAACCAACAACTACTCAAAAGCAAAGACAAGAAGATAAGGAAGCAGGACAACTAGAGTACTAGAAATGGAACAAACAGAACAAAATTAAAGAGAATGTTGACACATGATATATAAACGTAACCAATGTCACTGAATAATTTGCATAGGAACCTAACTTGCTTCAAAAACTTTAAAAAAAAAACTCAATAAAGTAAAGAAAAATCAGTTGGATCTCAGTAAGAACAGAGAGCTGTGTGGTGTTCTAACTTACCCTGATCTTATTTCTCACTTAGCAGATTAGCAATAGCCCTGAATGTAAAAGCATGCATTCCCAAGGAAGCAAACAGACCTATTGAAGAATTATGATTGTTATGACCTGTCTGGTATCTCCCTGGAGGACCCACTCAAACAGCTTGCCTTTGTCTCATCTGAATCACAAATGTTCTAGTACAGAGGTGGCTATTTGGGGAACCATTGGTCAAAAACATTTGCAGGTAAACACATTAATGGCATATGACCTTGAATATATCCCAGCTTAATTTAGAAATCATCTGAAGAACAGATTTGATGCATTGCACACTAAAGACCAAAGACCAAAAGAGTTGTGGGATGACATCAAGAACATCATACAGGAAGAAAGCAAAAGGTCATTAAGAAGACAAGAAAGAAGGAAAAGAACAAATTGGGTATCAGGAGATTCTGAAACTGGCTCTCTAGCATATAGATGTTAAAACAAATGGAAGAAGTAATGTACGAGAGCTGAATAGTAAATTTCAAAAGGCAGCTTGAGAAGATAAAGTTAAATATTATAAGGAAATACAAAAAGACCTGGAATAATAAAATCACAAGGGAAGAACATGCTCAGCATTTCTCAAGGGTTGAGAGAACTGAAGAAAAATTCAAGTCTCAAGTTATGGTCTAAGAAATCTATGAGCAATATATTGAAAGATGCAGAAAGCATCAAAAGCAGATGGAAGGAATACACAGAGTAACTGTACCAAAAAGAAATGGTCTATGTTCAACGATTTCAAGAGGTAACATACAATCAAGAGCCAATGATCCTGAAGAAGGAAGTCCAGGGTGCACTGAAGGCAATGGCAAAAAAACAAAGCATTGGGAAAAGATGGAATACAAATGGAAATCTTTCAAAAAATTGATGTGGCACTAGAGGCACTCACTCATCTATGTCAAGAAATTCGGAAGACAACTACCTGGCCAACTGACTGGAAGAGATCCGTATCTGTGCCCATTCAAAGAGAGGTGACCCAATGGAATGCAGAAATCAATCTCACTGATATCCCATTTGAGTAAAGTTTTACTAAAGATAATACAAAAACAGTTGCAAACATACATTGACAGAGAACTTCCAGAGGTTCAAGCTAGATTCAGAAGAGGACATGGAACAATGGATATCGTTTCTGATGCCAGATGGATCTTGGCTGAAAGCAGAGAATATTAGGAAGATGTTTACCTGTGCTTTATGGACTACACAAAGGCTTTTGATTGTGTGGATCATGACAAACTATGGACAACATTGTGAAGTATGAGTATTATGGGACACTTAATTGTGCTGATTGTTGTTGTTGTTGTCAGGTGCCATTGAGTTGGAACCGACTCATAGTTCAGAAACAAACAACTACAACAAGCACCAACAACAAATCCTGGGGCAGGGAAAAAATTTGATTCCCAGAATTGCTACATTATAAAATTCAAAATGAGAAGTATTTTTTTTAAAAATTGGCAAAACATGCAAAAATCAAAGACAAATATGGCCAATACAGGAAGAAGAGCAATGAATAGAAATGGTACATAATTAGCCCCAAAGATCAGCTACGACAAATATGTTCAAAGAGCTCAAGAAATTAATGCAAACAATGTCTCACCAAACAGAGGATATAAATAAAAAGACAAATTACATTAAAAGTACCAAATAGATGAAAAGTGTAATTGAAATTAAGATTCATCAGAGGACACCTGGTGTGGCACTGTAGGATAAGCACTGGACTGCAAGCCATAAGTCTGTTGATGGTTCAAGTCCACCAGCTGCTCCTCAGAAATGCTATAGAAGGACACTGAGTTGGAACTGACTCGACAACACTTAACAACACAAGAACACAAAAAAGGCTCAGTATCATATTTGAACAGCCAGAAGAAAGCATCAGTGAACTTGAAAATGGGTCAATTTAGATCATCCAGTCTAGGAGCTTGGGTGACATGTAAGTGACTGGCAACCAGCTGCTAACCAGATGGTTGGTGGTTCAAACCCATACAGCAGCTTTAGGGAAGGAAAACCAAGCCGTCTTCATCCATAAAGTTTACAAGCAAGAAAACTAAGTGGAACAGCTGTACTCTGTAACACATGGAGTTACTATGAGTTGTCAACAAGAACTAACAACAAAAAGTTACTTACATGTTTAGAATACAAGTTACTTTATTATCTAATTCAAGGAACAGAAAGAAAAAATAATAAAGAAAGAAACAGTGCCAAATCTATGGGACACCATCTAGCACACCAAGATACAGCTAATGGGAGTCCAGGGGGGTGGGATTGAAAAAACAGAACAGGAAGAATGTTTAATGAAATAATGGCCAATATCTTCCCAAATGTGAGGAAAACATTAATCAACATATCTAAGAAGCTCAATGAACTAATACACACAAAGAAATCCACAATAAGAAACACTGTATTATAGAATCGAAAGACAAATTCAAAATCTTGAAAGCAGTGGAAGACAAACAACAGCTGTTGTTGTTGTCAGGTGCCATCGAGTCAGAACCGACTCATAGCGACCCCATGCACAGCAGAACGAAACAATGTCCGATCCTGGGCCAACCTCACTACCTGCCACACTTGAGTCCATCAATGATGCCACCTGGACAATCCATCTCGTTGGGGGTCTTCCTCTTTTTCTCTGACCCTCCATCTTACCAAGCATGATATCCTTCTCCAGTGACTGGTCCCTCCTGACAATATGTCCAAAGTATGAGAGACGAAGTTTAGTCATCCTGGCCTCAAAGGAGCACTCTGGCTGCACGTCTTCCAAAACAGATCTATTGGTTTTTTTGGCAGCCTATGGCACTTTTAGTATTCTCCTCCAACACCACAATTCAAAGGCATCAATTGTTCTACGATCTTCCTTATTCACTGTCCAGCTTTTGCATCCATATGAGGTTAATGAAAATACCATGGCTTGGGTCAGGCGCACCTTAGTCCTCAAGCTTAAATCCCTGCTCATCAACACTTTAAAAAGTGCAGCAGATTTGCTTAATGCAATACGTCATTTGATCTCTTGACTGCTGTTTCCATGACTGGTGATAGTTGATCCAAGAAGAATGAAGTCCTTGACAACTTCAATCTTTTCTCCATTGATAAGAATGTTGTTTGTGGTCCAGTGGTGAGGATTTTTGTTTTCTTGACATTGAAATGTAATCCATACCAAAGGCTGTGCTCTTTAATCTTCATCAGTAAATGTTTCAAGTCCTCTTCACTTTCAGCAAGCAAGGTTATATCATCTGCATATCTCAGGTTGTTAATGAGTCTTCCTCTAATCCTGATGCCACGGTCTTCTTCATAGAACCCAGCTTCTCGTCTTATTTGCTCAGCGTACAGGTTAAATAAGTATGGTAAAAGAACACAAACCTTGTCGCACACCTTTCCCAATTTTAAAACATTCAGTGTTCCCATGCTCTGTTTGAACAACTGCTTCTTGGTCCAACTAGACTAGTGAAATTTACCAAACATTTAAAGAAGAAATTAGCACCAATTCAAAAAATGCAAGGTCAGTATTACTATGATATAAAAGCAAGCAAAGACAGCACAAGAAAACTACAGATCAATATCCTGTAAGAATGTGTTTGTTATTTGGAGCTGTCAGTTGCTTAAGACTCATAATGACCGTACATGTAACAAAATTGAACAAATCCTCACGACTATTGCTACGTTGGAAACCACTGTTGTAGGCACTATGTCAATCTATCTCATTGAGGATCTCTCTTTTGCTGACCCTTAACTTTACCAAGCATGATGTCCTTTTCCAAAGACCGGTCCCTCTTGACATGTCCAAAGTACTTGAAACAAAATCTCACCATTCTCTCTTATAAGGAACATTCTGACTGTACTTCCTACAAGACAGACTTATCAGTTTTCCTGGAATTCCATGGTACTTTCAATATTCTATGCCAACACCATAATTCAAATGCATCAATTCCTTCTCTGGTCTTCCTTCTTCATTGTCTAGCTTTCATATGCCTAAGAGGTGACTGAAAATACCATGGTTTGGGGTCTGGCCCACCTTAGTGATCAAAGTGACATCTTTGCTTTTTTAAAGAGGTCTTGTACAGCAATCTATATTCAATGGCACATAACAACAACACGTTATACAATACTTTTAATATACTGCTAGATTCTTTTGCAGAGTTCTGGTGTGGCACTGTATGTAGGATAAGTGAAGGCAAGGTTGGTTTGACCATGAGGTCGGCAGTTCAAACTCACCAGTCGCTCTGGGTTTCTATGAGTCAGAACTGACTCAACAGCACTTAAGAACAACAACAGATTATTTTGCTAGTATTTTGTAGAGGATTTTTGAGTCTTTACATAAAGCAACAGTACATCCACAGGGAGCTGCCAGACATTCAAGCTGGATTCAGAAGAGGAGGACCTGGAACAAGGTCCATTGCTGACAGCTGAAAGCAGAGACTACCAGAAAGATGTTTACTGTGCAAATAACAAGAAACTATGGATAGGGAATACCAGAACATTTAAATGTACTCATGGGGAACCTGTACATAAACCAAGACACGGGTTAAAATCGAGAAAGCTGTGCATCAAGGTTATACCCTTTGATACTAACTCAATCTGCATGCTGAGCGAATAATGTGAAAAGCTGCATTATTTCAAGAAAAATGAAGCATTAGGAATGGAGGTTGTTGTTGTTGTTGTTAAGTCCTATAGAATATCTGACTTGTAGCGACCCTATATAGGGTTTCTGAGGAGTAGCCAGGTTTGAACTGCTGACCTTGCTGTTAGCAGTCTACTGCTTATTCTGTAGCACCACACCAGGAGGAAGGTTTATTAATACCTAGGATATGCAGATGGCACAATCTTGTTTGCTGAAAGCAAAGAGGATTTGAAGTACTTATTGATATACATCAAAATAATAAAGCCTTCAGCATAGATTACAACTTGGTGTAGAGAAAACAAAAGTCTTGAGAACTAGAACAATAAACAACATCATGGCAAATGTGGAAAAGCTAGTAAGACGTACAAAGTAAGTGAGACAAAGTCTCACCATCCTCACAACTAAGGAGCATTCTGGCTATATTTCTTCTAACACAGATTTATTCGTTCTTCTGGCAGTTCATAGCATATTTAATATTATTTACCAACATCATACTTCAATGGCATCAATTCTTCTTTGGCCTTCCTTACTGATTGTTCAACTTTTGCATGAGTATGACACAACTGAAAATACCTTGGCCAGGGTCAGGTGTGCCTTTATCTTCAAAATGGCATCTTTAATTTTTAAAACTTTAAAGAGACATTTTCCAGTAGATCTGTCAGGCAATACGCCATTTGATTTCTTGACTGCTGCTTCTAAGGGCATGATTAAGGATTTAGGTTAAATTAAATCCTTGACAACTTCAATCTTTTCTCCATTTAACATGATTTTGCTTACTAGTTCAGTTATGAAGATTCCATTTTCTTTATATTGAGATGTGATCCATATTAAAGCCTATAGTATTTTATCTTCAAGTCCTCTGTGGTGCTGCAGGATAATGCACTGGACTGCAAGGTCGGTTTGAATCACAAAGCTGGCAGTTCAAACTCACCAGGCACTCCACGGAAACCTTGTATAGAGTCGCTATGAGTCGGAATTGACTCAATGGTACTTAATCACATGGTTTAAGCAAGCAAGTTTGCATTGTCTTCATAGCTCAGTTTGGTGAAGTGCCTTGTATAGAGTCTTCCTTCAATTCTGATGCCTCATTATTTTTCATATAGTCCATCATAACCAAATGGAGTTTATTCCAGGAATATAAAGGTAGTTCAACACATGGCTTATTAATAGAAGGGAAGAAAAACTCATGATCAAAACAGAAATTATTTTGACAAAATTCTACATAATTTCATGACTCAAACAAAGCAAAACAGACAAGCAAACCCACCACCACTGCTCTGACTGGAATCACACAGAAGGTTCCAGACAGAGTAGAAGAAAAATATAGAATAAAAAATCAAATTCAGAAAAAGGCCAGATTTACTAGTCTGGCAAAGACTGAAGGAACCCTGGATACTAGGCCCTTACACTTTTCTGAACTGCGACCATCTTTCAACCAAATAATAGACAGACCCATAAAATAAATAATAACACCGAAATGAAAGGTTCCAATCCATGAATATGGGATGTCTTTTTTTTTTTTTTTCAACAGTGCTTGGTAGATTTCAGTATAAGTCTTGCTTTTCCTTTGCTGAGTTTATTCTTAAATATTTTATTCTTTTTGATGCTATTAAAAATATAATTGTTTTATTTCCTTTTTGGGTTCATCATTGCTAGTATTTAGAATGAAATTGGTTTATATACATTGATCTTATAGTCTATGACTTTGCTATGCTGTTTTACTAGCTCTAATAGTTGTATTGTTGATTCTCTAAAGTTTTCAGCATAAAAAATTGTGTCACCAGTAAATAGTTATAATTTTACTTCTTCCTTTCCAGTCTGGGTATCTCTTATTTTGTTTCTTGCCAAGCTGGCCTGGCTAGTATTGCTAGGCCATGTTAAATAGAAGTGCTACAAGCTGACATCTGTGTCTTGTTCCTGAACTGTAGAGGGAAAGATTTTAGAGAATTGAAAACATGTTCACAGAAAACTTCTACATGAATGTTCATAGTAGCAGTATTCATACCAGTCAAAAAGCAGAGGCAACCCAAATGTTCCTCAACCAATGAACCACCAAATGTGGTATATCTATATTTACTCAGTCATAAAAAAAAAAAAAAAAAAGGTACTAATAGTGCTAATATATGGCTGAATGTTAAAAACATTATGCTAAGTGAAAAAAATCAGGTACAAAAGTGTTTTTTTCCCATTTATACTGATTGCATATATATGAAAGGTCCAGAATAAGAAAACCCATACAGATTAGTCAATGCCAGGGAATGGGAACAGAGGGATTTGGGGATTAATAGCATAATGGGGACTGGGTTCCTTTGTTGGGTGATGAAAATGTTCTGGAATTAGATAGTCATGAGGGTCACACACATTGTAAATATACTAAATCCAGTGAATGGTATACAACGGCATACCTCTAATATATCATGGATAAGGTCCGTATCACTGCAATAAAGCAAATGCCATAAGAAAGAGACCTATATGTATGGTTTTGTTTCACAGTGCATATAAAAGTTATATTTACACTATGTTGTGTTAAGTGCTGGTGAGTTGATATCAACTCATAGCGACCTTATGTACAACAGAACAAAATACTGACCAGTACTGTGCCAATCTCAACAGCGATCCTACCCTTGAGCCCACTGCAGCTGTTACACTCTTCTGTAATTGATTAAGGAGTCCTGATGTCATAGTGGGTTGCTAACTTCAAAATCAGGAGTTCGAACCCACCAGCCACTCTGAGGGGAAAGATGAGGCAGTCTGCTCCTGTAAAATTTATCTTAGAAGCCCTAGATAGGGTCACTGTGAGTCAGATGTGACTCAAGAGTACCAGAATATGTTGTTGTAAGCTGCCATCAAGTCGGTACCGACTCATAGCAACCCTATGGCACAACAGAATGAAACACTGTCCAGTTCTGGGCCAATCTCACAATTGTTGCCATGCTTGAGCCCACTGATGCTATCACTTTGCCAATCCATATTGCTGGGGGTGTTCCTCTTTTTCTCTGACCCTCCACCTTACCAAACATGATATCCTTCTCCAATGACTGGTTCCTCCAAACAATATGTCCGAAGTATGAGAGATGAAGTTTGGCCATCCTAGCCTCCAAGGAGCACAAGGAGCACTCTGGCTGCACTTCTTCCAACACAGATCTGTTGGTTCTATGGGCAGCTCATGGCACTTTCAATATTCTCCTCCAACACCATAACTCAAAAGCATCAATTCTTCTACGGTCTT
>NW_006408608.1:12112140-12118735 GCF_000296735.1 Chrysochloris asiatica
CGGCCAGATAGTTGTCTTCCAAATTTCTTGGCAGAGATGAGTGAGTGTCTCTTGTGCCGCCTCACTTTCTTGAAAGATTTCTATTTTTATTCCATTAATTCCTGGTGCCTTGTTCTTTGCCAATTCCTCCAATGCACCTTGGACTTCTTCCTTCAGTATCATGGCTCTTGATCATATGCTACCTCTTAAAGCAGGTGAACATCAAGCATTTCCTTTTGGTACAGTGGCTCTGTGTATTCCTTCCATCTTCTTTTGATGCTTTCTGTATCATTCAATAATTTGCTCAGAGAATCTTTCAATAACGAAAGTTATTGAATATAGTCCTGGTTAAATGTCCCGGTGTGTCCCTGTAGGATAAGCACAGGACACTTCCAAGCTTACCAGCCGCTCCTTGGAAACCCTATACAAGGCCACTATGAGTCAGAACTGACTTGATGGCACTTAACAACACCACCACCAATCACAAGGCCAGTGGTTCAAACCCACCAGTGGGTCCTCAGAAATCCTATACAGGGTGCTGAGTCAGATTGACTCGCTGGCACTTAACCACAACAACAGCATTATGAAAAAGTTTGAAATATTGTGAGAATTACCAAAATGTGACACAGAGTCACAAAGTAAGCACATGCTGTTGAAAAAATGGTGCCAATTAACTTGCTTGACGCAGGGTTGCCACAAACCTTCATTCTGTGAAAAATAATTCACCTTGTCCAAAACAAAGAATAAAGAAAACAAAAGATGCAAAGAAACAATTCATCCAGAGAGCTAGTGAGGCACATGAGCCCAGCCTCCACAACCCTGACCAAAACAATTAGTGTCCAGCTATCTATCACAGCTAACCACTCAAAATAAAACTCAAAATCATAAAAAAGATCAAGCTTACTGTTTTGATAAGAGACTGGGGAGCACCATCCAAGCCTGGAAATGAACTCACCTATGTGGGTCAACTTTCAAACAAGCACTAGACAAGCCTTAAGGTGAACAATAAAAGCATGGAGTTATGTATTCCTTAGAACAATCAACCACATAAGATCAAAAGGGCAGCATTTGCCTAGAGATAAAGCTCAGAAGGCAGGACAGGACAGGTAGTGAGGAGGAATGGAAAGAGTAAACACAGGAAGAAGTGAGAAGAGTGCCGTTACACTATGGGAATTCCAATTCATGTCACAAAACAAAATGTGGATGAACTGTTGAATGAAAAGCGAATTTACTCTGTAAACTTTTACCCAAATCATAACTTTCAGAAAGAACAAATTTTGTCAAATATGTTATTATCAGTAACACTAAAGCAAAGTACAATAAATTGAGACATGAGTGCACTTTAAAATGGTGAAATTTTGTGTCCAACTTATTTCAATTAGAAAAGAAGAAATATGGGTTAAGATACATGACAAGAGAGGTCTATTTATACAGTGGATTCCATGGGCAATCAAATGAATGAACTAGTGGTATGTTCAACAATGTGACTCACCAGCAAAAGAACCCAGGAAGAATATGACTGTGTGATTCCATTCATACAAGGTTCCAACACAGGAAACACTAAACTACAATGTGAATCAGGATAGTGGTGATCCTCGATGGGCCACCTGCCCAGCTTCTGGGAATTGTCCATCTTTAACGTAGAGGTTGTTTTTCACAGGTGTGTCCACTTTGTGAAAATTCATTGGGTTGTGTACTTATGATTTATACACCTCTCTTAATGTATGTTAGATGTCAGTAAACAGGTTTTTAAAAGCAGCTCTGTGAGTAAGCAGTGAAGTCATGAATATTCACCACATTCTTCTTCATAACCTCCTTTGTTATATGTAAACTTTGGTATAGTTCAAACAGTTTACACTTAAAAAGGAAAAAGTCTATCCTACAGAGATCACTGTAAATGCCACATACTTCATGAGAGTTTACTTCTGAAATTGTGTAAATTAAATATCTTCTATTTAAAATGAATTTACTACATGATATTGAAATTAACAAGACATCAAAAAATATTTTACTGACATCTGACTGTGTGGATCAAGTCAAACACTATGGATAACATTTCAAAGAATGGAAATTCCAGAACACTTCATTGTCCTCATACAGACTCTGTACTCAGACCCAGAGGAAGTCATTTGACCAGAATGGGGTACTACATGGTTTAAAATTAGGAAAGATGTGCAACAAGGTTGTACACTTTCAACATTTATTTAATTTGTGTGCTGAGCAAATAATTTGAGATGGTGGAATATGTGATGAACACAGTATCAGGATTGGAGGAAGGTTCATTAACAACCTGTGACAACCTTGCTTGATGCAAATGAAGAGGACCTGAAGCACTGCTGTGGGTCAAAGATTCAAGCCTTCGGTATGAATGAAACATCAACATAAAGGAAGCAAAAACCCTCACAGGTGAACCAATCAGCAACATCATGTTAAATGTAGAAAAGCTTGACATTGTCAGAGATTTCATTTGGCTTGGATCCACAATCAATGCCCATGGAAACAGCACTCAAGAAATCAAACAATGCATTGCTTTGCGCAAATCTGCCGTATTAAAGTACTTGTTAGATGCCCTGGAGTCAGTTCTGACTCATAGCACTGGGAAGCACTGTCCAGTCCTGCACCTTCCTCACAATTGTTATGTCTGAGCCCAATGCTGCTGCCACAGGGTCAATCCACATTCTTGGCAGCCTTCCTCTTTTTTTTTAAAAAAAAAACTTTTATTATGAATAAAGCAATAGTTTACATTGTAGGAAATCAGGTTTTCACTTAAACAACTGTATTCTGTTTCATGCAGTGATTACAATCTCTTCCATGTACGATCGTTTAACAGTATTTGCCTTTATTCCCTCCTCTTTTTATTATGTACATAAAAAACATACAGGAATATATAATCTTTTCCATCATTTCTTTCCACAGACGTAGTCAATTTGATTTCTATGTATTCCATCTGGTGAGGGCCATGTGTATAGTCATCTCTTATGTAGTCTAAAGAAGGTATTTGAAATAAACAAATCATTGATTTTGCAGAATTCTATCATGCGTTCTCCAGCATCATTTCTATCACCAAGGCCAAATTTTCCAACTACTGATCCTTCCTCTTTGCTCCCAACCTTTGTACTCCAATCACCAGTAATGATCAATACATCTTGATTGCATGTTTGATCAATTTCAGAATGAAGAAGTTGGTAGAATTCTTCTGTTTCATCCTCACTGGCTTTAGTGGTTGGTGCGTAAATTTGAATAATAGTGGTATTAACTGGGCTTCCCTGTAGGCGTATGGATATTATCCTATCACAGACAGCATTGTACCTCATGACTGATCTTTTTGATGATGAATGCAATACCATTCCACTTCAATTTGTCATTCACAGAATAGTAAACCATGTGGTTGTCAGATTCAAAATGGCCAATACCAATACCACATCCTTAAGTTCAAACTGGATTCAGAAGAGGACGTGGAACGAAGGATATCATTGCTGATGTCCAATGGATCTTGGCTGAAAGCAGAGAATATCAGAACGATGTTTACCTGTGCTTTACTGACTACACAAAGGCTTTCAATTGTGTGGATCCTGACAAGCTATGGACAACATTGCGAAGTATGAGTATTCCGGTACACTCAATTGTGCTCATGAGGAATCTGTACCTGGACCAAGAGGCAGTTGTTTAAACAGAACATGGAAACACTGGATGGTTTAAAATTTAAAAAGGTGTGCAACAAGGTTGTGTTCTTTCACCATACTTATTCAACCTGTATGCTTAGCAAATAATCCGAGAAGCTGGGTTCTATGAAGAAAAACGTGGCATCAGGATTGGAGGGAAGACTCATTAATAACCTGCGATATGAAGATGATACAACCTTGCTTGCTAAAAGTGAAGAGGACTTAAAACATTTACTGATGAAGATCAAAGAGCACAGCCTTCAGTATGGATTACATCTCAATGTCAAGAAAACAAAAATCCTCACCACTGGAACAACAAACAACATTCTTATCAACGGAGAAAAGATTGAAGTTGTCAAGGACTTCATTCTTCTTAGATCAACTATCAACACTCACGGAAGCAGCAGTCAAGAGATAAAACGACGTATTGCATTAGGCAAATCTACAGCACAAGACCTTTTTAAAGTGTTGAAGAGCAAATATGTCAGCTTGATTAAGGTGGCTGACCCAAGCCATGGTGTTTTCAATAACCTCATATGCATGCGAAAGTTGGACAGTGAATAAGGAAGACCGTAGAAGAATTGATGCCTTTGAGTTATGGTGTTGGAGGAGAATATTTAAAGTGCCATGGGCTGCCAACAGAACCAATAGATCCATTTTGGAACAAGTGCAGCCAGAGTGCGCCTTAGAGGCCAAGATGGCCAAACTTTGTCTCTCATACTTTGGACATACTGTTAGGAGGGACCAGTCGCTAGAGAAGGATATCATGCTTGGTAAGGTGGAGGGTCAGAGAAAAAGAGGAAGACCCCCCCCCAACGAGATGGATTGGCCAAGTGGCAGCATCGATGGACTCAAAGCATAGCAACGGGTTGGCCCAGGACCGGGCAGTGTTTCTTTCTGCTGTGCATAAGGTTGCTATGGGTTGGTACCGACTTGATGGCATCTAACAACAACAACAACCTTCAATATAACAAGTTGAGGCTTGATTTTGTTCTCCAGTTCTTTCAGCTTGAGAAATGCTGAGCATGTTCTTATAACTCCAAGTCTTTGCACATTTTATTATAGTACCTAACTTTGTCTTTACAAGTTGCCCTTTGAAATATTCTGTTTGGCTCTTGTACTTCCTTTCTTTCATTAACTTTGGCTTCTGTGCTCAAGAGCAAGTTTCAGTCTCTTCTGAGTTTGATTTTGGTCTTTTCTTTCTTTCCTGTCTTTTTAATGACCACTTGCTTTCTTTTTGTATGATGTTCTTGATGTCATTCCCCAACTCTTCAGGTCTTAAGTCATTAGCATCATATTCATCAAATCTGTTCTCGAGTGGTCTCCAATTCAGGTGGGATATATTAAAGGTCTTATTTTGGCTCTCATGAGCTTTTAAAAAATTTTTCTTCAGCTGCAGCCTGAACTTGCATATGAGCAATTGATGGTCTGTTCCACAATCAACCCCTGGCCTTGTTTTGGCTGATGGTATTGAGTTTTCCCACCATCTCTTCCTACAGATGCAATCAATTTGATTACTGTGTATTCTACCTCATGAGGTCCAGATGTTGTTTAAAAAAGGTATTTGCAACAAACATTTCATTGGTCTTGTAGAGGGTCAGAGAAAATGAGGTAGACCCTCAACAAAATGGAGTGGCACTGTGGCTGGAACAATGGCTCAAACACAGCAACATTTGTTTGTCCTGTTATACATAGGGTTGCTATGAGTTGGAACCGACTCAAGGGCACCTAACATAACAACTGAACTTAAGAAGGTCATATTTGAATTTTTCAATGTGTTTGTATGTATACATGCCAAAATGACAGGAAGGAGGTGAAGAGAGACTGTATTTTCACAGGAACCAGTATTTGAGGACTTGGTTAACGTTTTGAATCTCATTAATTGACACTCTTCAACCCACCCCTAAATAGCAGCCAAACAGGATGGAGGAGAACTGCTCCTTCACATTTTCAAAACTGTAAATCTTAACACTTGCAGACAGCCTCATCTTTCTCCCTTGGAATGACTGGGGGGTTTGAACTGCAGAACTTGTAATTAGCAATCCAATGCTTCGATCACTGAGCCACCAGGACTCTCTCTCATTACTTTGAAAACCAAAAGCACACTGCCATCAAGTCTATCCAACTCACAGTGACTTTCTATAAGGTTTACAAGGTCGTAAGTCTTTACAGGGGCCTCTTCTTTCTTCCATGGAGCAGCTGGTGAGTTTAAACCATCGGCCTTGCAGTTTGTAGCCCAATGCTAACCCAGCACCACCAGGAGCTCATACTTGATTTCCAATTCAATCTTACTACACCTATGCTGGCTCAAGATACGTTATGTAACTCTCTAGGCTTCAGTTTCTCAGTCTGTACAATGGAATAACAGTATCATCCTCACAGAGTTGTGAGAAAACCAATACGCTTGTCCTCTTTTCTACTTCATTTTACTTCACAGCTCTTATCTGATATATATATAATAGAGAGAGAGCTCTGGTAACATACTCCTTACCAGTTGGGCTGCTGACAGCAAAGTCACAGTTCGAAACTACCAGCTGCTCCACAGGAGAAAATTGAGGTTTTCTGCTCCCGTAAAGACTTACAGCCTCAGGAGCTCTATACAGGGTCACTATGAGTCAGAACCTACTTCACGGCCCATAACAAACAATATATATATATATACACACACATGCCGGGGTCTGGCTTCAGAAAGGGGGTGAGGACCTGAAGATGGGGTGTCCGGTTACGATAGCGAGAGAGAGAGAGAGAGAGAGAGAAAACAGACACGAAGACAGAGAAAACAGATACAAAGAAGACAGACACACAGGCTTGATACAAGCTGCCACACAGACTGCTCAGTGGCTGACATTTTCCCTTCTTGGACTAACTCTAGGTGGGATGTCTGGAGAGGCGAGAGAGAAAAGAAACACTCGGAGACCAGAGTGGATGCAAAACCGGCAGACAGCCTCTTCATA
>NW_006408608.1:12119349-12150524 GCF_000296735.1 Chrysochloris asiatica
GGTCTACAACAGATTCCCCCTTATTTATTAGTTGTTTAAAGGATGCTGCCTGGAGTTTTTCTCAAGTAAGGGGCCACTAATCAACCCAGACAGGCTGATCAGAAAGCCAGGTAATAGGATCAGCAGTAACATCAGTGACCTCTATGAAAAAGACTGACAAGCCTAAACCCTGCTTGCCATTTTGAGGTTTTATCTTCATAGGAGCAGGGTCTCCTTGTAAAGTTCTTCCTAACCCTTTTCCTGGGACGAAGCCCATCTGCATCATTTGCTGGACAGCAGGATCATTGGAGGAAATGAGCAGAGTGCCCATTTGATCTAAAATATCTCTACCCCATAATGTAAGAAGCAGAGAAGGCACAATGAAGGGTTGAAAGGTACCAGTATGTTCTCCATCTTTCCAATGTAGAATGCTAGAATTTTGAGCAACATTAGAAGCTTTACCTATACCAACTAGGAAAGAAGGGGTAAGGGTAGTGGGCCAGGAGGAAGGCCAGTCCTTTCCAGCAATGCACGAGACATCTGCTCCAGTGTCTAAAACTCCCTCCATGTGTTTGCCTTCAATTGTTAGGATCCTAGTGGGACGGCCTCTTTTAATTTTCTCTACCCAAAAGACCAGATCACTGGAGCCAAAGGTAGCATCATTTCGAGGGGTGTTGATGAGGGTTAAGCCACGTTTAACAAGAGGAAATAGAAGTAATTGGGCAATGCATTGACCAGCATATATCTGTTGAGTTTTTGTTGGAGGCTTAATTAAATGTTTAATTCTCCAGTACAGTCTGCATCTATTACTCCTGGCAACACAAAGATGCCTTGTAAAGAAGCAGAGCTTCTTCCAATAACTAGACCTACAGTTTCAGGGGGAAGAGGGCCAAAAATACCAGTGGGAATTTTCGTAACTGGTGAGTCTGGAGTTACTATGACTGAGGAGGAGGCACACGAGTCCAATCCTGTGCTCCCTGGTGTGGCTCTGAGGAGGCCGACAATTGTGTTTGGAGTAGTTCTGGCCTGAAGAGATTGGTCAACGACATCCCCATTATTTGAGGGGCCCGGGACTGGGCCCGAAGGTGGTTTCCCTGCATCTGCTGTTGAGGCCTCAAAGGGGTACCATTTTTATGAAATTTAGATATACAATCTCTCTGCCAATGATATCCTTTCCCACATCTAGGGCAGAGGGTGGCAGGGGCCCCTCTTGCAGATTGTAGTTGGGGTGGGTGGGGGGGTAGAAAAAACACTCTTCCCCTGAGGGCAATCTCGACGGAAGTGTCCTGGATTACCACAGGAAAAACAAACTCCCCCAGGAAAATTTCCTTGCAAGGCGGCAGCAATCGCCAGACCCAGAGCCACAGATGGAGAGAAATCAGCACATAAACGAACATAATCACCTATAGTAGCATCTCTTGTGCGGGTTTTAAGGAGAGCCTGACAGGTTTGGTTAGCGTTCTCATAAGCAAGTTTTTTATAACCAAGTCAGCAGCAGTGGTATTGGCCACCGTCTTCGTGCCCACATCAGTCAGACGGGCTATAAAATCAGCATAAGGTTCAGTAGGCTTTGTCTAATTTCAGACCAAGGTGTAACACGGTTTTCTGAGGAAGGGAGAGTGCGCCAAGCTCTTAAAGCACAAATGGAGATTTCTCTCAAAATATTTCTAGGAATTTGCAGTTGCCGATCTAATGAGGCCCATCTTCTTATTCCCATATAAAGAGGGAATTCCTTGAGTTCATATTCATCAGCTTTAACATCTTTTTCAGAAAGCAATTTTTTAACCTCATCTTCGTAGTTAATTTTCCACATTAAAAATTGTCCCCCAGATAAACAGGAATGAGCCAATCAGAAGGGGTGAGGTGTGAGCCAGTTAAGGTTTCTAAAAGTGAGAGAACATATGGTGGGTGCAGTAGGACCATATTTAGTGGAATCTTCTTTCAAATCTTTTAGTATTTTAAGAGACTGGCTCCCAGTCCGGTTCATCCTCTTTATCGTAAATGACGGGGGACGAAAAGAAGGGGTCACCCTGCCGACGGGCCTCTTTCATAGCTGCATGGAGGCAGGAACAGCCTCACTTTTTGCCTCTTTAAGTCACAGACGGCTGTAATTAGAAGACCAGTCTGGCTCACTATAACGAGCGGCTTTCTCCTCTACAGTAAACTCATTCTCGGGACTTAATTTCTCACAATCTGAACTAGAAGAGTCAGACTGCTCTTGCAAGTCAGCTAAATCTGCTATACGCTTAGGGGTTAGGTGTTTTTTAGCAAACTTTTCCAGTTTCGTTTTATTTAGGAGTGATGAAGGCTCATCATAACCCCGAAAATCATTCTCAGACTCGTCAGGTAAATCAGTAATTTCAGCACGAGTAAGCGCTTGTTTAACAATATACCAATAGGTGATGGTATTGTCAGGAAGCGGGTCGTCTCTGTGATCTATAAACCACAGTTTCATATCACGTCGTATTCTTTCCCAATCGGCCTCATCTACTGTTCCATTCTCAGGTAACCAGGGACTAATCATCTGAATAAACTTAGAAAAATCAGACAAGTTTCCTTCATCAATGTAAATTCCCTTTTTTTGCAGAAGCTTCTAAAGGATTTTAAGATACATAAAACGAGAGTTGGATTCTACCTGACCCATACTTTTCAATCCCTTCCTGTTAGTGTCCTTACCAGACCGAGCGCGATCACTTACTCCAATTTTCGAGCCCCACGTTGGGCACCAATCTGCCGGGGTCTGACCTCAGCAAGGGAGTGCATTTCTCTGTGGACATCCACGGCTCATGTATGAAATTATTAACAAGCACAACTAAACAATTAGATGAGGGACAGTTTGCTAAATCTGCTAGGTGACCAGAGTCTGGTCCTCAGAGCCTGCGGCCTGTACGGTCCACCACACTCGGGCCCACGTGGCCCCGAACTCCCGACCGGGTCAGCCGTGGTCTACAACACACACACATACATATATATGCTTTATTTACTTGTGTATTGCTTATTCATCCTCCCTCCCCCAACTCAATTTTCCAGAGGCAAGGCCTTTCCACAGTTTTCTTTTCTGATGAATCACCAGCGCTTGGACCAGTGCCTGGCACATCGTAGGTGCTTTCTAAATCTGTGACGAATGAACCAAAGAATAAATGGAAAATACTAGAAAAACGTCCTGCACATAAGAATTGTTTTTGCTAAGTGCCACTGAGTCAGTTCCAACTCATTACAACCCTGAATAGGGTTTCCAAGGAGCACCTGGTGGGTTTGAACGGCTGACCTTGAGGTTCACAGACCAGTGCTGATCCTACAGTGCCATACCAGGAGTTCTCAAAATTCCTAGGTATGATATAATATTATCACTACCAGTGCCCCCACTGCTCCTGGAAAAACTCTGACATCACCTTAAAATCTGGATGACAAATTCAGTCTGAGCAGTTGAATACCAATATTCTAGTCCATGATGTACACATAGAATACAAGTCCTTACACGTTTTGAAGGAAAGTAGAAAGTTTTCAAGAAGAAAGATTTTCACTGTACCAGTATTCTCACAGAGTCCTGGTATGGCACTGTAGGTTAATGCACTGGACTGCAAAGTTGGTTTAAACCAGATTGGTGGTTCAAGCTCACCAGCTGCTTCTAGAAAACTCTATACAGGGTCGCTATGGGTCAGAACCGACTCGATGGCGCTTAACAACAACAGTGTTCTTACATCCCCACTCCACCATTCCACAAACACAGGCTTAAAAATAGACTGAAGAATTATGACTTTGGGAAACACAGTATTAACTATAAAGCAGGGAGTGGGGAGGAGTTAAGGGACAGAGCAGATCTACTTATGGCATGAATCAGAGGATGACTACCTGACACCTATCTTAAGGACCTATGGGCACACCTCAGAGATATTTGTGGGTTCAATCTGTACCACCTCCATAAAGCAATTATCACAATAAAATGAGTCATACGAATGTTTTCGTTTCATGGTGCATATAAAACTTATGTTTGCATTATACTGTAGTCTATTAAATGTGCAACAGCATCCTGAAAAAGTTTGAGATGAGTTACTAAAATGTCGCATGGAGACACCAAGTGAGCACATGCTGTTGGAAAATGGCATCGATAGACTGTGACATCGGGTTGCCAACAAACCTTCGTTTTGTTAAAAACACAGTTATCTGTGAAATGCAATCAAACAAGGTACACCTGCACTGAAGAAAGACGTGTGAAAGTGAATGAGTAGGGCAGTGCATGGGATGCCTCCAGGAACACTCTTAGGATAGGGCAGTGCTGTGCGCTGGCTTAGCAACCTGAGGACCCTGGGGGTATCTGGACGAGGGGCTCCAAAGAGGATGGTTTTGTGCAGTCAGAGGTACCAAGATTTATCTAATCAACTTGACTATTATTAGGCCATGTGACATCAATCAAATGACAGCAGCAATTGGGAAGGTCAGATGAGAAGCATAGGGATGAGAAAGGCTGTGCAACTTGAAGAATGTCATCAATGGCACTGAACTGTACAGACAGAAACTGTTGAACTGGTGTTGATGTGTGTATTGTCACCAATAACAAAAAACAAATGCATTAGCTCATTAAAAAAAGAGATGCAACTTTAATTTTATTACAAGCAAAGCATGAAAGACACAAACTAAAAATAGTCTTAAAATTGAGTTTTTTTCTCTTTGCTTACTCTACTTTTTTCATAAGATTGATATGATTTCTTTTGAGGACATAAAATTGGTATGATTTCTTAAGGGACACAAAAGCCTGTACTAATTTCTTTCTTTGTTTTCCCTGACATCACATACAGAGTAGCCAAAAGCATAAAAAAGGAACTTTTTAATTCCTCGACTTAAGTCCCATACCACAGCTCAAACTTAAACCTACTAATCACAAAATCTCGTTCCTGTTTCAGTTCTTCGTTTGCAAATGATATTAAACATCTCCTGCCCTCACGTTCCTCATTAACTAAAAATAGACTCAAAACAGCTACTGTTCAAAACAGCAAGGGCATTGTGGTAGCATCAGGCAGGTGCTAAGTACGACAGGAGGCCAAACTGTTCCACTGATTTTAAGAGGTTTGTGGGGGGGAAAAAATCTATAAAACATAGTTTTAAATTTAGTAGTAATTTTACAAAAGAGTACCTTACCTTTTCTGCTTAAAACATTAAATTCAAACATATGGGAAAAAAAACAAAAACAAAATATTTTCAAATATTTACTCTTTGGGGCAGTATCCTTCTGGATAGCTCCTATTTTTATCCTTACTGTTGGTTTTATTTCTTTAATAGCTGGCTGTGTCTGAAACTCCTCAAACAATACCAAATTTTTATTACATGCCTAGAGCTGGGTCCAACAACAGCTCTCAGAATAAATGCCTCCAAATCTAAACATCATAGTTCCTTGATCTAAAATGCGTTTCCTTTAAAAATCCACAATTAGAAATTAATTTTAATTCAAACGCTCCTAAATCTTGTCACTTAACCCTCCATCTTGAAAGAAAATGCTAAACTCAGTTAGCTATTGTCAACATGAGGCCAAAAATATGGAAAGATACTTTATTTCCCTTCAATTTTAACATTATAGTCACTAATAATTTAAAATTTCTCCTTCAATGATTTCAATCAACCACAAGTACTGTAAGCATCTCCTTACTCCTTAATATGATCCTATTACCTTCTCTCCTTCCTGGAGGGACGACCTAGGAGTCCCTGGGTGACATATACTTAAGCACTTGACTACTAGCTGAAAGGTTGGCAGTTCAAACCCACCTAGAGGTGTCTCAGAAGACAGGCCTGATGATTTGCTTTGGAAAGGTCGTCACAGTCTTGAAAACCCTCTGATGCCGTTCTACTCTGCACACATGGGATGGCTATGAGTCAAATACAAAGGAATATCCTTCATCAATAAAGAAAAGATTCCCAGTATAAACCCAAACCCACTGCCATCAAGGTGATTCCGACTCATGGCAACCCTACAGGACAGAGGAGAACCACTGTGAAGGGCTTCTGGGACTGTAAATCTTCCTCTTAAATTGTGGCTGGAGCAGCTAGTGGGTTTGAACTCCCAAACTTGCAGATAGCAGCCCAACACACAATACACAGCACCCAGGGCTCTAAAAGGAAGCAATTCCGTGCCTGGGTAATAGTTTCCTAGGTCATGGACTTCTGGTATGGCACTGTATAGTCAGCATTGGACTGTGACCCACAAGGGTGGTAGTTCAAATTTACCAGCTGCTCCTCGGAAACCCTACACAGAGTCGCAATGAGTCGGAATCAACTTGACAGCACTTAACAACAAGTCATGTTGCCAATGGCAACTACTTCCAGAGGCTGCTGGAAACCCAAAGAGATGAGGAACAGTGATACTGTGCTGAACGTGTTGTTCTAAGGGCTTCAGATGTATAAATGTAGTTAATAACACAAGGAGTCCTGGTATGGTACTATAAGATTCATACTTCACTGTTAACCACAAAGTCAACGGTTCAAACCCACCAACCGCTCCTTGGAAACCTTATATAGGGTTGTAATGAGTCCGAACCGATTTGACAGGATATAAAATGACAACAAGACAAAGAGATTTACAGATGAGAAAACAACTCAGGGAAATTAAATGACTGGCTCAGGGTCTTGCAGCTAGAAAGTGAAGGAGTGGATCTGAAATCAGACAGCCTAACTCTGGTGTCCAGACTCTTAAGTATACACAACGGATCATCAGAGCAGAAAATCCCTTCTAATGCTGCTGTGATTTGTGGCCAGAGGCAGCCATGCTCCTCTGAAGACACAGTGATTCTTACCTATTAGTTGAAGGAATGAATTTATATTGATATTGGAGATACTACAATGATAACTCCATTTTCTGGTTTTAAGTACAGATACAGTGTACGTAACTAAAGCAAAACAAAAACAAAAGACACTGTATGAACATAACACTGCCATGAAGTTGGAATATTTATTCCATGCCTACCATTGTGGTAGGCACTAATGATAAAAAATTGAGTCATCATCCTCACCCTCACACTGAAAGGCTCACCAGGGAAGAAGAAAATCACCAATGAAGCAGGCACTAGATACAGTGAGTAGAGAAAAACACAAAGGAAGAACTGAAACTCAGTCTGGGCCATCTGTTACCTCTTCCTGTGATGGACACACCAATACAGCTTAGCAATGCTGTATCTTACTCTTTTTAAATGCATTTTAGATTCACTCTCATATTCCTTTCTTTCAAAAGGTGTATATTTACAATGCAATTTATAACTGCAAGTTATACATGAATGCAAAGAACTATGATATATTTGTATTTATCCCCCATCTTTCTTCTCCCTTCACACAATATTTGATGAAGAAAAAGAAAACAATTAAAACTATGCTTACTAGCATAATCCGCCACTCATCTGTTACTTTGTTTTACTATGGTTGGTGGCTTCCATATGGCTGTGATGCTAGAAGCTATGTCACCAGTATTTTAAATATCAGCAGGGTCACCCACACTGGACACATTTCAGCTGAGTTTCCACACTAAGGCAGACTAGGAAGAAGGAGGGGAGGAATACTTCTAATGCTTCTTGTTCTTGTTGCTAAGTGCCGCCAAGTCGGTTCCAACTCCTAGCGACCCTGTATAGGATTTGCAAGGAACAGCTGGTGAACTCTAACCTCCGACCCTGGGTTTAAACCAGCCTTACAGTCCAGCACATTAACCCACAGTGTCAAACCAAGACTGCAAATGTTTAGGCACTAAGAAGCTTATGACTAGCAGTGGAACACTGTCAGACAGCACCAGAATGTTAAATATTGAAACATGACAAACAGCATTAGAATATAGTCAGATATGCTGCTGTAAGATGAGCCCCTCAGGTTGGTAGACGCTCAAAAATGTTACTGCGGAAGAGCTGCCTCCTCAAACTAGAGCAGACCTTAGGCGCCAATGGAATAAAGTTTCGGGACCTACATTTGCTGATGGGGCACAGTTCAAAATGATGAAAAACAGCTCAAAAAATCATTATTAATTGGAACATAGGATGTACAAAATATTAATCTAGGAAAATTGGAGTTGTCAAAAATGAAATGGAATGCAAAAAGACTGATATTCTGGGTATTAGTGACTTGAAATGGGCTAGTATTGGCCATTCTGAATCTGACAATCCTATGGCTTATTATGCCAGGAATGACAAATTGAAGTGGAATGGTGTTGCATTCAACATCAAAAAGAACATTTCTAGATCTATCTTGAAGTATAATGAGGTTTGTGATAAGATAATATCCATGTCTACTAGGAAGACCAGTTAATACCACTATTATTCAAATTTACACACCAACCACTAAAGCCAGTCATGATAAAATTAAAGAATTCTACCAACGTCTTTAAGGAGCTCTGGTAGCATAACAGTTACAAGTCAGACTGCAACCTCAAGGTCAGCAGTTCGAAACTACCAGCTGTTCCGTAGGAGAAAGATGAGGCTTTCTGTTTCCATAAAGATTTACAGCCTCAGAAATGCAGGGTCATTATGAGTTGGAACCAACTTCATGGCATATAACCACCACCACCTTCTTCAGTATGAAACTAATCAAACATGCAATCAAGATGTATTGAAAATTACTGTGATTGGAATGCAAAGGTTGGGAGCAAAGAGGAAGGATCAGTGGTTGGAAAATATGCCTTTGCTGATACTGTTGATTGCATGATATAATTTTGCAAAAACAATAATTTCTTCATGATAAATACCTTTTTAAACAACATAAAAGATGACTCTATGCCAGGACTGCACCAGATGGAAAAAAAAAAAAAACAGGAATCAAAATTGACAACATCTGAGGAAAGAGAAAGTGGAAAAACTCCATAACATAAGCCAAAAAAAGGCTGGGGCAGACTGTGGAACAGACCATCAACTGCTTATATGCAACTTCAGGGTGAAGCTGAAGAAAATTAAAACAATTCCAAGAGAGTCAAAATATGACCTTGAATATATCCTACCTGAATTTAGAGAACATTTCAAGAACAGATCTGTTGCATTAGACACTAATGAACACAGACTAGAGGAACTGTGGGATGACATCAAGAATTATCAAACAACAAGAAAGCAAAAGGTCATTAAGAAGACAATCAGCAAAAAGACCAAACTGGATGTCTTAAGAAATGGTGAATCTTGTTGTTCAGGGCAGAGATGCTAAAGCAGCAAATGGAAGAAATGAAGCGGGAAAAGAGCTGAACAGAAAATTTCAAAGGGCAGTTCAAGAAGAATAAGTCACACATTAAACTGAAATGTGCAAAGACCTGGAGTTAGAAAACCAAAAGGAAAGAACATGCTTAACATTTCTCAAGCTTAGGGCACTGAAGAAAAAATTCAAGAGACTTTAAATATTGAAGGATTCTATGGGCAAAACACTAAATGAAGAAAAAAGAAACCATCAAAAGAAGTTAGAAGGAACACACCAAATCACTGTACGAAAAAAAAAAAAAAAGTCAATGTTCAACCACTTCAAGAGGTAGCATATGATCACAAGCCAATGGTACTGAAGGAAGAAGTCCAAGGTACACTGAAGGCATTGGCAAAGAACAAGGCTCCGGGAATTGATGGGATACAAATTGAAATCTTTCAACAAACGGATGCTGCACTGGAGGCACACACTCATCTATGCCAAGAAATTTGGAAGACAGCTACGTGGCTAAATGATTTATATTTGTAGCCATTCCAATGAGAATTGACCCAACGGAATGCAGAAATCATCGGACAGTATTTTTAATATCTCATTAAGTAAAATAATTTTTGCTTAAAATAATTTTTAGATGGCTGCAACAATACATCGAAGGAAACTGCCAGAGGGTCACACCATATTTGTACAAGGACATGGAACAAGGAATATCACTGCTGATGTGAGGTGGATCTTGATTGAAAGTTGAGAACACCAGAAAGATGTTCACCTGAGCTTTATTGACTATGCAAAGGCTTTTGTGTGGATCACGACAAGATATGGGTAACACTGTGAAGAATATGTATTCCAGAACACATAATTGTGCTCATGAGGAACCTATACATAGATAAACCAAGAGGCTGTCATCCACACAGAACAAAGAGAATTACTAAGTGGTTTAAAATCAGGAAAGGAGTTCACTAGAGTTATGTTCTTTCACCATACTTAGTCAATCTGTATGCTAAACAAAAAAATCTGAGAAACTGAATTATATGAAGAACATGGCATTAGCATTGGAGGAAGACTCATTAACCCCTGAGATACGCAGATGACACAACCTTTTTTGCTGAAAGCAAAGAGAACTTAAAACACTTACTGATGAAGATCAAAGACCACAGCCTTCACTATGGGTTGCACCTCAATGTAAAGAAAACAAAAATCCTCATCACTGGACCAATAAATAACATCAAGATAAATGGAGAAAAGATTGAATTTGCCAAAGATTTCATTTTGCTTGGATCTACAATCAACACTTATGGAAGCAGCAATCAAGAAATCAAACAACATATTGCGTTAGACAAATCTGCTGCACAAGACCTCTTAAAAGTGTTCAAAAGCAAAGATATCAGTTTGAGGACTAAAATGTGCCTGACCCAAGCCATGGTATTTTTAATAGCTTCATTTGTTGTTGTTGTTGTTATGTGCCATCGAGTCGGTTCCGACCCATAGCGACCCTGTACAGGGTTTCCGAGGGTGTAAATCTTTACGGGAGTAGAAAGCCTCATCTTTCTCCCGCGGAGCAGCTGGTAGTTTCGAACCGCTGACCTTAAGGTTTGCAGCCCGATTCGTAACCACTACGCAAGTGAAAATTGGACAGTGAATAAGCAAGACCATAGAAGAATGAATGCATTTGAGATATGGTGTTGGAGAAGAATATTAAAAGTACCATGGACCTCTAGAAGAACAAACAAACCTGTGTTAGAAGTACAGCCAGAGCGCTCCATGGAAGCCAAGATGGTGAGCCTTCTTTTCATATTTCAGACATATTATCAGGAGGGACCAGTCAAGTTTGGTAAAGTGCAGGGTCAGTAAAAAAGAATAAAGCCACCAACAAGACTGACTTGCACAGAGGTAGCAACATCGGTCTTTATAACAATTGTGAGGCTGGCACAGACTGAACAGTATTTCAGTCTGTTGGACGTAGGGTCACTATGGATCAGAATCAACTCAACAACAACTAGTGCAGTGGATTATGAGTTAGGCTGTTAAATGCAAGGTCAGTAGTTCAAATCTACCAGTCTGTCCTCAGGAGAAAGATGAGACTTTCTAATCCCACAAAGATTTACAGCCTCAGAAACCCTACAAAGGGTCATAATGAGTCAGGAAAGACTCAGTGGCACACTACCACTGCCACCACCATATCTATGGAGTCCTGGGGTTGTGCCATAGGATAAGTACTGCACTTCTAACCTCAAGGTTGGTGGTTCAAACTCACCAGTCACTTCTTGGAAGCTATGTGAGTCAGAACCAACTGGAAGGCACTTAACAACTATGTCTATAAAACCTAAAAACATCCAGATGAAAAGTATGGCCATGTTCCATATCATTCTCATTCCCAGACCCAGGATAATTAGCTTCATCTAGAACACTATTAGTTTTCAGGGCAAACTACATATTGACTCAGTAGTGACATACTTCATTTCTGCTCACATTCCATTGGCTAAAACAAGTCAAATGACCAAATACACCACATAGAAACATAATGTTTCCCCTAGAAAGAGCAGTGAGCATTTGACTAAGAGTCTTGTGCAGCAGAGCGTCTTTTTCTTTGACACATATCTGGATGATATGTGGTGATTTCCTGTACTGTTGCCTCATTTTACCCTGGAATGTTCCTCCCAAAATAACTGCTGAGCTTTGCCCCTCTCCATTTTCTGCGTCTTTGCTCAAACGTTCCCTTCTCAAAGAGGCAACCCCCCGTATCCCAGCTGTGCTTCCTTATTCTCTATACTGTAGGATAAACACTGGACCCCAAGGTCGGCTTGAACCGTAAGGTCAGTGGTTCAAACTCACCAGGCACTCCTCAAAAACCTTATACATGGTCGCTATGAGTTGAAACTGACTCGAAGGCACTTAACAACAACATACTTTCAAACAATTCAGTCAAAACCAAGAGCTGTGTACATATATATGTACACATGTTCACACACACTTGTATACCAAGAAAACGAATGTGTCAAAAGTCAACAATTGATGAATCTTGGTGAAGGTGTTGATTTTACTATTCTTTCCACCTTTCTGCAGATATGAAAATTTTCAAAATAAAAAGTTGGCAGAAAAATTGGACCCATTAGCATGACTTGTTTTTCTCTAGTCATGTTTAGCTGTGCATAGAAGGCATGTAGTTGGCAGTAGTATGAATGAAGAAGTGAGGGAGAAGCAAAGCCAAGGAGAGTGTGTGCAAGGGATAATTAGAAAGAGCAGAAAATGGAGACAAAGGATGCCCTGGCATCATTCGGATTTTTGGTTCCAGCATCTTCCTGTGACCCAGCTGTCTCTGTGACTGAGTTCAGTAAGGTGATGACATGGAGCTTTTCCACCATCTCTTCTCACAGATGTAGTCACACTGCCAAGAGGGCAATTAATGTGGGTATACTTACAGATGCTTTTTACTTGGTCTTATCATTACGTAGCTTAAAATCTCTTCTGTCATCTCAATTTTTGATTATCCATTTAAGTATCCTGGCCTGACAGCTAGACTCTGTAACTTTTCGTCACATCTCAATGCCATATATGGTCCTGTTGATTCTACACATTGTTTCTGAAATCTGTTCCTTCCACAGCAGTGCCATCATGCAACCTTGCTTGTGTCCTGCCTCAGTCATGTGCATAATAGTGTGATTTGTTTTACTTACAGAGTGATTTGTTTTAAAAGAGAAATCTCATAGTTAATCCTTCAAAAGGCCTTCCTTTTCTTCATGAAAAAGCTTAGCTTCTTAGTATGGTATTCTGAGCTCATCATGAGCATGCCCTAGCTTGTCTTTCTTGCCTGGTGTCTTAGCGCATCCATATGCGCTCCTCCTTATCAAACAGCCCGAACTTCCCTGAATACCTCTGAGTTCTTACAGGGCCTCTCTGCCTCTTCTGGTTAACTTTTTTTTCCCCCACTTCAATAATAATTATGTAGTTGTTGTTTTAACACTTTATTGTGAAATGAGTGCAGGTTTGCGGACAAGCTCATCTTCTTACATTCAACAATACACTTTGTTTCATCTCAATGATTACAACCCCCATCCCCACCCCCCGGTATGGAACAACAGTCATCTGGCTTCCTCCCTGTGGCTGTTTCCATTTCACCCACTTTCCCACCACTCCTTCTCACCCTTATCCTTATGGTGCCCCTTGGATTCTGAGTGATTGATAGTTCCATCATTCATAGTGAGCACCCCTTACCAGTGCTATTCTCCCTATATATCTATAAACTGCTTGGCTGAAAGCTGGGCCAAAAAGGTGAGTTCCTTTCCAGACCTAAAGGGTGGTTGAGGGCCAGTCTCAGGTTTATCCAGTTTTTTTCTGGTCAGTAAGCCTACTCTTTTAAATTTTTTTAAAAATAATTTTGAGTTTTGTTCCACCCATCCTGCTACTTTCTCCAGGACCTTTTAATGTGATCCCTTTCAAAGCTGAGCACCACCTAGTTCTTCTGGTCTTAAGAGTCATGGAGACTGATATTCACATGTTCCATTAGTCCATTGGACTAATTGATTACAAGCATCTTCAATTCTCATCGCTCTTGTTCCTTCCACACATGGAGAGGTCAACAACTGCACCTTAGACAGCCGCTCATGAGCTTTTAATATCCCAGATGCTACTCATCAAAGTAGGGTACAGAACACTGTCTTTGTGGACTGTTATGCCAACTGACCATGGTGTCTCCTGAGACTTATGGTACTGAGCTTTTTGGTTCAGCTACTCATTGTTTAAGATATTTGATAATTTCTAAGACGTTTTCATCATTTTGCCTACTATATGCTCTACCACATTCACAGTTTCATTTGCATGAAAGGTAAATTATCCTCTTCCAAACTCTTGTATATTTGTGGGATATATACACATACACATTCTACTCTTCCTCCCATACTCATTCAGCATATGTCTGTCCAAGTATCTACCTGCAGAACATTGTTGTTCCAAGGTTATATATATATATTTTTTTTTCTATCCCTTTTAGCCCCTGTAACCTGTAAACCTCAGTGTCTTCTTCTATCATCATTCTTCCGCCAACCTCCCTCTCCTTATATATTGCCCTTCCTCTTGTATATTGCCCTCACCATCACCAAAGTTAACATGTGTCTGCCCTCTAGCCAGTGAACTACTCTCCCTTCCCTCTCACCTCAGGCGACCATCAAAGAATATTTCTCTTTTCTCTTTCAAACTCTTATGTATTTGTGGGATATTTAAATAAATATCCCACTCTTCCTCTCTGACCCATCTGTCCTATGTCTCAATCCATGCATGCATCAACACACAGAACACTTTTGTTCCAGGGTTGTGTATATATCATTATAGCTATACCCTTTAGCCCATGCACACTTCCCGGTGTCTTCATTTATCTCCGTTATTCTTCTACCATCCTCCCCCTCCCTCCCCCTGCTTCCTGTCACCCAAGCTAACATGTGTCTACCCTCTAGCCAGCGAATTCTTCTCCTCTCCCTTCCATCCCTAAGGAGCTCTGGTAGTGTAGTGGTTATGAATTGGGCTGCAAACCTGAAGGTCAGCAGTTTGAAACTACCAGCTGTTCCGCAGGAGAAAGATGAGGCTTTCTGCTCCCGTAACGATTTACAGCCTTAGAAACCCTGTGCTGGGTCACTATGAGTCGGAACCAACTCCACAGCACACCACACCACACCACCACCACTTTTCCATCCCTGGTAATCACCAAAGGATGTTTCTCTTAGTATGGAAACCTTTTCTTAAGCTTTTACAATAGTGGTCTCATACAGTATTTGTCCTTTTGTGATAAGACTTATTTCACTCAGCATTATATCCTCCAGGTTCATCCAAATTATGAAGTGTTTCACAGATTCATTGTTATTCTTCAACAATGCATAGTATTCCATTGTATGAACCTAAATTTGTTTATCCATTCTGCCACTGATAGGCATTTAGTATGTATCCATCTTTTTGTCATTGTGAATAATGCTGCTACATTGAACATCAGTATACATTTAGCTAAACGTGCCCTGGCTCATATTTCTTGTGGATACATACCAAGCAGAGGGATTACTGGGTCATAAGGTATTTTTATTTCCAGCATTCTTAGGCACTGCCATACTATTCTCCAGAGTGATTCAACCATTTTATAGACCCACCAGCAATGTAAGAGGGTCCCAGTCTCTCCACACCCTGGCCAGCATTTGTTTCCTGTTTCTTTGAACTTCGCTATTAATACTGGTGTGAGATGGTATCTTGTTGTTTTGATGTGCATATCTCTTAATGGCTAAGGAGCCCTGGTAGAGTAGTGGTTACGAGTTAGGCTGCTAACCTCAAGATCAGCAGTTCAAAACTACCAGTGGTTCCACGGGAGAATGATGAGGCTTTCTGCTTCTGTAAAGATTTACAGCCTCAGAAACCCTATACAGGGTCACTGTGAATCGGAACCGACTCCATGGCACCCCACCACCACCACCACCATCTCTAACAGCTAATGATTGTGAACATTTCTTTATATATTTGTTAGATGCCTGGATGTCTTCCTTGGTGAAGTGTCTGTTTATGTCCTGTGCCCATTTTTTAATTGGGTTGTTTGTGTTTTCTTGTAGAGGTGTTCTAGTTTTCTATAAACTTTTGATAGTAGTCCCTTGTCTAATATGTCATTGCAAAAAAAGTTTTCCCAGTCTGTGGGCTCCTGCTTTTTACTCTTTTGGCAAAATCTTTTGATGCTTGTAAGTGTCTAATTTTTAGGAGGTCCAGTCATCTATTTTGTCTTTAACTGCTTGTACATTTTTTGTAACGTTTGACAGTGTATGTATGTCATGTATTAGAGCCCCTAAGCTTGTCCCTAGTTTTTCACTGATGATCTTTGTAAGTTCTAGGTTTCACATTTAGGTCTTTAATCCATGTTGACTTTGCTTTTGTATATGGTGTGAGGCCTGGGTCTTGTTTTATTCTGCAAATCAACTTCCAATTTTGCCATCATCTGGCTAACTCTCATTGTCTTTGAAGAAGAAACTCAGATTAGGCAACAGTCAAGGCATAACGATATCTATGTTGTTAAGATTCTCCCACTCTCTTGGATGATTCCATCCGAACAGTCGTACACAGTTGTTATTGTTGCTACATTTCTCACTTACAGAGACCCCACTGAGTGTAAGTGAATTTGAATCCTGAATGATAAATACTTTGTGTGCTTTGTTAATCCCTTTAAATCCTTCCAAGAGAGTGGTAACCGTAAATAAAACAAACATCAGCTGCCTGTGTTTACTGTTAACTGCTGTTGAGTTAGTTCCGACTCATTGTAACCCTGTACATGGTTTCTGCACCTTTTCAATGAGGTGCAATCCATACTGAAGGCTTTGGTCTTTGATCTTCATCAGTAATATTTTAAGTCCTCTTTGTTTCCAGAAAGCAAGGTTGACTCATCGGCATATCATCTATATCCCTAAAATTGTAGGAGTAGAGGGACATGTGTGAAGGCCACCTGGCAGTAGCTCTCATCAAGGCATCCCTTGGTTAGAGAGCTACCACCAGGTGGGCTTCACACATGTCCCTTCACTCCTACATAAAATAAATCTCCTTTTTGGCCTACCCAATAAATAGCATCATGACAAATGTAGAAAAGACTGAAGTTGTCAAAAACTTCATTTTGCTTGGGATCTACAATCAACACTCATAGAAGCAGCAGTCAAGAAATCAAGCAACATTGCATTAGGCAAATCTGCTGCACAAAAACTCTTTAAAGTATTCATGAGTGAAAGATACCAGTATAAAGACTATGGTGTGCCTGACCCAAGGCATAGTATTTTCAATTGCCTCATATGCATGTGAAAGTTGGACAATGAATAAGGAAGATCATAGAAGAATTGATGAATTTATGTTATACAGTTGGAGAAAAGTATTAAAAGTACCATGGACAATAGAACAAACAGATCTGTGTGGGAAGAAGTGCGGGAATGTCCTTACTTCATCTCTTATACTTCAGACATGTTATCAGGAGGGACCAGTCCCTGGAGAAAGACAGCATGCTTGGTAAAATAATGTAAATACACCTCCTTTTGAAAAGCAAAGGATATCACAGTGAATCTAAAAGGCATTTAAAAAAAAAAATAAGATACAGCATTGCTAAACTATGAGTTGGTGCTGACTTGATGGTACCCACCAAAAACAACAAATAGGCAGCTGTGTCCTGGTGTGGTACTGTAGGATAAGCACTGGACTGCTAGCCACTAGATCAATTTGTTCTATTATAGTCAAAAGAATCCTGTCATACTCTGTGTATGTTTATAAGAACTCCTATTCCCCTGAGACACCGTAAGCAGTTTGTTGATAAAGCTATTAGATAGGGAAATCAGAAGTGAAATGATAGCATTAAAAAATAAAACAAAGCCAGGAATGAGATTAGTGTACATTACACATGTAGTCTCATAGAAAGTGATCAACAACATGCCTCAATAGATTTTATAGTAAATCAATAGATTTTATAGTACCTGGATCAGGGGTTCAGAACCTGGGGCCCATGGAAACTATGAGAACCCCTGGTTTACAGAAAATTTTCAAGGAGGTCCCTTATCCAAAAAGATTAAAAATCACTTTCTCAGGAATAAAAGAATAATCTGATACAATTTGATGAACTTGACCTACACCTATGGATGCAGTAGCTCAAAAGAGGGAACAAATCCTTACAGCAAGAATCATTCCCACCCCCTCCATACACAGAGTACACAGGGATGGACAACTTGGACATTGGCTACCCAAAATGGGGGGTGGGGGGCTACAAAGGCAAGAAGTGACTGGCTTACAAGCTTTCAAGAGGAAGCCTAGATCCAGAGGGCGTGGAGGAAAGTAGAATCTCCACTGAGTAGTATCCAATCTGTCTGGGTGGGGCTAATAAAAAGAAACGGGGATAGGTACCTTGTGATACAATAGTGAATAGTTGTTATCAGGATTAATTGTGAGGGTTGGAAATGTAAAGGTGGACATTTTGTAGCAAAAGGAGTGGAGTGATTGACTTTGCAGTCCAGGAGTGGAGGTCCCTGGGACCATCAAGGGAGAAGAGCGGAGAGCGGGACCCTACCCAGAGTAGCAGTGATGCCAGAGATGGTGGCAGAGACGATGACATAGAGAGATGGAGTGGCTGGAGACTTTAGACCCATAGAGGGAGAGGGGCTGTGTGCTGACGACCAGGGGCCAGTCTTGCAGGGTATACCCTTTGGTTGTTTGATGATGCATGTAGGGGACTGTAACCATGGCAATGAAACAATATACAATAGGATGAACGTAAAGCTAATGTTCTCCTATGTTAACTATCACATAATTCACAATAAAACATTTTTTAAAAAAATCACTCTCTCAGACAATGACTACACTATATATCCTATCTTTACTCAATCCTCCACAAAAACTTGCTCTCAATAGCAAGCATGTTTATTTTGCTTCTTGGTGTGTGGTGCAGTGAATTATCTAATATGACCTTTCTAGTTATAGTCTTTGTACCTGCCACAAAATGACTTAGTAGGACTATGCAAATAAAGTGCTTCAGTCCCACTAAGGGGATTGGACTGCCTTCCAATAATGTAAATAAGATGCATTAAACCCTTAAGCAGATCGGACTGTGTAAAAAAGTTGTCTGGAACCCTAAGAAGACGATAGGTCAGTTTTGTCACTACATAAGACTTAAAGGGAGTCAATTCCAAGAAAAGCCAGGAGTAAAGCAAGTCCTTTGGACCTGGGATCTCTGTGCTGCAAACCTCTTAGACTATACCCAGAAGACAGAGAGGGAGCTTTAAAACTGAAGACTGTGAGAAGTATGGGCAGAGAAACATGGCAGCAGAATCAGGAGATGAGCACAAGATGGAGTAGAGGGCTTCACAGCCCACGGAACTAGGCAACTACAACGGGTGTGCTGACCCACAGAGCTAGATAACTGAGCGCCTATGGGCAGGAGGCTTGCTGGTGGAATGGGGGTGCCTCTGGGTCCTTACTGGCGGAACTCAAGAGGTTGGTAACACTTACCGAAGCAGAGCAGAAGGGCCAAAGGCTAAGAGCACAGGACACAGGCTAAAAGCCTGGAACTCAGTAGCAACAGCAGAGAAGTTATCCTCCCCAAAGAAGTGAATCCTGAGTTGTTCCTGATCCTGAACCATAATGTTACTTCCCTAATAAGCTACATTTACTGTGAGGATAGTCTGTGAGTCCTATGTGGTCATTGCAATGAATTCTCTATTGAATGCCAAGGGAGGGACTGCAGAATTGCCAAGAAGGTTGGAGAGAGAAGGTATGCCTGACTTCTAACTCATAGGAGTCAGTCTTGGGCTGATGTTGATCTTGATTCTCGACCTCGTCCCCCTTGGGAAGGTTGACCAAATCAAACGACACCATACATGGTGAAAATACACCAATCAAAACAGATACCAAATTCAACAATATCTACATGTACAGAGCAGTTGACACTGATTACATGTTCACTTTGTGTCAACAATCATGTTATTTCTACTCAAATAGCTTCACCACCTTTAATTTAGACTCACCGCTTCCCTAGTCATCTCATCTATATGATAGCTTCACTGCTGTCAAACTGGTCTCATTTACATAGTCATTTAAGGTATACATTCCTTACTAATCGAGCTGTTTAATGTAAAGATGGTTTCAAGGGATAGTTCTGGTTAAAGGTTTAAAGACTACCTTAGGGCAATAGTTTCGTGGGTGTTTCCAATAAATATACAATCTTTAATAATTTGAAATTCCATTTCACATTTTTCTCCCTTCTGATCAGGATCCATCTATCATGGCTGTGCTCAAGACATCTGCTATCTGTGGCTGGGAAGCATCCAGTTCTGGTTTCTTGAGAGAAGAGGTAGTTAAATAGTTTCATAGATGCAAGTAGTCCTATAGTCCATTTCTTTCACTGATTCCTGGACTTCCTTCTTCTCAACAGTATTCTCAATAATTACTGAACTACAGAGTACCCACTACACACTCAAAAGCACAACCATTGGCCACTGAGTAGACTCTGATTCATGGCAACCCATGTGTGTCACAGGAGAACTATAGGGTTTTCAATGGTTGATTCCCCCACCCCCACGGCTGATTTTTGTATAAGCAGATTACTAATCATTTCTTCCAAGGTGCCTCTGAGTGGACTTGAACTTCAACCTTATGGTTAACAGCCAAGTGCATTAGTCATTTGCAACACCCCAGAAACTGAATGGCTGTTCTTATTTATATATGTAAGTATAGAAGGATGAGAGGTCATATGTTCTCATAATCAGCCTTGCTGAGGCAGCTAGAGAGTTGGGTCCAAATTTCATGTGGCATATACGTTCAGATGAGGGGATTTGGGAACATGATAGTTAAGGTTTGTGTCAACTTGACTGGGCCAGGATTACCAGTGGTTTAACAGTTAAAATGTGGTAATCCTCTATGATGAGATCTAATATAACATAATTATATCCATAATTGGATCTACAATGAGCACTAGTCAATTGAAAGGAAGTTTCCTAGGGGGTGTGGCCTGCAACATCTTTTATCTTACAAAGATAAAAGAAGATAGAACTAAACAGAGGTGAGAAGTGGGTGGAGTGTGCCAAGACACATTCTAAGGGATGCTGGGCCTACCTATGCTGAAAGGAGACAAGGATTTCCTCCAGAGTCTGAACGCTCTGAATTCAGACTTGAGTCTCCTCAACTGTGAAAGAATACTCTTCTGGCTGTTAAAGGCATCCACTTGGAGTATTTGTTATAGCAACATTACATAACTAGGAAAGCTGCCAGTATAAACACGGTAGATTACCCTAGGTACCTGAGGCAGAACTGTGCAACCTAGTTCACCTCCACATCCCACACACTTTAGAACGGCACAATGGACTACAGAAGGCAGTAAATAAATATCTGGAAAATAAATTAATGAATGCCAAAGAACAGGTATTCAATTCATTCATTCATTCATTCATTCATTCATTCATTCATTCAACGAATACTCCTGAGGGTAGGATGAGGAGCTAATTCGAATGGAATCCTAAGGAAGATAATTATTTAAGGTATATTAAGGAAAAGAGCTGTCTAGGATAGAGATGATGGAAACGCAAAAAAGGAAACAAGAAAACAAAGTTTATCCATGGTTTCCTAAAAACGACTTTCAAAAAAGAAGTGGTCACCAGGGCTGAAGGCCAAAGAGTGGTTAAATAACAAGTTATAAAAGGTGCCCAAGGCTCTTGGCAGTCAGGAGGCCACTGTGGTCTTAGCAAGAGCAGTTTCAGTAGAGTAGCAAGAAAAAAGCTTCCAAGAAGGGGGGAAGCAGGGGAGGAAATGTGTGTGTGGGAAAGTGGAGTTAGCATTGAAATGGGAGGATAAGAGATGTGCTCTTGACTCTCTTAAGAGTTAAGGAAAGGAGTAAAGTAGAGGGACATGTAGGACCAATGGAGGCATTCCGTTGTTAGCAATAGGAATGAACTGAAGATTGTCTGCAACAAAAGGTGCAGAGAAGGAAAGGAAGACTGAAAAGGTAAGGAAGTGAGGCAGGCACTAGAGAAGATAGGAAGGAACACAGATGAATACCTTGGGCCTAGATTACATGCGATCAAAGTCAAGTACTTAGAAAACACATCTTGGCATCAATGTTGGTTCTCTATCATGATCACAACTATTATTATCATTAGGAAGAAGCATCCCCTGCAAACAAAAGTAGGCAATAATAATGAGTGGGACTAGTTGAGAAGTACTTGAACACTTCTATCTCTTCTGAGGAGTAAAATACAATGGTGCCAACAAGAATGCGGAAGAAGTATCCTTTGAGGGTCAGAGTAAGTGGGGAGAACTTCTGATACCCCAGGAGCAAAGTGGAATAGCCTGGAAGGGAATGGATGGCAAGCAAAGGCAAATTTGTCTTCCTAGCTAACTTCTGGCTGCTTGCTAGAATACAATGAAGCCTACTCTTTGGACATCAGAGACATCCTGGCAGAGCACTACCAATGCATCAGGCCCAATGGACTCAACCCACCACCATTTAATGGCAATATGACCTATTACACAACTGTCTAAAGTACCACTTGGCTTGTCTATATAAAAAGTGGAAGAGTAATTATACCCTCAGTTAAGAGGGCTAAATAAACCATCCAGGGAAAGTGCTTAGCAAGTCATAGTGCTGAATACATCAGCTATTATCATTAATAATTTTTTTTAAATGTTTTCTTAGGGAAAGGCCAAAAACTGTAGCATGTCAATCAAGTATTAGATTAGAAAAGATTGGTTAAGTGGTTTTAAAAAGAATAAAAGACAGCAAGGGAGAGGCCAGTGGTGTGATTCACATATAGGAAGAGCAGCCCCTTGCTCTCTGTATCCATTTACAGTATATTTTCCTCCTAATATTTCTCTTCATTTATCCTCATGACCTTCTTACTTTCTCACCTTACTTCTTATCAAAACACAGATGGAGCCCTAGCAGATGCACTGTACGACCCTGGCATGGCAGGCACCCTGGTAGCATAGTGGTTAAGCACCTGGCAAACCTCAAAGGTGGTTGGTTTGAACCCACCATCCATCCACTCTGTGGGAGAAAGATGTGGCTGTCCACTTCTGAAAAGTTTACAGCCTAGGAAACTCTAAGGAAGGTTTTCTCTGTTCTATAGAGTCACTAGGATTTGGAACTGACTTGGTGGCAACAAGTTTATAACAGGACCTTGCATCTTTAGATCTTCAGACAATGGCACTAACTCACAAAGAAGTGATGTCAAAACACTAGCGCAGAGATGAAGGCCCTGCCTCTTCTGGAAGCAGCCTGTCAATACTGGAGAAAAAGCCTCAAAGACAGACATACCCTTTGATTCAACAGTTCTGCTTCTAACAACTTAGGGAAAGTCAGAAAATCAAGGATTTTTAAAAAGTTCATGGAAAAATACCATTATTCCTTAATTCCATTTTTCCATGAATTTTTGAAGCCCCTTATATATAGAAAGCTTTATCACAAAATCATGTATAATAGTTAAAAAAAAAAAAAAATTGAGAATTACTCAATTTTCTTCATGTGGGGAAAGACAATAAATTGTGATGTAGCTCCCAATGATGAAAAAAGGAGTCCTGGTGTGGCGCTGTGGGCTAATGTGTCAGACTGCAAAAGTCGTCTGAACTGCAAGGTCAGTGATTTAAGCTCACCAGCTGCTCCTTGGAAACCCTATACAGGGTCACTATGGGTCAGAATCGACTTGATGCCACTTAACAACAAGGAAGCGCTTGGAGTCCTGGTGTGACGCTGTTGGTTAAGGCGCTAGACTGCAAAGTTGGTTTGCAACACAAGGTCAGTGGTTCAAACTCATCAGCTGCTCCTCGGAAACTACATACAGGGTCGCTATAGGTGAGAACCAACTTAATGGCACTTAACAACAACAACAATATGGAAGTATAAGAAGAAGAAGAAATATAATAATAATGCAATGCTAAGTGAAATAGCAAATAATTAGAATCATACATATAGTATGATTCTAATTATTTAATTTAACAAACTTTTACCAAGCCCCTGTATTTCAGACACTAGGATAAATGAGCCTTAGGATACAAAAGGAATGGAACTCATTCTTGGCCATCAGTCTAGCTGGGGAAAACAGAAACAAAAGCTGACTGCTATTATAATATATGGTCAATGTGACGATGGTTTGTTCTTGTTATTAGGTGCCATTGAGATGGTACCGACTCATAGCGACTCTATATACAACAGAATGAAACACTGTCCGGTCCTGGGCCAACTTCACTACTGTTGCCACGCTTGAGCCCACTGATGCTGCCACTTTGCCAATCCATCTCATTGGAGGTCTTCCTCTTTTTCTCTGACCCTCCACCTTACCAAATATCATATCCTTTTCCAGTGACTGTACCCTTCAAGTTTGGCCATCCTGGCCTCCAAGGAGCACTCTGGATGCACTTCTTCCAACAGAGATCTGTTTGTTCTTTTGGCACTTTCAATATTCTCCTCCAACACCATAACTCAAAGGCATCAATTCTTCTATGGTCTTCCTTATTCACTGTCCAGCTTTCACACGCATATGAGGTTATTGAAAATACCATGGCTTGGGTCAGGCGCACCTTAGTCCTCAAGCTGACATCTTTGCTCTTCAACACTTTAAAAAGGTCTTGTGCAGCAGATTTGCCTAATGCAATACGTCATCTGAATTCTTGACTGCTGCTTCCATGAGTGTTGACAGTTGCAATATGTTGTTAAGTGCTGTCAAATCAGTTCCAACTCAAAGGGACCCTGTATAGGGTTTCTGAGGCTTTAAATCTTCCCGGGAGCAGAGAGTCTCATCTTCCTTCCACCAAGCAGCTTGTAATTCGCAGTCAAGTCCTGACTGTAGGAGCCACCATGTAAGTGACAGTAAATAGGGTAGGTGTGGTGGAAACGAGGGGTGGTGGAAAGAAGGCTTCTAGGGGAAGGTGACAGACAGCTCAGCTGAGTCTTGAAAGACTTGCAATACCTGATGAGGGAGGACTCCGAACAAAGCAGGGGTACAGAGGTAAGAAACAACAGAATGTGTCCAATATTAATATCCCCATCTACCCACAATGGAAAGGAACCAAACCCACTGCCATGGAGCCAATTCTGTCTCATAACAACCGTACAGAACAGACTACAACTGCCTAGAGAGTTCCAAGGCTTCAGTCTTTATGGAGCGAGTGGGGGGGTGGGCTCTAGAGGATAAGCACTGGACTGCAAACCACAAGTTTGGTGTTTCAAGCCCAACAGCTGTTCCGCAAAAGAAAGATGAGGCTTCCTACTACCACAAAGATCTACAGCCACACGGTTGCTATGAGTCAGAACCAACTTGACAGCACTTAACAACAACCATCTTTATGGAAGCAGAGTGGCTGGTGGGATCTAACAGCGGAACTCTCAGTTGGCAGCTGAGTGCTATAGCCATCTAATAGAAGGGCCAAACAATGAACACTGGTTAACTCCAGATTATGAGATGCAGGTGATTCAGCAATAGACTCCTCACACTGGAGGCTCAGCACTAAACTGAGAATCACAAGTGGGTGGTTCAAACCCACTAGCCACTCCTTGGGAACCCTACACAGGGCTGCTGACTCAGACCCAAGTCAACAGCACTTAACAACAAAGCATGCAGGAGACCCAGGTTTGAGTCACATCCCTGGACCTCAAGCTCAGCTACCACTGGTCTGTGAGTGAAGGCCTGTGTGTTGCTATGATTCTGAACAGGTTTCAGTGCCACTTCCAGACTAACATTGACTAGACGGAAAGGGCTGCTGGTCTAGTTCCAAAACCTGGCCAATGAAAACCAAGCAGATCACAACAGTCCAACCTGCAACTGATCACAGGAACGATGCAGGACTGGGAAGTTTCTCACTCTGCTGAGCATGAGGTCACCATGAGCGAGCAGGTACAATAACCACAATCTCTGGATTATGGGATTACAGGTGAGTCTTGTTTTTCACTTTCGTCTTTAGCGTGGAAGTTTTCTACAATGAATCTTAACGAATTCATCGATTCTATATTACTGAATTAAGGAACTCTTCTATAGTGGTTATAAGTCAGGCTGCTACCCTCAAGGTCAGCAGTTTGAAACTACCAGCCGTTCTGTGGGAGAAAGATGAGGCTTTCTGCTCCTGTACAGATTTGCAGCCTCGGAAACACTATGTAGGGTTGCTATGAGTTGGAACCGACTCCACAGCAGACCACCACCACCACATGACTGAATTGATACTAAAAAACATTTCAAAGTGAGTAGGCTACAATGCTCTCTAAACTCTTTTCAAATTCTAAAAATTTGGGATTCTGAAACAACCATGTTAGAAGATTGTCTTGGGGAAGAGGGCTAATCTTGGGGAAGAAAGTATACCAACCAACATACATGTACTATAGGCATCCTTAGATTCTGAAAGATTTCACTTCTAGTTTGTTTCTTATTTTTGTTTCTGCTTCATAATACAATGATCCTGAAGTCCATGTGAACTCCTGGTGTGGTGCTGTAGGATAAGCACTGGACTGCTAGCCACAAGGTCAGTGGTTCAAACCCACCACGTGCTCCTCAGAAACCCTTCACAGGGTCACTATGAGTCAGAACCTAGACAACAACACTTAACAACAACAACACAAAGTCCATGTACTGTAAGAATTTATAGCACTCAAATCCTTCCTCTAATAGCAGAGTGATATGCAGATGAAACCACCTGGCTTGCTGAAAGTGAAGAAGGACCTGAAGTGCTTACTAATGAAGATCAAAGATTCTCACCTTCAGTATGGAATACACCTCAACATAAAGCCTACATCTTCACAACTGAACCAATGAACAACATCATGATAAACAAAGAAAAAACTGAGGTTGTCAAGGATTTCATTTTATTTGAATCCATGATAACCACAGAAACAGCAGTCAAGAAATCAAATGATGTATTGCAACGGGCAAATCCGCTGCAAAAGGCCTCTTTAAAGTGTTAAAAATCCCCAAAACAAAAATGGCAGTATGGCTGGCTACTACAAGAATAAGCAAGTTGTTTGCTGGGAAGCCATCAAGGCAAGCAATCAAGTTCCCTCAGGACAAACCCCCCTCTAAGACTGAAATCATTCAAAGGGAACACATGAGCAGGCATGCAAGCTTGCTGACGACAAAGTTGGTCTACTGGTGAGCAGAAGAGGGGGAAAGGCAGCAATGAAGAAATGGACTGAATTCAACCATGTTCCATGGACTCCCGTTGACCTGGAGATGAGAAAGAGAAGAGGAAGGGCTGGTTGGTCCAAAGTGTGGTGAGACCTGGGGACACCTGAGCCCATGGACAAGGACATAGCCACAGAGGGCTAGAAGCAGCCAGCTGATATGAAATGAGGGAAGACACACAAGAACACCCAAACTTGAAGACAGTATTCATCTGACCTAGCCTCAATGGCTTGACGATCAGAACTCAACTAGAGTTACCATGAGAATTAACTAGAGGAGGATTATAAAAACAAATGTTTTTTGATAATGGAAACAAGGGTAAATTGCTACAATTTGATGAACCTGACCTATACAGTAACTCTAAATACCAACAGAGAGGGAAGGAGTCTTCATATCAAGTATCAATGCTATCCCCGCTATCCCCTCTGTACACAGGGTAGACAGGGATGGGCAACTTACATTGGCTACCTAAAAATAAGGGGGCAGAGTAAGGCACAAAGCAACTGGCTTACAAGGTTTCAAGAGAGAGTTTAGTTTAAGAGTGTTCAGGGGAAGATTAGAGTCCCCACTGAATAGTTATCATTTTGCCTAGATGGGTCTGGTAAAGAAAGATGGGGATAAGATTTTTATGATTCAATAGTGAGTAATTGTTATCATGACTAATTGCAGCTGTCACAATTGTAAAGGTAGAAGTTTTGTAACAAAAACGGGGGAGTAGTTAATCTTACAGTCCAGAAAAGAGGACCCTAGGACCATCAAGGGAGAAGAGTGCAAGAGGAATGCGCAGCCCTATCCAGAGAAGCAGCAACACCAGAAATGGAGGCAGAGATGGGAACATAGAGAGAAGGAGCAGCTGAGGACTCTAGATTCATGGGAAGAGAGGGACTAAGCTGGTGGCCAGGAGGCAGACTTTCAGTATGTGTCCTTTGGTGGTGTAAATTATTATATATGCGTGAGTGTTTTAAAAAAAAAGCGCTAAAATTAATACTAAGAAATACTGTTAACTGATGGTACATGGAGGGGATTACAATAATTGGAATGCAACAAGGCATATGATTTGTTGACTGTAAAACTGATGATCTGCCCTGTAAACTTACACTGAATTCACAATAAAAACATTGAAAAATAAAATGTAAATATGGGGCCAAGTACAAAAAAAAAAGCAAAGACGTCACTTTTAAGACTAAGGTGGGCCTGACTCAAGCCACAGTATGTCCAATCACCTCATTTGGATGTGAAGCTGTACAATGAATATGGAAGACTATATAATTGATGACTTTGAATTACTGTGTTAGTGAAGAATATTAAATACACCATGGACTGCCAGAAGAACAAACAGATCTGTCTTGGAAGAAGCACAGCCAGAATGTTCCTTAGAAATAAGAAAGGTGAAACTTCGTCTCATGTACTTTGGACACGTCTCCAGGAGGGACCAATACCTAGAGAAGGGCAGTATACTTAAAAAGTAGATGGTCAGCAAAAGAGAAGGCCCTCAATGAGAGATTTTCACAGTGTCTGTAAAACTGGGCTCACATACAGCAGTGACTGTCAGGATGGCACAGGATTGGGCAGTGTTTTATGCTGTTGCACATAGTGTCACTATGAGTTGGAACCAACTCAACAGCACCTAACAATAATAGTAACTCACTGCCATGGAGTCAATTCCTATTTAGAGAGATCCTATATAGGGTTTCCCAGACTGTAAATCTTTACAGGAGCAGAAAGCCTCATTTTTCTCCTAAGTAGCTGGTAGGTTTGAACTGCCAACCTTGTAGTTAGCAGCCCAACATTTAATCCACAGCACCACCAAGACTCTTTAACAACTGTTGTTGTTAAGTTGGTTCCAACTCATAACAACCCTACACACAATGGAATGAAACACTGGCGAGTCCTGCGCCATTCATACAATTGTTACGCTTGAACCCATTGCTGCTGCCACTGTGTCATACCATCTCGTTGAGGGGCTCCCTTTTTTTATTTTTGCTGACCCTTCATTTTAGCAAGCACAACGCCCCTCTTCAGGGACTGGCCCTGAAGTCCTGATACTATGTCCGAACAGAGACAAAGTCCTGCCATCCTGACGTCTAAGGAGCATTTTGGTTGTACTTCTTCCAAATAAGATTTGTTGGTTCTTTGGCAGTCTATGGTACTTTTAATATTCCTCAATACCATAACTCAAATGCATCAGTCTTTCTTATTCACTGTCCAACTTCACAAGCACATGAGGCTACTGAAAAGTATACCATGGCTTGGTCAGGCACACGTTAGTCCTCAAACTGACATCTTTGTTCTTGAACACTCTAAAGTAACAATTGTTGTTAAGTGTTGTTGAGTTGGTTCTGATCCATAGCAACCCTGTATAGGGTTCCCAAGGAGCAGCTGGTGAGTCGAACACACTGACCTTATAGTTCAAACCAAACTTGAAGTCGAGTGCTTACCCAACAGGGCCACACCAGGACTCCTAATGTGGTGCTTTTATGCTTTGCTTTTTTTAAATGTTTTATATTTATAACGATTGTTGTTGTGAAGTGCTGTTGAGTCGGTTCTGACCCATAGGGACACAGTATAGGGTTTCCGAGGAGCAGCTGGTGAGCTTGAACCGCCGATCTTGCAGTTCAAATGGCTTTGCAGTCTGGTGCATTAGCCCACAGCGCCACACCAGGACTCCATTATAACAATAGCAAAGCATAAAAGGAAGATCTCAGAAGAGAGAAATAGACAACTGACCACATTCCTGTAATTATGCAGCACAAGTTTTAACACACAGAAATTTAACAGCTCAACAAGCTTGTCCACAATGATAAGTAGGAAAGGATCAAGTGCTCTTGTCAACTGAGAAATGATCTTAGGGGACATCATTGTCAACTGGCATAATAGAGTCCACAAACACAATGTTCTACATCCTACTTTGGTGAGTGGCAACTAGGATCTTAAAAGCTCAGGAGCAGGCATCCAAGGGGCAACTATTGGTCTTTCTCTATTCAGAGGAAAAAGAGTGATGAGAATTGAAGATGCTTGGAAACAATTAGTCCAGCAGAATAATGAGCATACAAACGCCAGACTCCATGATCCTGAGACCAGAAGAACTAGATGGTGCTCGTTTACCACTGCCAACTGCTCTGACAGGGATCACATTGGAAGGTCCAGGACAAGGTGGAAAAATGTGGAACAAAACTCAAATCATAAAAAGACCAGACTTACTGGTTAGAGACGGACTGGTGAAACCCTGAGACTATGGCCCTTGAGGTCTGGAACTAAACTCAATTTTCAGCCAAGCAATTCACATTGGGAGAATAGTAAAACTCATGAGGTACACACTCCATAGAACAGTTAACCATTCAAGATCACAAGGGCAGCATTTACCTAAGGATGAAATTCAGAAGGGAGGGGAGAGAAAGAAGGAATGAAAACAAGAAGCACAGGGATGAAGTGGGATGAGTGATGTTATATTGAGGGGACTGTAATTGAAACAAAACAAAGAATTTGTTAAATGTAAAATGATGAACTGCTCTGTAAAGCTTCAGTCAATTCACAACAAAAAGTTGTTTTTTTTTTTAATTTTAAGCCCAATTCCTCAATCACATTTCTTTCCCCAAAATATATCCTGATTGTGTCCAGAATGATCCCCTCACTCAACCAAAATTGTAAAACATTATTGCTTTTACTCACACTCCCCTCCAGGTCAAACAAGTCATAAACAGGATCCTGGCAACAGCTCATTCACTTCTGATGTTCGCCTTCACTCTCAGAAGAGATCTGGGTGATGTATTACAAGGCCACCCGACAGCTGGCAGTGTTACTTTCAGCCTGGGTCACAAGTGTTTCTCTTAACACCTCGCTTACCTGTACCCCTCAGTTGCCTCCCATGATTCCCTTTCCTTGGGAGAGGAATGTGGACAGGCCCGTTATCCTACTTCCTCCCTGACAACTGCTTCAGTTAATACATCTCTCAAATGCACCGCACAAAATCCTTGTAAAGACAAAGTTCTTGCAATTACCAGCAAAAGATACAATTTTCAAACCAGCTATCATTTGATTTCCTACACTCCTGACTGCTTCGACAGCAAGCTGATAGAACACTCACACCTTCATGTCAGCCTAAATAACCCCCCAGCCAAGGATAAAGAAATGGTTTTATTGTCGCAAGAAACAGACTGCAAAGTATATCTTCTTAAAGACACCGTGAGTGGTGTAAACTATTAACCCACTCTGCTGCTAACTGGAAAGGTGCAAGTTTGAATCCACCAGAGGCGGGTCAGAACAAAGATATTCAAAGCAGCCACTGAAAACCCTATGGAGACCCCTCCAAGACTGAAACTCAAAGGGAACACATGAACAGGCATGTAAGCTTGCTGGCAACCACACTGGTCTACTGGTGAGTGGAAGAGGGGGACAGGCAGCAATGAAGAAATGGGCTGAGTTCAACCA
>NW_006408608.1:12151309-12180982 GCF_000296735.1 Chrysochloris asiatica
GGAACAGCTGGTAGTTTCGAACTGCTGACCGTGAGATTAGCAGCCCAATTCGTAACCACTGGCGATAAAGGCACGAAGTGACTGGCTTACAAGTTTTCAGGAGGGAGTACAGTTTGAGAGTGTGCTGGGGAAGATAGAGTCCCCACTAAATAGTTTTCATCTTGTCTAGATAGGTCTGGTGAAAAGAGATGGGGATAAGATTCTGATAATCCAATAGTGATTAATTGTTATCATGATTAATTGCGACTGTCACAATTGTAAAGGTAGAAGTTTTCTAACAAAAAAATAGGCGAGCAATTAATCTTACAGTCCAGAAACAGAGGACCCTAGGACCATCAAAGGAGAAGAGCACAAGCGGATGTAGGACCCTATCCAGAGAAGCAGCAACACCAGAGATGGAGGCAGAGAAGGGGACATGGAGAGAGGGAGCAGCTGAGGACTCTAGATTCATGGATTTAGAGGAACTGAGAGCTGACAGCCAGGAGGCAGGTTTGCAGAATGTGCCCGTTGGTGGTTTAAATTATTATACATGCCTGAGTGTTAAAAAATAAAAAAGAGCTAAAATGAACAGAGAAAAATACTGTTAACTAATGGTACATGCAGGGGATTATGATGAATGTAATGAAACCAAGTTAAATGTAAAACTGATAATCTGTCTTGTAAACTTACACTCAATTCACAATAAAAATTTTAAAAATAAAAAGAGTGTACAGGGGGAAGATAGAGTCCCCACTGAATAGTTTTCATCTTGTCTAGACGGATAAGATGAAAGAAGATGGGGTTAAGATTCTTATGATTCAACAGTAATCATTATCATACCTATTGAGACTGTCACAACTGTAAAGGTAGAAGTTTTGTAACAAAAACGGGGGAGTAGTTAATCTTACAGTCCAGGAACAGAGGACCCTAGGACCATCAAGAGAGAAGAACACAAGTGGAATGCGGGACCCTATCCAGAGAAGCAGCAACACCAGAGATGGAGACAGAGATGGAGACATGGAGAGCAGCTGAGGACTCTAGACTCATGGAAAGTGAGGAACTGAGTGCTGCGGTCAGGAGGCAGGCTTGCAGAATGTGCCCTTTGGTTGTTTAAGTTATTATATATTCCTGAGTGTTTTTTATGTACATCTCTCCACCCCCGCAAAAAAAGAAAAGAAAAACACAGGGAATGGAAGCAAATACTGTTGAATGATAATGCACGGGGGAGATTGTAATCATCACAACGAAAAAATGGTGTAAAGCTGATGTTCTTCCATATAAACTATCACTCAGTTCACAACTAAAAAAAAAAACAAAACCCTATGGAGCACAGCTTTACTAACACACATGTGCTTTCCATGAGTCAGAATTGAGTTAACAACAGCTGATAATTTTCCTTAAAGAAAAAAAAAAAAAATTCTTCAATGCCAAATGAGGACACTGTTTTCAAATGACAAGTCTTATAAACTCTAAAAAATTAAAAAAAAAAAAAGATTAATATCAATTCTTTCTGATAAACAACATAGAGAATATAATGTGTGTGTGCCTAACCACATTCTGCCAGTCAGTAGAAACCAAAAGCCAAGTCACCAATGTCATTTAAAATATTATTATCATTTCAAATAAGATTTGTTGAGTGCTGAATGCCAAAAGAGCTTATATCATAAAGACCTTTCAACAAACTTTACATTGTTGCTATGTTGTAGCTGTGTGTTGCTTAGTTGGTTCTGACTCATGGCGACCTTGTATAGGGTTTCCAAGAATGGCTGGTGTGTTCGAATTGCTGATTATGCAGTTAGCAGTCCAGTGTTTATCCTACAGAGCCACCCCAAGGCTCAACTTCAACATGAGAGCATTTCACTTGACAGTGGACGCAGGAGCAACTGCTTGGATGAGCAAAGTGCTGCTCTATTTCCCCTCATCAAAGTCTTATACACAGGGAGCTGTCTGCTGCCTGGCTAGATCTACATCACAGGGCTACCTGCACCTGTTTCCAGCAGGAACCTCTCTGAGCCTTTGGCCAGAAATAAAGGCGATATTATGTACAACCTGAATCGCTAAGTCTCTATGGGGTTACAGTCTATCTCCCCCAGGAAAATACTCATACAAAATAAACACAAAAAGAGCAGAGACTTGGTCTAGTTTTTTCACTGTTAGATGTCTGACACACAAACTGCTCTTGGTAAAAATTTAACAAATGAAGAGTGTCCACCTGGCACACAGTAAAGCCATTTAAAAAGTAATAATAATTTTAGCCTGCTATAGGTTTCTCCATCTCTTCTCCATCATCCTTTGAGGCTTAGAGACTGTTTTTCTTTGGCTTGGGGCTCTGTTTAGTCCAAATAATACGAATATCTAGCACAGCTACCAAACAATATCTCACATTTCTTAGCTGATTGTGGAATTAGCAGCAGAAGAAACTACAAGGATCAAGAGTCTAAATATGCCAAAAATTACACAGCAGTGAAGCATCTTCAGAATACACTCATTGTAACTATATTCTGATAAAAGATGAAAAGGAAGAAAGAAATCAAAGTTCTAAAATAAAGTCAATATTCCAGAAAAACTACACAACAGTGATAGAAGCAGCAGCATCTTTCAGAGAGGGACAATCCTGACTTATGGCCACTGAATTCTCGGTATGAATAAAATCCTTTCTTTCTTAGAATTCCTATCATGGATCACTCCTAACATAAATCACCAATGTCTAAGTTCCTCCTATAAGTTAAGCATCATCCCTCCCTCAGTCAGAATCAGTAGGCCCTCTGTAAAACTAGAAACTTCACAGCACTAACCCCAATCCAGTAGGGATGGAGGTGCTTTCCAACTTGTATGCATTAGCATCAAAAGATGGAGCGGTACCGGCTGAGACATGTTCACGGACATTTTTTCCACTTGGTTCTCAGGACAATTCTCCCACTCATACGCTGTTTTAACCCTAACATTTCAAGTCAAAAGATTACTTGATACACAGCTCCCTAGACCAGAAATCACACATTTTCCACAAGTGGACATTTGTGAAAGGTACAAACAAAAGCCCTTGTTATCCACCACCCTGTCTACTCCAAGATGTCCTTGGGAAAAAAAGAAAAACATGGCATCCCTTTTGATGAGATAGCACTTAAATGATTCCAGGTCCGTATTTATCATAGTGTTGGAAACACTGTACAGGGTCGCTATGGGTCGAAACTGACTCGACGGCACTTAACAACAACAACAACAACAAAGGATGAATTTATGTCAGGCACAATGGTACACGTTACAAAATCTAACATTCCTTAAACAAAAATGGAATGACATTCTACATATCTCTATTTATTGTCAAGTGCCATCAAGTTGGTTCTGATTCGTAGCAACCCTGTATAGGGTTTCAGAAGAGCAGCTGGTAGGTTTGAATTGCCAACCGTATGGCTCACAGTCCAGTGCTGATCTTACAATGTTACACCAGGATAATGAGTTATATCTGATGCTTAAAATATGCTCATGCTATTGTTGAGTTGCTTCCGACTCATAGAGACCCTGTATAGGGTTTTGGAGGTTGTACACCTTTGCCGGAATAGAAAGCCTCATCTTTCTCCCAGGATGGCTGGTGAGTTCAAACCACAGTTCCTGGGGTTCTCAGTCGAGTGCTTATTGTATGGAGCCACTGCACTCCTCAAAATATGCTCATGGTGGTGGTGGTGTGCCGCGGAGTCAGTTCTGACTCATAGCAACCCTGAATAGGGTCTTCCGAAGATGTAAATCTTTCTGGGAGCAGAAAGCCTCATCTTTCTCCTGTGGAACTGCTGGTAGTTTCGACCCGCTGACCTTGAGGTTAGCAGCCCATCTCATAACCACTATGCTGCCAGAACATCTTAAATATGCTCATTGTTATGGTTGTTAAGTGTCATCAAATAGGTACAGACTCATAGCGACCCTGTATAGGGTTTCCAAGGGGTGGCTGGTGAGCTTGAACCGCCAACCTTGAGTTTCAAACTGACCTTGCAGTCCAGTGCATTAAAACTATTGCTTGCTTGCTTATTTATTTATTTCCTTTCATTTTTGCTCAGTGTAGGTTTAGTGTTAAAGGAGCATGTTGCTGTTATTCTATATAGCCAAGTTGATTTCAACTCACATCGATCCCATGTGACAGAGCAAAACGCCCCATGGGGTTCCCTAGGCTGCCATCTTCACAGGAGCAGACCACCACGTCACACTTTGTCTGCGGAGAACCCACTGGTGGGTTTGATTGCTGATCTTTCAGTTAACAGCCAAGTGCTTAACCACTGCACCATCAGAACTCCAAAAGTAATAAACAATAAAGAAAAATATTTTTAATGTTCCAGCATTTAAAAACTTTTTTTTTATCCTGCCTTAAAAAAATGTTATTGCCTTTTTTTCTATGTTCTTATCACTCAGTATTCTAAACAAGACCATTTTATAAATAACATCAAATCACATAATTCTTAGTTAGTAGATTACAAAGGTTGCTAAAAGTACCCTTATTAAAAATTTTCTATTATTTTCATTTCATTCTCTGAAATAGTTTTTCTCACTAGGACACCTATATATATAGACTTTTTCTTATCGCCAACATTAAGTATGCCTTATTGTTTTTGACAAGCAATCCATGAATATTTTAGTTCATCACAATGCCTGAGTCCTGGTTTGGCAGTTTAAACCTACCAGTCATTTCTGGGAAACCCTATAAAGGGTCGCTATAAGTCAGAATCGACTTGATGGCACTTAACAAAAAGCAAGAAGCAAAGACAAGTATTTATAGATAAGTACTAATACTATAAGAAGTCAACCTTTTGATAATATTTCTTAAAACATTTTAAAAAGTGTCATATGAGTTATAATTTTAAATATAACAATTCTAGAAAAAAATGTATATACCATGAAAACGAATGTTCCTACTATGAAAACATGGCCTAAACATATACTGTACTAGGCAAGTCCTGGTGTGGCACTATAGAATAAGCAATGGACTTCTAACTGTAAGGTCAGTGGTTCAAACCTACCACTCACTCCTCAGAAACCCTATACAGGAACTGTTGAGTTGGAACTGACTCAACAGCAATTAACAAGGCAAAAAAACAGCCACACACACATACAGGGAGTCCTGGTGTGGCGCTGTGGGCTAATATGTCAGACTGCAAAGTGGTCTGCACCGCAAAGTCGGTGGTTCAAGTTCACCAACTGCTCCTATACAGGGTCGCTATATGTCAGAATCAGCTCGATGACACTTAACAACAACAGCAACATATACACAGCAAGATGGGAGAAATAAGATGTACGAAACGAGAAAGTTAATGACTATGAGTCAAAATTCCTGATTCTAAAATGAATTTATTTTTTAAAATAATCAATTTTATACAATAAATGCTGTTGTCATATGCCATCAAGTAGATGCCAACTCATACTCATCCTCCAGGACAGAGTAGAATTGCCTCACAAGGTTTCCTAGGCTGTAATCTTTAAGGTAAAGGATTACCAGGTCTTTTATCCCGCAGAACCGCTGGTGGGTTACAACCACCAACTTTCAGTTAGCAACTAGACACTTAACCTCTGTGCCATTAGCTCTCTTTTTTTTTTTTTTTTTTTGCGTTTTTTAAAAAAATAAATACTCTCCCTCAAAAAAAGATTTGAGGAAGTTAAATAAATTATCCAAAGATTCCATATCGTTATATGAGTTGGTTGTTTATGTGCTGTGGAATTGGTTCCGATTTATAGTGACACTATATAGGGTTTCCAAGGCTGCAAATCTTTACAGGACCACAATGCCTCATCATTCTCCTATGGAATAAGCCAGTAGTTTCAAACTGCTGACCTTGAGGTTAGCATCCCGGCTCGTAACCACTATGCTACCAGAGTATATGAGCAGAAACTTAACAATTTCAAGTACTTCTATTGAAGACCAGCACTATAGTTAGAACCACAAGGCTGGCAGTTCAAGCTCACCAGCTGCTCCTCAGAAACCCTATACAGGGTTGCTATGGGTCAGAACCAACTTGATGGCACTTAACAACAATGGTTAGAAACATACTAACATTTTCTCCATAAACATGAGCTTTCATGTTTTACCCTTTGGTGAGCTTTCATATGGTTTTCCACAATCTTAGGATCTAGCCAAACTCTACCCCACCTGTTCAGAGAAAGTCTATCGACAAGCAGGACCAGCTACAGAATTTTGAGGACACGCGCAAAATGAAAACACAGGGCTTCTTGTTTGAAACGTCAGCATTTCAAGCCTGTGACAAGAGAGCATTAAAGTCAAGCACAGGGCCTTTCTGACTGTAAAGTAGGGCACTATGAGGCCAGCACAGGTGACAAGCATGCACGTAGCTCTGACAAAGCCCCTGACCTGATAACAGGTCTAGAAAGGGGCTCCTCATATTACTCCTTTGAAATCCTAGGAGTCTGGCACCAGAAAAGGTCTATTAAGGCCACCTGCTACTTCAGCTCACCTAGTTAGAACATTTAAACAATTGAAAGCATGACACTGTTAGACCTGCTGGTCCTTGGGAGTCTTGGGTGCAGGTAGTTTGTGCTAGACAACCTAAAGGAGTCCTGGTACGGAGCTGTAGGATAAGCAATGGGCTGCTAACTGCAAGGTCGGCAGTTCAAACCCACCAGCCACTCCTCAGAAATCCTATACAAGATGGCACTTAACGACAACAAAACCCACCAACCTTTAGGTTCAAACCCACCCAGTCAGTACCGTGAAAGAAAGATCTGGAGATCTGTATCTATAGTGATGACAGCACAGAAAACCCTGTGGACCACAGCTGTACTCCACAGCATGCAAGACTGCAACGAATCACAACTAACACAAAGAAAATGGCATTCTGGATTTAATTAGGCATTTGGAATCGACACCAAACACTGACAAGGAACAAAAAAACAACGTGCATCAAACATATTTCAGTGTTAAATTAGAGCGTTACAAGTCAAGTACTTCTCAGTATTCCATCCACTGCCATCAAGCTGATCCCAAGCCAGAGCGACCCTATAGCAACTCGACAGGACACAGAACAGCTCCTTAGGACACAGAACTGCAAGTCTTTACGAGAGCAGACTGCCTTATCTTTCTCCTGTGAATCCGCTGGTGGGTTTAAACTTGCTGACCTCGCGATTAGCAGCCCAACACTTACCCCACTGCGTCACCAGGACTCCTTAGAATCCCCCCAAAATAACTTTTTCCCCATTCTCAATATTGTGTTCCCCATAGTAAAGATTTAGCAGCTGGTGAGCCATTAACACAATGACATCAAAGTTTCCTTTTTTTTCTTTCCTCTCCTAGAAGAGGGGAAAAGCCCTTCAAAGTACAAAATAAATCATCTGATTTGAGTAGAATGAGTCACTTTAAGTTACAATTTTTTTAGTTTTGATATGCGACATGTTTTCCTGCACTCTGCAGTTCCCATTCCTGTAATTTTCTCCCCTTCAAGTCCTTTCAAGCTCCCTTCACCCCTTAGTGCAGTCAAACCACAGAATTCACACCAAGTTTCAAAAACAAATGAACACAAGGAAGAAGGCCTGCTAAGTGGCTTAAATCAATGGAAGGCCCTTGAGATTTGTGGGCAATAGGATTCCAGCTCAATCTATGCTGTTAGCATTATTACATGTACAGGTAAGAAGAGATCTTAGGAGATAAAATGGGAAAGACAATGTTCCACTGTAATCCATAAAGTTTTCACAGGACAATTTGTTTTCTGAAGATCACCAGGTCCTTCTTCCTAGTCTGTCTCATTCTAGAAGCTCCACTGCAATCTCCCTACCATGGGTGACCCTGCTTGTGTTTGAAACCGTGGTAGCATAGATTCCAGCGTCACAGCAACATCACGGCTGCAACAAGGGGTTCCAACATAGCAACAATCGTAAGGATGGCGCAGGACCAGTCAGGGTTTTGTTCTGTTGTACGTGGGATGGCTATGAGTTGGAACCAACTCCAGGGCATCTAACAGCACCACTGGGGAAGATGGAGAGGTTCAAATCCACCCTTTCACACAGGCAAGGCCTATTTACTATCCTAACAAGATAACATACCACTATTGATACTGCTGATATTACATACAAAGGGTTTCTTAGCTGTTATACGGGTAGCAATTAAAATACTATTTAATACAATTCTATCTTAGGAAAAGAAAGTTAGTATTTCTCAGGAGGCTACTTGGCAGGCCACTGTACTGGGCACTTTATATATTACTGTAATTAATTTAAGGAACAATCTACAATACCTATTGATAAGATAGGTATCAATAGCCCCATTTTACAAGTGAAGAGGCTAAGGTGCTCAGGAAGTAATTTGCCTAAAACTATCTAGTTGGTTGGAGGCCTGGTGTGGTGCTGTAAGATAAGCACTGGACTGCTAACTGAAAGGCTGGAGATTCAAATCCACCAGCCACTACTTGGAAATCCTATGCAGGCTCAGTGTGAGTTGGAACCAACTCCAGCGCACTTAACGATAACAACATCTAATTGGTTGGTCCAAATACAGTCCAGACATATCTGACTGTGAATTGCAACTCTGACAATAAGGTTTCTTTCCTCAAGTGCTACCTTAATGATACTAATGCAATCTCATGTAGCAACAGCAGAAGTCTATTGCAACACAAGACTTTAGAGTCAGGAAAAGACAAGTTGTATTCAGTCATGAGGGCAACAAGTAATTTTTGTAAAGCAGCTCCTTGCCAAGCTCTGTTCTAAGAGCTGGGTTATAAAGCAGTAAACAAGACAGTCAGGAGCTGATGTTCCAGCAAGAAACTGTAGTGGACTGAACTTGTCCCTCAAAAAGACACGTCAAAGCCCTAGTGTGTTGTAAGTGCCATTGAATTGGTTCCAACTCACAATGACTTTGCATAAGGTTTCGATGAGCAGCTGGTAGGTTTGAACTATGAACCTTTGGGTTAACAATCCAGTGTTTATCCTACAGTGTCATATCAGGACTCCAAGACATAGTCCCTGGCAACCATTCAAGTGACCTTACTGGGAAACAGGATCTTTACAGATGTATTTAAATTCAAGATGTTGAGACGAGATCATGCTAGATTTAAGCGATGGTAATGTGTCATGGAGTGGATTTCAACTCATAGCCACCCTGTATAGGATTTCTGAGGCTGTAAATCTTCATGGGAGCAGACAGCCTTATCTTTCTCCCAATGCTGGATTTAGAGTGGACTCTTTATTCAATAACTGATGTCCTTATTAAAAAAATTTTTTTTTAAATCTGACTGCCATTGAGTCAATTTTTACTTATATTTTACAGGACCGAGTAGAACTGCTTCTTAGGGTTTCTGAAACTAAACATTTATGGGCGACAGTATCATCTTTCTCCCTCAGTGCATCTTGTGGGATTGAACCACCAATTTTTCAGTTAACAGTCCAATGTAAATCCCATAGCACCGCCTGGGCTCCTTGGTGTCCTTTACAGGAGGTAAAAACGAGAAGGGAAAAGATCCTAGGAAGACTGAGGCAGAGACTAGTTACGTAGTTCCAAATTTAAAAAAAAAAAGCCAAGTTGTATAGCAACCACCAGAAACTAGGAGGCATATAACAGATTCTTTTCTTCCTCAGACCTCCAAAAGGAACCAACCCAACCGGCACAATGATTACAAACGCGTTGCCTCCTGGGCTGTGAAAGAATACACTGCTGTTGTGTTAAGCCTCAGCTGATACTATTTTGTACAGAGGCTGATACCTCTGCCACCACAATGAAATCATCTCGTCAAGGTCACCAATGACCTCCACTTTCCCAAGGCCCATTGACAATTCTTGGTTCTCCTTTACTTATTCGTACATTTGACAGAGCTGAATTCTACCTCCATCTTGAAACACTTTCTTCTCCTGGATTTAGGATTCCATATTCTCTTTACTTTGCTACCATAGTGGATATTCCTTCTCAGTTTCTTTTTCTGGGTACTCTTTAGCCCCCTACCTCTAAAGGTTGGAGTGACTCAAGACTCAGTCCTCTGATCTCGTCTCTTCCACCCTCACTCCCTGAAATCTCCTGACAATTCCTAGATTTGTATTCCTAACCCCGACCTCTCCCCTGAGCTGAACGTAAGACCCATAACCTATTTGACATTTACACCTGAATAAATACTAGGCAACATAAACTAAACATGCTTAAAACACATAATTTAATTGCTCCCTTCATATCTTATCAATCTCTCAATTTTCCCGGTTTCAGTAAATGACAACTCCATTTTTCTAGCTGCTTAGGTGACAACAAATCAGCTTGTTGCCATCAAGTTGATTCTGATTTATGGCGGCCCCAAGTGTTACAGAATAGAATTGCTCCATAGGGTTTTCTTGACTGTAGTCTGTACAGAATCTGATGGACCATGACCACACTTTTTTCCATGAAACCACTGGGTGGGTTTGAACCATCAACCTTTTAATACAAATCACTTGTGCCACCTAGTAACCAGTAAAACTAAACCAATTGCCATTAAGTCCATTTCAACTCATAGTGACCCCATGGGTTACAGACTAAAACTACTCCATGCGGTTTCCTTACCCATAACCTTTATGAAAGGAGTTCATCAGGGCTTTCTTCCAGACAGCTGCTAGGTGGGTTTGAACTGCCAACCTTTAGTTTAATGGCTGACTGCAAACTGCTTGCACCAGCTAGACTCACAAGGCAGCTTGCTGGTTGTCTCCTAATTTGGCCAGGGGCAGACTATGGAACAGACCATCAATTATTCATATGCAAGTTGAAGGACTTTGTGCCTGATCAACAGAATGGCATTACAACTACCCCAACTGACACTAAATGGGGTCAGCTTGGCTTGAGCTTCCGAACCGCACCCCCCCACCCCCCAAGCTTGGGTCTTTGTTAAACCTGGAGCCCCTCCCCACCACCACCCCCCACCCCTGGAAATTCCAGGTTTCAGGAAAATCTCCATACCCCTGCCCAAATCTCCATACCCCTGCCCATTGTAAACTCACCAGAACTATACCCAGACCACACGGCCTGTAAATACCCCAGTCTGTAAGGGAACAGATGGGTTCTTGGTCTCCTTTGGTGACATAAGAGTACCCCCTCCCAGGTTTACTCTCAATAAACCTGCCTGCTGTTGAAGCCAAGACTCTCTCCCTTGTCTCTTTCTTTCTTTTCCTTACACAAGTTCAAGCTAAAGCTGAAGAAAATGAAAATTCCATAAGAGCCAAAATATGACCTTGAAAATATCCCACCTGAATTCAGAGACCATCTCAAGAACAGATTTGATGCATTAGGCATTAATAAGCAAAGACCAGAATAGTTGTAAAATGACATCAAGAACATCATACAAGAAGGCAAAAAAAAATCATTAAAAAGACAAGAAGGAAGAAAAGACCAAAATGGATGTCAAAAGAGACTCTGAAACTTGCTCTCCAGCGTAGCGATGTTAAAGCAAATGGAAGAAAGGAGGAAATAAAAAAGCTGAACAGAAAATTTCAAAAGGCAGCTTGAGAAGATGAAGTCCAAGTATTAAAATGAAATGTACAAAGAAAACCAAAACAGTAAGAGCAACTCAGCATTTCACAAACAGAAAGAACTGAGGAAAAACTTCAAATCTCAATGGCTTGCAATATTGAAGAATTCTATGGGGAAAATATTGAATGTTGCAGGAAACATCAAAAAATGATGACAAGAATACACAGTCACTGTACCAAAAAGAAATGGTCAATATTCAACCATTTCAAGAGGCAGCAAATGATCAAGAGCCAATGGTACGGAAGGAAGAAGTCCAAGCTGCCCTGAATGCACTGATGAAAAACAAGACTCCAGGAACTGATGGAGTACAAATTGCAATCTGTGAACAAACTGATGCACCCTGGAGTTTCTTATTCACTCATGCCTAGACACTTGGAAGACAAACATGCAAGAGATCCATATTTATGCACCTTCCAAAGAAAGATGACCCAATGGAGTGTGGAAATCATCAAATAATATCATCAATATCATATGCAAGCAAATTTTGCTGAAGGTAATTTAAAAATGGTTGCAACAGTACAGCAACATAGAACTAGAATTTCAAGTCTGACTCACAAGAGACACAAAATGAGGGATATCACTGCTGACATCAGATGAATCTTAGCTGAGAGCAGAGAATACTAGAAAGATGTTTGTTGTTGTTGTTAAGTGCCTTCGAGTCGGTTCCGACCCATAGCGACCCTGTACAGGGTTTCTGGGGGTGTAAATCTTTACAGGAGTAGAAAGCCTCATCTTTCTCCTGCGGAGCAGCTGGTAGTTTCGAACCACTGACCTTAAGGTTCGCAGCCCGACTCGTAACCACTACGCTACCAGAGCTCCTTGTGCTTTATTGACTACACAAAGGCTTTCAACTATGTGGATCATAATAAACTGTGGATAGCACTGAGAAGAATGAGTATTCCAGAACACTTAATTGTATACGTGAGGAACCTGTACATAGACCAAGAAGCAGTTGTTAGAACAGAACAAGAGGAAACTGAATGGTTTAAAATCAGTCAAGGTGTGTGCCAGGTTGTATCTTTTCACCATACTTACTCTGATAATCCGAGAAACTGGATTATATGAAGAAGAACATGGCATCAGGATTGGAGGAAGACTCACTAACAACCTGCAATATGCAGATGACACAATCTTACTTGCCAGAAACAAAGACTTAAAATAGTTACTGATGAAGATCAAAGACTACAGCCTTCAATATGGACTGTTGTTGTTGTTGTGTGGCGTCTAGTCAGTTCCGACCCATAGAGACCCTGTATAGAGTTTCCAAGGAACAGCTGGTGAGCTTGAACTGCCAACCTTGCAGTTCAAACCAACTTTGTAGTTCAGTGATTTATCCCACAGTGCCACACTGCACCTCAAAATAAAGACACAAAAATCCTCACAACTGGCTAATAAATAACATCATAATAAGTAGAGATAAGACTGAAGTTGCCAAAGACTTCAGTTTGCTTGGATCCACAATTAACACTCATGGAAGCAGCAGTCAAGAAATCAAATGTCAGACTGTACTAAGCAAATCTGCTGTGAAAGGGATAACTTTGTGGACTAAGTAAGGTACACCTGATCCAAACCATGGTATTTTCAATTGCCTCATAGGCATGTGAAATCTGGAAAATGAATAAGGAAGACCCTAAAAGAATCAAAATCAATGCATTTGAATTATGGTGTTAAAGAAAAATATTACAAGTACGACGGACTGCCAGAAGAACAAACAAATCTCTCTTAGAAGAAGTCTAACCAGGATGCTCCTTAGCAGCCAGGATGGCAAGACTTAATCTCTCAAACCTCAGACATGTTATCAGGAAGAACCAGTCCCTGGTGAAAAACAACATGCTCAGGAAAGTGGAAAGTCAGCAAAAAAGAAAAAGACCCCCAACAAGATGGCCTGACACAGTGGCATAATGGGCTCAAACCTAACAATTGTGAGGATGGAGCAGGAGCAGGCAGCTTTATTCTGTTGTGCACAGGGCCACTATGAGTTGAAACCAATAGAACAGAGGGAGTCCTGGTGGGGTGCTGTGGGTTACTGTGCTGGACAACAAAGTACGTTTGAACTGCAAGGTTGGCGGTTGAGGCTCACCAGTCATCCTTGGAAACCCTTTACAGGGTCACTATGGGTCAGTACTGACTCAACATCACTTAACAACAACAACAACAAGCATCTGGGTGTGACTAAGTACCTAAGTTCTAGCCAATTAGATGTAAGCAATGATTTGTGAAACTGTGATCATGCTCTGAAGAGACAGAAGCATGCCTACCTACTCCCTCATCTCGATTCCCTTCCTGAGGACTGGAATGCAGCTGTGCTGGCAGGCGGTAAAGCACTGTCTTGGACTATATATTAGATGCCTCCTATTAAGGATGACAGAGCACTAAACAGTGTTGAGTCTGACTCACTGGTTACTAAACCAGATCTCAACTACCTACCCAGACTTCTACTTCAGAGAAAAGCCAGCTTATATTTTGCTTGTTTGTTGTTGCTGTTGTTAAGTGCAATCAAGTCTGTTCCAACTCATAGCAACCCTATATGGGGCTGCCAAGGAGCAGCTGATGGGCTCAAACCACTGACCTTAGTTTAGGCTGTTATTATTTTGGCCCTTTCTGGTGCAGCAGTCAAACCAATATCCTAACTAATGAACAAAATTTGAGACCTGGAAATGAATCAACCTACACAGAATGTAAATACATGGCATTGGCTTGTTGTTGTTTTTAAGTGCTGTCAAGTCGGTTCCGACCCATAGCAACCTTGTATAGGGTTTCTAAGGAGTGGCTGGTGAGCTTGAACTACCGACCTTGCGGTTTGAACTGAGTTTGCAGTCCAGCACATTAACCTACAGTGCTACACCAGAGCTCCGGCATTGGCTCAGGGCTCAGCAAAGGCACAATTATCACAAAATGGAGAGTGAATGACAAATGTTTGGCTACAACAAGACATTTGATAAAACCTGGGACATCCTGAAAACAGCGTGCATACCAAAATGATCAGTAATTCTAGGGGAACTGGTTGGGCAGTTCAGAATTTGGGTGCTTACTGGCTTCTTGCCATTTTAAGCAATAAGCTCCACAAGAATGGGGTAGACTCAAGCTAAGGCTTGCCGATGTGCACAGGCAGAGAGAAAAGGGACCCTAGACCCACCTAAAGAATGTCTATGATCTCCAGTTGAGGTTGTTTGTTATTGCTATTAAGTACCACCGAGTTGGTCTGACTCACTGGTATCCTATATAGGGTTTCCAAGGAGCGGATGGTGAGTGTGAACCCAACCTTATGATTCACACCAACCTAGTGATCCAGTACTTTATCCCACAGTGCCTCACCAGGACCAGCTGCAGTTTACTCAGTCTGAAAACTTGAGGCCGGCTGCTGTTACGTGCCGTCAAAACGTTTCCAACTCACAGCAAATCTGCAAAGCGTTTCTGAGGCTGTAAATCTTTGAAGGAGTAGAGAGCCTCATCTTTCTCCTTTGAGGCAGTTGTTGGGCTCAAACCACTGACCTGAAAGAACCTACTCCTTCAGTAGCCAAAAGGAAACAAGCTGGAGAAACTGTGCTACCCCAGGAAGGGGATACTTTTTAATGTCCACTTCAGACCTAGCCCCAGAGTAAAACAAAGAAAAAAAGACTCAGAGGGTAAAGCCAAAGGCCCAAGAGGGCAAGGGGTTAGAGAGTTGCTCCAAGCCAACAGAAGCAGGGTTGCTAAATGTATTAGGAATGCACACAACTACCAAGACAGGGAGCTGTGACAACTCAGTTGGCAGGATTTGATGACAAATGTGGTCCAATGAGGCATGTATACTCCCCATTCTTCCCTTTTACAAATAGAAATTTTCATCTTCATGATCTGATCCCAGGGTGGTGCAAACAGACTTGGCTGCTAACCAAAAGGTTAACAGATTCCAGTCCAGAGGTACCTCAGAAGAAAGGTCTGGTGATCTACTTCTGAAAACACAGCCATTGAAAGCCCTATGGAGCACAGTTCTACTTACACACATTGACTCGTTAGTAAATGACAATGTACTTGTGCCCAACTATACCATAGCACATGGAGGCTGGGGAGAGTTGGAATTGAACAGATAATTTGTATTTGAATGGAAAGATTCCTCATCCATGTCTGGTGGAGAGGTCTGTACATCACTCAGAAATCCTGGACTTAGAAATTGACTTGGGGGTATCTCCCTTGGCAAGCTGCAGACTGTGTTTTAGTTGTGGAAAAACAGATTTGGAAAGAGGGGCATAAGATGTTATCCCCTTCTGACATAAAAGAACACTTAGCTGAACACACGGCTACCAGTACAGATGATTTCCTTGCTAACAGGTAGCTTTGGCCATGTGCCTTATGTTCTGAACAGCAGGGGTGAACAGAAGTGGTATGTGCAGCTAAAGGGAATGAGCAGGCACTTCCTTAGCCTCTCCTCTCTTCACTCCTGCTAGGATGCAGACATAAACGGACCAATAGATGGAGGCCATACGTCAGGAAGGTGGTACAACAAGACAGAGGAAGCCCAGGCCCCTAATGAACACAAAGCTGCCATACCAGCACAGGCTTCCTACCCAGACTTCTATTTAGAGAGAAACAAACATCTATTTTGTTTAAGCAGCTGTTGTTTTCACGCCACTCTGTTACAATGGTCCACCTGATGATATTCTGACTCATACAGCCATCTTTGACTCTGCTCTTTCATACCCCACATCCAATCCATCACCAAATCCTACTGGTTTTACCCACAAAACATCAGACCATCCAGTATCTGACCCTTTTTTATCTTCTCCACCACCAACCCTGGTTGGTGGCCCCACATCATGCTACTGGAACTCCTACAATGGCTTTCCAGCCTTTCTCTCTGCTTTCACTCTAGACCCCATTATCTATTTCACAACAGCCAAGAACAAATCTTTTAAAATATAAACCAGAATGTAAGCTCCCTGATGGCAGACATTTGTCTATCTGGCATTGACAAAGCCTCAAGGTTTACAACAATGCAAAGCACATACTCCACATGCTTACCTCAACAAATATGTCATTGATTGTAAAATGCATCATTATTTTTTCACCACCAACAATGCAAAAAAGTCCTGCCAAGGAAACCATGACAAGATGCCTTAACAATGAACTCAGACAGAGTGCTAATTGTTTACACCAGCCTCCCATTCTGAAATTTCTTTCTGAGGAATACGGAATGTTTCTGACCTGCAGCTGCATTCCTGGGTATAAAAGGCAATCCTTGTAACTATACCTTAAGTCACAAAAGATGACATGGTTTCAGAGCAGTCTACCTTTCTAAAGCCCCCTTGTGCACTTGGGTGCTGCTTTATAATAAAGTATGGATTCATGGTCATATCTCCAACAGACATTTTCTTGACTAATATCAAATTTACACACCACTGCTGTTTCCATTCATCTCTGCCTGCAAAGTCATACTTGCTTTCACTGCTGAATCACAATGCAATTTTTTTAAGGTCTTTACAATGAGAATTGAATTACACATGTATAACTCTAAACTCAAGGGATCCTGGTGGCACAGTGGTTAAGTGCTCAGCTGTTAAACAAAGGGCTGGCAGTTCAACCATTTCGCAGGAGAAAGATGTGGCAGTCTGCTTTCACAAAGATGGTTGTTAAGTGCCGTCGAGTTGATTTGGACTCATGGCAGCACCGTATAGAGTTTTCAAGAAGCAGCTAGTGAGTCCGAACCGCCGACCTTATGGTTCAAAGCGACCTTGTGGCCCAGTGCTTATTCTACAGAACCATACCAGTTCAACTTGGTCACATTAGGTCACTATAAGTTAAAAATTTGACTTAATAGCACCTAACCACAACAGCACTTTACTGCAGGAATAATAATATGAACAGGTATGACCAGATTCCCATATAAACAGGAAATGACAGTGTGTTACAACTGCCACTTGGCTAGTGCTGGTGACACCATCTATTATACAAAGCATCTCAGGTGTTAAAATGTGTATGTGGGGGTGGGGTGGGGAGTGAGGAATGGACATCTCAAAATTGATTTGAATTATAGTTAAAATCACCCAGTAGATGTTTGCTTCAAGAATAAATGACATCATCTCCTGCCACTGAGCTGCTTGCTGACCAGACTCCAACCACACTAGGCCTCCTTGCTGTGCCCATCTCAAGGTCTTTGATCTTTGCCATTCCCTGTACCGGGAAAAGCGCTTTCCCCAGATGGTTACACAGCTAGCTCCCTTTCATCCTTTGAAGTTTACTTAAAAACCCTAAAAACTGCAAAAATGTTTGCTGTTAAGTGCCACCAAATCAGTTCCTACTCAGAGCGACCCTGAATAGGGTTTTCAAGAAGCACCTGGTAGGTTTGAACCGTGGACCTTGTGGTCATCAGTCTAGTGCTTCTCCTACAGCACCATACCAGGATGTCTCCTGCTAAAGCAGCACAAACCTACTACTCTCCTTCCCTTTATTGTTGTTGTTGTTATGTGCTGTGGAGTCAGTTCCAACTCACAGTGACCCTGCACAGGGTTTCCGAGGCTGTAAATCTTTACAGGAGGAGAATGCCTCATCTTCCTCCCGCGGAACTGCTGGTAGTTTCAAACTGCTGACCTTGAGGTTGGCAGCCCGACTTGTAACCACTACTCTATCAGAGCTCCTTCTCCTTCCCTTTAGTCTACTTTTTCTTCCAATTTGTTATTGTTAGTGCCGTCCAGTTGGTCCCAACTCAAAGTGACTTTATGGTTAAAAGACCAGTGCTTATCCTACAGCACCAGACCAGCGCTTCTTCTTCATGGAACTTATTACCAAAGATCATCTTGGTGCGTGTTTTTGTTTATCACCCATCTCCTCTCACTAGAAGGAAGCGCCATGCGAGTGGAGCTCACACAGTGTCTGGCAGGGAAATAAACTGCAGGCAGGAAGGCATCTCCACCTAGATACACTACAGGGCGACTGTGAGAACATGCACTCTGCAAAAGCCCCCTATCAGGAGTCTCCCGGGCCATCTTCCCCTACAAGATAAAAATAACACCTGAAGAATACAAGTCTACTGATATTGCAGTTGTTGATGATCCTGTTTGGTGTTGTCAATTCTGACTCACAGCACCAGTATAGACAGAGCAGACAGTCCCCAGAGGATTTCCTAGGCTGTACTCTTTACAGGAATGGATCTACTAACAGGTCTTTCGTACTCACAGCCACTGGCTAGATTCAAACCACTGATCTTTCGGTTAGCAGGCACGTGCTTACCAGTTGTGCCACCAGGACTCCTAAGTCAAAAGTTCATTAGGGCTTTTCCTCTCTAAATGGACAATAAAAACACTGTTAAACATTACAACGTGTTCAGGTCATTTCTGTTTTGCAAGTGGTTTAGAAAAACTTTGGAGTCATCTTCAAAATTAGAATCCCTGTTCTATCGCTTACTATTTGCGTGTCTTTCCACAGGTCATTTAATTTCCATTAGCCTCAATTTTCTTATCTGCAAGATGGGGATAACAACAAAATCAATTGTGCTAAGCAAATTAAATGCTGAGCATATATTAAGAATTCAATAAATGTCAGCTAATATTATCATCCTCCTCTGTTTCTTTTCTAAAGTGAACAGAAGGAGTGGAGGAGGGGCCAGGGAGGCTACAGTGAGCATCTTACCAGGCTTCAGAGAGACGCAGCCCTGGTTAAAGAGCAGACTTAGGTGCTGAGGCCTGCTACAGAGAAAGAAACCATCAAAGGGGTAGAGACATCAGAGTAGAAAGACCAGAATAGGGGTCTCCATGTTGACTCCTCAATGGTCTAAAACTCAACTCATCTGCTTTCTCCAAAATTTGCTCCCTGTCTGGAGTTCCTTCTCCCACACCCAATCCATTGCCCAAGTCAGACACTGAGCCATCATCTTTGTCCTTTCTCCTCTCACATACTCTTCACATCAAACTCATCATTAGAACTGGGGTACCGTGGACCCTCGATACTGCGGGGGTCTGTCTGCTCCTCCCTTCCCATGGTCACTGCCGGGGTTTGGACTCTACCGCCTCACTCTGAGATAGCAACAGCCTCCGTGCCTAAAGCCACCTTCTTCCAACCCACGCCTTTCTTCCTTGCCAGTCAACTCTCTAATTCCTTAAAATCTTTCTGTGGCGTCTAACAACTTCACAGAGAAAAGTTCAGACTCCAAAGCATTTCTGAAATCCCTCCAAAAGCTTGCCCCATGTACCACCACTCCCTGGGGCAAAAGCGTGGGCCCAGTCATGTTGTTGTTGTTGTTGTGTGCCATGGAGTCGGTTCCGACTCATCGCGACCCTCCACAGGGTTTCCGAGGCTGTTAATCTTTACGGGAGCAGAACGCCTCATCTTTCTCCCACGGAGCAGCTGGTAGTTTCGAACTGCTGACCTTGCGGTTCGCAGCCCGATTCGTAACCACTATGCTACCAGAGCTCCTTGGGCCCAGTCATACTCCTTGCTATTTCCAGAGCTCCACAGCCTCCCCATGAGTTCCAGAGGTCAGCACAAAGATGACTTTTTCTAGAAAGTCTTCACTGAGACCCTTCCCCCCAAGTGTCTTATGTATAATTCCATAACAGCACTGAGGATACTAGAGTGTAAATGTTGGATTCCTATCCCTCTTACTCTTTCCAATTAAATTTTAATTTCTTAAGAAACAGGATTGTATTTCCCTTAACCTACCTAACATATTGGAGTCCTGGTGTGGCACTGCAGGATAATGCACTGGACTGGAAGGTCAGTTTTAACCACAAGGTCAGTGGTTCAAACCCAACAGCTGCTCCTTGGAAACCCTAAACAGAGTTGCTATGAGTCGGAACCGACTCAACAGCACTTAACAGTAACAACAACAACCTATTGGGAAGTGGAGGTAAAGCTTCAACTTTATTACAAAAATTCCTTGTCGAATGAGCAACTTGGGGTGGGAGAGAAGATGGCAGGTAAGTCTGTATCAAATGACTATAAACCTGGTCCTCGGAAACCCTAGACAGGGCCGCGATGTGACCAATCAACTTGAGGGCACTTAACGACAACAATCCTGAATGTATTCATACAAAACAACGCTTACACAATAAAACTATGCATATCAAGCAATGTGGGTAAATGTTGTTGTTGTTATGTGCTGTGGCGTCAGTTCTGACTCAAAGCAACCCTGTACAGGGTTCCCAAGGCTGTAAATCTTTACAGGAGCAGAAAGCCTCATCTTTCTCCTGCGGAACAGGTGGTAGTTTCGAACTGCTAACCTTGCAGTTCGCAGCCCAATTCGTAACCTGTACGCTACCAGAGCTCCTTGTGGGTAAATGTTAATAGGATATTTATACAGAAGCTGGGATGAATTGATGGCCAATCCTTGAGCAGTAAAATGTAGTAAAAAGAGCTTTAGACTTAAGAGACTGGATTTTAATCCCAACTCTGCTACTTCTAAACCAGGTCACCATGAACAAACTGGTGGTGGTGGTGTGCCATGGAGTCAGTCCTGACTCACAGGGCCCTGCCTAGGGTTTCAGAGACTGTAAATCTTTACGGGAGCAGAAAGCGTCATCTTTCTCCCTTGGAATGGCTGGTAGTTTCGAACGGCTGACCTTAAGGTTAGCAGCCCGACTTGTAATCACTATACTACCAAATTAAATTTCAGTTTCCTCACTTGTAAAATAAGGATATAACACTGTTTATCAAATGAGACAATGACTGCAAAGTGCCTGACATACAGCCATCTCCTAAGGCTGTTGATAAATGTCAGTCCCTTTCCACTTGCAAAACACTGCTAAAAAATCCAAGGTCACAGATTAACTCCCCATAGTTTGCGCGGGACAGGAAAGGATCACCTAACACTCTTCTAAGACCATGACCACACCCTGAATCTCAACCAGCCATCTTGCAGATGAACTGGGTCACAAAGATCTAGCCACCAAAAAAAGCAAGTCATTTCAATGCAATGTCATCACCTCTGTTGGAAAAACAGTTTAAAACACCTGCCCTATTCACAGCATCCTCTTGGTCTATGAAAAGCAATACATGAGTAAGCTATAGAACCAATGTAATGTAAATAAGAATGCTTGGAATGCAGATTCCTAAAGAGAATTAACTTGTCATTGATCTACTCTGTAAGGTAATGAATTCCCTGCAGTGCACTATATAAACAATAAATAGCAATGAAGTTAGACAAGTACCCCAACTGACAGCACAAGAGAAAAGGCACAAGAATGTAAGGTGATCTCTGGAGGGCCCCAAAAGGGCCCATAACAAAGAGTGTTTTAAAGCTACTAATTCTTACTATACCAACTTTTGTTTTTCACAGACTGTATTCTTATACATTTTCATTTTGTTAAAGTATGACATTCTGCCTTAATTTCCCAATTTAGATCACAAGATTAGTCTGGCCAGTTTTAACCCTGAAATGTATATTTGAATTCAGTTATAAGAATGCATTATTTTCTGACCTAATCAACGGAGTCCTGGGGTGGTACTGTGGGTTAATACACCACACTGCAAAGCTGTTTGAACTGCAAGGTTGGCAGTTCAAGCTCACCAGCTGCTCCTCGGAAACCCTGTACAGGGTCGCTATGGGTCAGAATCGACTCAACAACACTTAATAACAACAACAATCAATGTCACATTGTATGTGTGCGACAAACGCATACAAAGTTTTAAAAATGTCTCTGTTGAGAATTGTTCACGAAATCCCAGATACACACACAAAAAACAACCAAAGCTTTAAAGATATTAAAAATAAAACAAGCAACCTTTAAAGAGATTTCAACAACAGCAACAATAAAAAACCCCACACAATTCATTCTAAATTCTACTGAAAGTAAAATTTGTTGTAGATAATTTCATATTGGTCTTATATTATTGCTGTTAAGTATCGTTCAGTAGGTTCCGACTCATAGCGACCCTATATAGGATTCCCAAGTAACAGCTGGTAGGTTTGAACCACCAACCCTCCACGTTAGCAGTCCAGTGCTTATACTACAGCACCACACCAGGATCTTATATTGTTGTTGTTGTTTTAAGTGCCATCCAGTCGGTTCCGACCCATAGTGACCCTGTATAGGGTTTCTGAGGAGCAGCTGTTGGGCTTGAACCACAGACCTTGCAGTTCAAATGGCTTTGCAGTCTGGCGCATTAAGCCACAGTGCCACACCAGGACTCCAGGATCTTATATAGGTGAATGTAATTTTTAACATTTAATATTCCATTGACCTTGAGAAATATTTCTTGTATCTTCTCAACAAAAGGATACATTTGTTCCTTATATGGTAACAAAAAAGTTACACCTTCTTCAAGGCCTGGGTAAAGTAAAGAAATACATTTCAGATCATACAGGCTCTTTAACGGATATATATTCTTTACTGGTTTGAAAACAATTTCTTGATGAAAATTCACCTAAAAACTTCTACACCAGAAACAATTTAAAGATCATCAAGAAAAAAAATAATTTGTGGGTGAAAAGGACTACTAAAAAACATACACTCTTTGTCTTAGAAGAAATGACTATTAAAATCACACTGAAGAAACACAGGAAAGAGCATTTTTTTTAAAACTACATAAAACAAAGTGCCCTCTAAGGGAATCTCCTGATAGTTCCTGCCAGACTAAAAGCTGTTCCATATTCTTCTCATTTAAAATTACATTCCTGATGTGTTAGAGGAAAGCAAAATCAGTGAAATAGAATGAGCACTCCTGACTTTTCAGTCATACTTCCTTTCCTACCTACCAGAGGAGTCCTGGTTAAAGCACTAGGATGCTAACCAAAATGTCAGCACTTGGAATCTACCAGCCACTCTGCAGGAGAAAGACGTGACAGTCTGTTTCGTTTCCATCAAGAGTTTCAGCTTTGGAAGCCCTATAAGGGCAGTTCTACTCTACCCTATAGGGTCACCATGAGTGGAAATAAACTTGATGATGTGGGTTTGGTTTTTGTACACTCTATCCCTGAAGAATTTCAGTCCCTGATAACTCTGTAGCTACAACTATAGCATGGAAGAGTTATAACCAACCTGAGGAACAACTGCTTCCACAATACTTTTTAGGGAAGTTTTATATGACCAGTGGAAGAAATGAGGAGATCAGTTGAAGGGGGTGAGGCCAGCAGGGGTCCTAAAAAGGAAACTCAAGTTATACAAAGGAAGAAAAAAGTCAGTATAATCACAGGAAATTCCTTGTACCTAATTGCCACTGTTTTTAAAACAATCTTAAAATCTTTAAAACATCAAGCAGGGGATCTGTATGATTTCTTTCGGAAATGAGAGCAGGAGGGAATTTACAAAGTCATTTGCTTCCATTTGTTTCCTGTGTAGCCTCTGCTACAGCAAAACACAAGTTTGAAAGAGACAAGAACTAGGGAAAGGTAAAATAAAAGGGAAGTATGCCAGAAGTCAGTTACAGTCTCTTAAATTTACCAGCATTTAACTAAAATTCCCTCAACTGTTGAGAAGATATATATTTTGTTAAACATCAGAGAATCTTTATGTAGGCCTTCCTCACCCACAAAGGTATGTTTAATCAACTTACAAAATTTATGACCACACATACTTGGGATTTCATACTTTCTTTAAAACACATCCACTATCACTCTGACACCAACCAAAATTATTCTTTAAATCCCTGCAGTAAAGTGTTATTTAACTTGATGTAAATCTAGCCCTTCTTGCTTGAATACCCTGAAAAACAGCATGAACACTTCAAGATGCTTTCCTCTTCTTCAGATCCTAAAAGATTCGAAAAGAAGCAAATGGAGTTCAGAATGAATAAAGCAAGGGAGAATAAAACGAGAAGCTCTTAGGGTGTCATTTTATTCTTTTAAATGTCATCTCCATTCCGTCCCCATGCCCAAAGGCCAGGCACCACTGGCGCAATATCATCTTTGTCCAAAGCGCCAAAGAGTTGCCAACTCGTCCCCCAAGGTGTCCCCCAACCTCCTCACCTCATCAGCGCTCAGTTCCTCCATCGCTTTCCTCTTAATGATGAAAGACGTTAGGGAAAAATCCTTCTGTTCTCGAGAGCAGGGTGGGAGGAAAGGAGAGTGGAAGGTGTCTATCGGGCTGTCTGGTCCCCCGAATGGGGGAGGTTTCAGAATTGCATAGTCAGAGGTTAAAAAATAAGAACACGAGAGGCACTGAACTGCCTTGGCTTCAGTCACTCCAATCGCTCCAGAGCCTCTTACAGCTGCTTCTGCCCTGAGCAACCTCCTTTGGCCGCCACTGCTGCTGCTACAGGGTTATCGTAAGGCGCCAATTATTACCCTCTGCTTCCTAGGTTGTCCAGACTAGGGGAGCTCGGTCTCCTCTTGTCTCGTGCTCGAAGCTTGCTAGATCTTCGTAGTGGTGGTGCTGCAGCTGCGCTTCCTTCAGCAGATCCTGCTTTCCTTCCTACCTTTTGCCCCAGGCGGGAACTGTTCGACTGCAGAATGGGTGCCCCGAGGTAAGGCGACCCCAGAGCCGCCCAGACAGAGCCCAGCACTGAAGAGGGAAGCCCCTCCCCTCCCAAATCAGGCCGGCCACGCCCCGCCTCCGCGCCGGAGCCCGGGCAGGGGGAGGGGGAGGACGGAACTCGCGAAGTCTCTCGCTGGAAGAGTAAATCCTCCTACCCCTCCACCCCTACTCTTACCCCCTCGCCCCACCAAGTATTATTCATCAAAACAACAGAGCGGCCATCTTTGAAAGGGATCACGTGACCTCTGCCAGGGAGGCGGGGCTTCTGGCTCCAGGACGAGGCAGCCAATAGGCCGCGGGCGTCGCACCGCCGATTTCCTCTTCTCGGCGCCCCCTCCTTGCCCCCGCCCCTGCCCCTTCCCCCGCACCAGCTCCTACTGGGGGGAGGGGCGAGAGGGATTGCGGGAGGGCGGGGCTGTACGGCGGGGGCGGGGCTACTGGGTGGGGGCGGGGCGGCGTGGTGCCATGGCGACAGCGCGGGGGTGGTGTGCGCGCTTGCCCAGCCCAGGTAGGCTCCAGACCACTAGCTGCGGGAGTTAGGTGCGCCTGCAGGGACAAGCGGACAGGCGATGGAGAAGGCCGCAGGCGGTGACGGGATCGGGATGGATTCCTAGGAAGATCGGCTTGAGAGGACGGACGCCACCTGGTTCCCGCAGCGCTTCGTTCCCAGTCACTTTTACTTTTTAGTGATAAACGCATCCGCTCTCAGCCGCTACATGTAAACCTTTCTGGGGAGAGTGTTATCTTACATGTTAACCGCTCGTTTTCTGAAAAATCTTTCTACATCTACTTTCTTAAAAAAACCCAGTTAGAAGAAAACTCTTAACATAAATAGAACTTCAATTCATTACTTTAAAGAGATTGTTTCGGCTTTATATGTGTGTTTGCGTTTGTGCTAAAAACTGATGATAAAAATTGTTTAAATATTTGAAAGAAAAAACAAAGGACTTTAAAGTGCACATGCATATACAAGAAAATATTTGGAGTCAATGGAGAGAAATCAGCTTCAGTTGGACAACGATACAAATATTTTCTAATACACAAGTCTGAATTTAATGCTCAGAGTAACAGTATCATTAGATTTCAGATTTCACCACAAACAATATACCTTATGAGTTGATTTACAGAAGTATATAACCTTAAACATTGAATGTCAGAATTTTAAAAGTTACCATTTCTTTATTACATAAAGATTTGCAGCTTTGGAAGCCCTAGGCAGGATCACTATGAGTCCGAACCGACTCGACAGCACACAACCACCACCACCCAAATATGTAAGGAATTTGTGAATAAAATTAGACCACTGGGGGCTTTGAATATTATCTACTCTCAAGGAATTCTGTGTAAGCTAATTTGGGTGTGGGATGACATTGTTTACACTTTTCTAAAACAGTCATGGAGATATAATTCACACTGCATACAATTCACTCACTAAATTGGTTTTAGTATATTCACAGAATTGCACAAACATCATCACCAACTAAATTTCAAGTTTTGTCATCACCTTAAACAGAAACCCTTATACCCATTAATTATCACTACCCATTCCACCATCCCTCCCAGTACCAAATCTACTTATTAAATTTAATAGAATTTGTCCATTGAGGACATTTCAAATAAATGGAATCATATAATATGTGGCTTCTTATATCCAGCATCTTTCACTTGGCAAATGGTTTCAAGTTTTATGCATGTTGAGCTTCATGTGTTATATATTCATGTGTTAGTATTTCATTTATTTTTATGACAGACTAATACTGCTGATAGGGATTTAGCGCATTTTTTTGTTGATGGACATTTGTGTTGTTTCTGTCTGTTAGCTATTATGAATAAATACTGCTATAAATATTTATGTAAAGTTTTATTTGGACATACATATGTTTTCACTTTTCTGTAGTGGAATTGTTGAACCATGTGGTAATTCTGTTTAACTTTTTTAAGCACTGTCAAACTTTTCTAAACTGGCTGCACCATTTAACATTTCCCATAAAAAAAAGAAGGTTCCAATTTCTCCACATTCTTGCCAACACTTCTTATTGTCTGTCCCTTTTAATCCTAGCCTATCTAGTGTATTCTTTCACCATACTTATTCAATCTGTATACTGAGCAATAATCCGAGAACCTGGATTATATGAAGAAAAACAATGGCATCAGGATTGGGGAAAGACTCATTAACAACCCGCGATATGCAGATGATACAATCTTGCTTGCTGTAAGTGAAGAGGATTTAAAATTTTACTGATGAAGACCAAAGAGCACAGCCTTCACTATGGATTGCATCTCAATGTATAGAAAACAAAAACCCTCACCACTGGACCAATAAACAACATTCTTAACAATGGAAAAAAAGATTGAAGTTGTCAAGGACTTCATTCTTCTTGGATCAACTATCAACACTCTTGGAAGCAGCAATCAAGAAATCAAACAATGAATTACATTAGGCAAATCTGCTGCACAAAACCTTTCAAAGTGTTGAAGAACAAAGATGTCAGCTTGAGGACTAAGGTGCGCCTGACCCAAACCATGGTGTTTTTAATAACCTCATATGCATGCAAAAGCTGAATAGTGAATAAGGAAGACTGTAGAAGAATTGATGCCTTTGAGTTATGGTGTTGGAGGAGAATACTGAAAGTGCCACGGGCTGCCAGAAGAACCATCACATGTGTGTTGGAAGAAGTACAGCCAGAGTGCTCCTTGGAGGCCAGAATGGCCAAACTTCATTTCTCATACTTTGGACATATAGTCAGGAGGGACAGTCGCTGGAGAAGAATATCATGTTTGGTAAGGTGGAGGGTCAGAGAAAAAGAAGAAGACCCCCAGCAAGATGGATTGGCAAAGTGACAGCATCAATAGGTTCAAGCGTGGCAACAATTGTGAGGTTGGCCCAGGACTGGACAGTGTTTCATTCTGTTGTGCATAGGGTTACTATGAGTCGGTACCAACTCAATGGGCACCTAACAACAACAACAAACCTAATGTATAGTGTAGTAGTTACGAATTGGACTGCTAACCTAAGGGACAGCAGTTTGAAACTACCAGCTGTTCAGTGGGAGAAAGATGAGGCTTTCTGCTCCCATAAAGATTTACAGCCTCAGAAACCCTGTACAGGGTCGCTATGAGTTGGAACCGACTCCATGGCACATAACCACCACCACCTAATGTATGGAGTCCTGGTGTAGTGCTGTGGGTTAATGTGCCAGACTGCAAAGCTGTTTGAACTACAAGGTCAGCGGTTCAAGTTCACCAGCTGCTCCTTGGAAACCCTATATAGGATCGCTATGGGTTGGAATTGACTTGATGGCACTCAACAACAACAACAACCTAGTGTATATGAAGTGGTATCTCATGTGGTTTTGATTTGCATTTCCCTAATACTAATGACTCGATGGCACTTAACAACAACAACAATACTAATGAGAAGCCCCGGAGTCCTGGTGTGGTGCTGTGGGTTATTGTACCAGACTGCAAAGCTGTTTGAACTGTGAGGTCAGCAGTTCAAGCTCACCAGCTCCTCCTCGGAAACCCTATACAGGGTTGCTATGGGTTGGAATTGACTTGACAACACTTAACAACAACAACAATGAGAAGCCCTAGTCCTGTAGGATAAGAAATGTGCTGTAAGGTCGGTTTGAACTGCAAGGTTGATGGTCCAAACCTACCAGCTGTTCCTCAAAAACCCTATACGTGGTGGTTGCTATGAGCTGGAGACTACTCGATGGCATTTAACAACAATAAGGAACCAGGTGACTCTATAGGATAAGTACTGAATCGCAAACCAACACGGTCAGCAGTTCTAGCCCACGAGCTACTCAGAGGAAGAACTATGAGACTTTCTCCTCCTGCAAAGATTTATAGCCTTGGAAACCCTATTCAGGGTTGCTATGAATGGGAACTGACTCCAAACCATTTAACGGTAACAATGACTAATGATGTTGAGCATTTTTTCATGTGTATTAGTCATTTGTTTATTTTCTTTGGAGAAATGACTATTTAAATCTGACCATTTTCCAGTTGTGTGGTTTGTCTTTTTGCTGTCGAGCTGTAAGAGTTCTTTATAAATTCTGGATAACAGTTCCTTATCAGATAATATGATTTGCAAATATTTTCTCCTATTTTGTCAGTATTTTGATGATCATTTGCAGCATACAAAAAATATAATGTGGTTTAGTATTATTTATCTTTTTTTTTTTTTACTTGTGCTTTTGGTATAATGCATTCACTTAAAAAAAAATTATTGTGAATTGAATTAAGGTTTACAGAAGAGATCATAAGTCCCACATTCAACAAATCACACCTGTCATTGCAGTTCCTCTATATCCTATCAGCTAACAGTATCTACCTCTATTCACTTTAACTCTCTTATAGTCCTCCCGATGTCTTCCACTACCTTCATCTTTTCTCTGCCAACCTCCCTCTTGTTGTACATCCCCAAATTAACATGTGTCTACCTGGTGTGGCTTTGTGGGTTAATGCACTGGACGGCAAACTCAGTTTGAACTGCGAGGTCAGGAGTTCAAGCTCACCAGCCACTCCTCAAAAACCCTATACAGAATCGCTATGGGTCAGAACTGACTCAATGGCATGTAACAACAACAACAACACCTTCTATCTGGTGAATACTTTTCAACAATATGATGGTTACCAGGGGTGAATACTTTTCCCTTCCTTCCACCCAGGTAATCATCATGTTGTTAAAAAGTATTCATTGGATAGAAGGTGCTTTTGTTATTAAGTACCATGAAGTTGGTTCCAGCTCATAGCAACTTTGTATCTGGTTTCCAAAGCTGTAAATCTGTGCTGTAACAGAAAGCCTCATCTTTCTCCCACAGAATGGCTTGTGTGCTC
>NW_006408608.1:12184791-12194662 GCF_000296735.1 Chrysochloris asiatica
GACTCTTTCTGTGAGTGTCAATAATTTTCTTGCAGTTGTTGGGATTTTCTATGTATGGGATCATAACATCTGAAAATAGAGTTTACTTCTTCTTTGCCAATTTGTTGTTGTTGTTGGTAAGTGCTGTTGAGTCTATAACAACTGCTAACAAGCCTGTATAGGGTCTCTAAGGTACAGCTGGTGGGTTTGAGCCAATGAACTTGCAGTTAGCAGTTTAATGCTTATCCTACAGTGCCACACCCCTTTTTTCCTTAAAACTCTTGCTAAGACTTCTAGCACAGTATTAAAGAGGAGTGGTGATAAAGGGCATCTTTGTGTGGATTCCTCTTTGCAAGGGGGAATGCTTTATGTTTCTCTCTATTAAGAGTGATGTTGACTGTTGGTGTTGTGTACACGCCCTTAATTATGTTGAGGAATTTCCCTTCTCTATTTTGTTGAGTGTTTTTTATCAGGAATGGATATTGGATCTTGTTAAATACTTTTTCTGCATCGATTGATATGATCCTGTAGTTTTTTCCTTTGTTTTATTTACGTGTTGAATTATGTTGATTGATTTTCTAATATTGAACCATCCCTGTATGCCTGGTACCTGGTATGAATCTCACTTGGTCATGATGTTGTTATATATATATATGTTGTTGTTGTTGATATATATATATTTGTTGTTGTTAAGTGCTGTCGAGTCGGTTCCGACCCATAACGGCCCTGCATAGGATTTCTGAGTGTATATATATATATATCAGGGTTATGCTCATTTCATAAAGTAAATTTGAGAGTTTTACATCCTTTTCCATATTCTGGGATAATTTGAGTAGAATTGGTGTCAGCTTTCCTCTGAATATTTGGTAGTATTCACTAGTAAAGCCATCGAGGCCCGGACATTTTCTTTATTGGTTGGTTTTTAATGACTTGATCAATTTCTTCTCTTTATAGGCCTGTTTAAGTTTTCTACTTTAGCCTGTGTTAGTTTAGGTAACTCGTGTGTTTCTAGAAATTTGTACATTTCTTCTAGATTTTCAAGTTTGATTTCAAGTTTGATTATTTTTTTTTTGTAATCTACTGTTATCCATTTTATTTCCATTGGTTCTGTTGTGAAGCCATTTATATAATTTCTTATTCATCATTCATTTTTAGAAGGTATACTTAATCATTTAATATTTAAACATTATAAGATAATATTTTCTATTTTGAAGTTTGGAAAGCCATTGAAGTCAAATTAGAAAATGTTTAGGAAACTTGCTACTTTGGAATTCTTCCATTTCACACACATATATCTTGTACATTATTATTGTTGTTAAGTGCCATTGGGTTGGTTCTGACTCATAGAGACCGTGTATAGGGTTTCCAAGGAGCGGCTGGTGAGTTTGAACTGCTGACCTTGCAGTATTAAAGAAATACAGGATAAATGAATGGTTTTCTATTTATTTGCTGTGCGGTGATATTGTGAAAATTACTATACCATGATATGTTGTTCACCATTGAGTCCATGTTCTATCTAGCTTTATCAAAGCTTCCAGCTTTTATAATCTTTGATATTTGGATTTCCTGATTTTTAAAGACATTCACTGTTTTAAAGACATTTTACTATTTTATAGCCATGAATGCATCGATGTTTTTACGTGGAAAATCCACTCGCTTCTTCTTCTTTTTTTTTCAACTCTAAAGTGCTTTTTGTGCAAATATAATATAACTTTGTAGAATCACAAAAATTAGAGAAAAGGTATCTTTGGCCATCAGAGTCTTTTTACAGGATTAATCCCTCTGATTCGTTGTGCCTTTTACAGTTGTGTTTTAATCCATCTAAGTAATGGTGTTTCTCCCACTTCCTTTGGTGATGGTGGTGGTGACAGTGTGCCATGGAGTCAGTTCCAACTCATAGCAACCCTGCCTATGGTTTCTGAGACTGTAAATCCTTATGGGAGCAGAAAAATCTCATCTTTCTCCCAAGGAACCACTGATAGTTTCAAACTGCTGAACTTGAGGTTAGCAGCCTGACTCATAATCACTATGCTACCAGATCTCCTTAGGTGAAGCGTTTCCATAGTGTCATAAGTAATAGTGTCTTGGGATTGCTCCTGATACTTAGCCCTTATTTTCATTGTTTCACTCAGATTCTTCCCATTGAGCATTTCATTATCCCTTTTGGACCATACTTCCATTAGAAAATACCAAAAGATTGTGGCTTTGGACAAAAGTTCTTAGAGTGACTTGCAAGGGAACAAAAATTATCTTTAATACCAGTGGCAGTTAAAGGAAGAAACCTGACATACAACCTAAAACATGAGACTGAAAATAAAAGTAAGGTTTGGGCAGATTATATTATTTTATCAAGAAAATGAAGGGGGTTTGTTTTTGTTTCTGTTTTATTTGAAATAAAAAAATAATTTCTTTCTAGTCAATTATAAAAGACATTTGTGAAAGTGAAGTATAGAACTTTAAATATTTTAGGATAACTTTTATCTAATTGCCAGAACAGAGAGAGCTTGCTGGATCAAAATTCTTCTTGATGGCTCATCTTCCATTTGATCTACAAAGCTACATGTTTCCATGAAAGGCCAATCCCTTCACATAGACTTTAAATTCCTTTCTATCCCACTTCCTTATAGACGTGGGTTCAGCATTCATCCCCTCTTCTGGATCATCAGTCTCTTCCTCCCCACTTGGTCTGAGAACACATTAAACCTCTACCTTGACCCTGCATCCCCCTCAGGTTATGCCTGCTTTTTTTCCCTTGAAAGCAAAACTTCTAGAAAGAGTTGTTTGTACATATTATTCTCCTGCCTTTCCTTACTCTCCAGTCTACTCCAGGTTAGCCTCTGTCCATACAATTCTAAGAAAATTCTCTTGTCAAGGTCTCCAACATCCTCCATTGGGCCAACACCAGTTCATTCTTGTGTATCCATTTTTCACTGACCTTCTCAGAAGCATTCAGTATAATTAAACATTCTTTTTCTTTTTTAATGTTTTATTGTGAATTATGTGATACTTTACATGGGAGAACATTAGCTTTACATTCATCCTATTATATATCATTTCATTGCCATGGATACAATCCCCTCCGTGCATCATCAACCAACCAAAGGGTACACCCTGCAAGCCTTCCCACTGGTCACAGCCCCTCTTCCTCTCTTGGTCTTAAGTTCCCAGCCGTTCCCTCTCTCTGTGTCATTGTCTCTGCCTCCATCTCTGGCATCACTGCTTCTCTGGGTGGGGTCCCGCATTCCGCTCTTCTCCCTTGATGGTCCCAGGGACCTCTGCTCCTGGGCTGCAGAGTCAACCGCTCCCCTCGTTTTGCTACAAAACGTCTACCTTTACATTTCCAACCCTCACAGTCAGTCCTGATAGCAATCATTCAGTATTGTACCACAAGAGAGCCATCCCCATCTCCTTTCATCAGCCCCACAATTAAACATTCTTGAAGCACTTTATCTTATATTGGCTTCCAGAAGACCATCTCTATGCTAGTTTTCCTCTTGCCTCACTGGAACTTCTTTCTGGGGTTCATTTGCTGTTGCCACCCCATCTTTTAAATAGAATGCCAAGGCTTAATGTTAAGCCCTCTTCTCTTTTTCATAAGCACTCCTTTCCTGGGTGATCTCATCTAGTACCATGGTTCTAATGAGCATATATAGATGCTGACTCCCACGTATATTATCTCTAACCAGGATCTCTTCCCTGAATTCCAGACATGTATCCAACTGCCTAATTGATCATTGTACCAAGCTGCCTAATAGACACTGTGTCTCACAGGTCACTAGCCATCAAATTGCCCCCAAACCAAGAATCAATTCCAAATCTTCATGTGACTATTGTTCTCTCCTTTCCAACTCCCCTGTAACCCTTGAATCTAAGCTACCATCATATCATATTAAATGGCCTGTTTCATTTCTGTCTTTTCAATCTTCTATTCAGTACACAGAGAGTGATCTTCTTATGTCATAAAATAGATCATGTCATTCAACTGTTAAAAATCCTTCCGTTGACTTTCCATTGTTCGTTAAATAAACCCCAACTCTGTATATAATCAATAAGGCCCTATGGAACTTGGATACCTCTGCTTCTCTCGTGTCACCTTATACCACACTCATCTTCTCATCTTCTTCAATCTTACTGGCCTTCATTCTTCGATAAGACAAGCTCTTTCCCTCCTTGAGGCCTTGGCACTTAGTGGGCTGGTTCCTTCTTATTCTTCAGGTCTGAGCTCAAATGCTATCTCCCCATTCACACACTAAGTCATTTGTCAAATATTTCTTAAACACTTTACACCTTAGGCAATGTTCTAGCAATTGAGAATACAACATGTGTGACACAACCTTGCTTGTGGAAAGCAAAGAGGACTTGAAGTTCTTGTTGATGAAGATCAAAGATTACAGCTCAACAATCCTCACAACTGGACCAATAAACAACATCATGATAAATGGAGAAAAGATTGACGTTGTCAAGGATTTCATTTTACTTGGATCTGCAATCAATGCTTATGGAAGCAGCAGTCAAGAAGTCTAATAATGTGTTGCATTGGGAAAATCTTCTGCACAAGACCTCTTTAAAGTGTTAAGGAGAAAAGATGTCAATTTGAGGATTCAGGTGGGCCTGACTCAAACCATTGGTATTTTCCATCACCTCATATGCGTATGAAGCTGGAATAAGGAAGACCAGAGAAGAGGGATGCATTTCAATTGTGGTGTTGGTGAAGAATATTGAAAGTACTACCAAAAGAACAAATAAATCTGCCTTGGAACAAGTACATCCAGAATACTTCATGGAGTGAGAATATTGAGACTTCTTCTCACCTACTGTGAATATGCTGTCAGTAGGGACTAGTCCCTGGAGAAAGACAGAATGCTTGTTGAAGTAGAAGGTCAATGAGAAAGAAGAAACCCTCCAAGAAGATGGATTGACACACTAGCTATAACAATGGATTCAAACATAACAAGGATGATTGTGTGGACGGCACAGGGTGGGGCAGTGTTTTGTTCTGTTATGCACAGGATCACTATGAGTTGGAACCAACTCAACGGGCACCTAACAATAACAACCCCAGAAAATTATATCATAGGTATAACAAAATCAACAAAGTCCATGGGATTAACATATTAGCAGTGATTTAGCCCTTTCTGGCAACTCTTACTAAAGTCATCCCTCTTTTTCCATCATTATCCTGGTTGCTTATTTACTTGTTTATTGCTTTTTTCCTCCCTTGAGAATATAAACTATGAGGTCATAAACCTACATTGATTCTGAATCATGAGGATCACATGTGTGTTAAAGAAGAGCTGGGCTCCATAGGGTTCTCAATGACTGATTTTTTTTTTTTTTTTTACCCAGAAGTAGATTGCCAAGTCTTTCTTCCAGGGCACCTGTAGGTAGACTCAAACTTCCATCCTTTAGTTAGCAGCTGAATGCACTAACCACAAAAGTGAATGACTGTTGAATAAAGACTTATTGAACTCTAACTAGGGCACAGAGGTATAGCAGTAGAAAAGTCAAAACAAAAATCTCTGCCCTCATGAGGACTCCATCCTGCTGGGAAGGAGACATACAATAAGCAAAATAATTTAGTAATTTGTATAGTGTATTGAAAGGTCATCAGTGCTTATAAGAAAACAAGTCAAAGTCAACAAGACAAGAGATGGGTGTTTCCATTTTACATAGAGTGGTTTGGTCAGAGAAGACCTCGTTTAGCAACATTTGCAGGGAGTGAAGATGTGGGCCAGGTGGATGTCAGTGAGAGGGCATTAGAGGTAGGGGGAATAGAAAGGACAAAGGTCCTGTGCCAGGTGTAGAGTAGGCAGGCAGCCAATGAGGGTGACACAGAAGAGCATTAGGGGGAAGAAATAGAAGATGATGTCTGTGGCTTTTACTTCTAATATGGGAGCTTTAGAGAACATTGAGAAGAGGAGTGACAAGGATCTCTCTCATGTTTTGAAAAGAGCACTCTGAGATGATCACAACAGATTATAGGGGAGCAAGAGTAGACACAGAGGAACAACGAAAACACAGTGAATGAGACTATTAGCACATTGTGGAAAGTGTAACTAACATCACTGGACTACTTGTATGGGAATTGTCAAATGAGAATCTAATTAGCTGTATAAATTTCCACTGAAAACACAATAAAATATTATTATAAAGTTTAAAAGAGAGAGTAAAAGCAGAGAGACCAGTTAGGTGAAAAGTGCAATAGTAAAGAAGACAGGAGATGGTGGCTTGAACCAAGGTAATAGCAATGAAGGTGACAAAAAAAAAAAAAAAAAAAGATGGGTCCCAGATAAAGTCTGAAGGAAGAACCAACACAATTTGGGTGCAGAGTTTGAGAAAAATGAAAGAAAAGTCAAGGATGAGTCTAGCTATCAGTAGAAGGCTGAAGTTGCCGTTCGTTGAGATGGGGAAGATGATGGGTAAAGTCGATTTTGAAGGGAATGTAGGAGGTCATTTAGGGACATATGAAGTCTAAGACATCTATTGTGTATTAAAGTAAAGATGTCAAGTAGACAGATACATGGATCTGGAGTTTAGGAGACAGGTCCAGAGTTTAGACATAAATTGAGCATCTTTGATGTACTGATAAAATTTAAAGATTGGATGAGATCACTAAAGGAGTCTGAAAACAGCAAGAGAAGAGAGCCCTGAGGTTCTCTGACATTAAGAGACAGGAAAGTGTAGACAAATGAACAAAGTAGACTTGGAGCAAAATGCTTTGGAGTAGGAAATCCAGGAGATTTTGATATCAGGTAAGTCATGTAAACAACCTTTTTTAAAGAAGGGGTTTTTTTGATCAACTGTTTCGAATGCTTCTGACACATCATGGACGATAAAGACTGAGAATTGCCCATTGAAGTTAGCAACAGATAGTCCTTTGGTGGTCTTAAAAGCTGTTTTGATGGAGTGATAGGGCCTGAAACCTGATCAGAATGTGTTTACAAAAGACTGCAACCACAGAAAGCTACTGAATCTAGTAGAAGGATTCAACAAAGGCTGCAGGGTACAAGATCAACACACAAAAATCAGATGCCTCTACATTTACAAAAAAGGAAATCAAGAAAATAACACTACTTATAATAGCCCCCAAAGGATAAAATGCCTAGTAATGAACCTAACCAGGGATGAAAAAGACATGTACATTTAAACAATAAAACACTCTGCAAGAAACTTAAAGAAATCTACATAATGAAAAAACATTCCATGTTCACACATGAGAAGACTCAGCATTGTGAAAATGTCAATGCCACCCCAAACAACCTATAAATATAGTACAATCCTGACCCAAATCCCAACAACATTCTTAAATGAAATGGAAAGGCTAATCACCAACTTTATATGGAAAGGGAAGAGGCCCAAGCAGTAAAAAGAAGAGGCCCAAGAAGAAGAAATTAAGTAGACTCTCACTTTGCAATCTCAAAGCTTACTATGTTGTTGTTGTTAAGTGCCGTCGAGTCAATTCTGACCCATAGTGACCTGGTACAGTGTTCCTGAGGAACAGAGGGTGGGTTTCAACTACTGACCTTGTGGTTCACAGTCCAGTGCTAATTCTACAGTGCCACACCAGGAGTCCAAAACTTACAATACAGCCATAGTAATTAAAACAGCTTGCTCATCAAAAGACTTTACCAAAAGAGCAAAAAGAGAATCTGCAGACAAAGAAAAAAATCTTTGGCAATGACATATCTGATAAGGGTCTAATCTCTAAAATATCTAGGACACTTCAACAACAACAAAAACCCACAAACATTCCAGTTTAAAAAAAAGGGGGGGGGGCGCAAAGGACATGAACAGACAATTCATAAACTAGGACATTCAGGTGGCTAAAAATCATTAGCCATCAGAGATGCAAATCAATATTACAATGCTATACCATCTCACCCCTGCAAACATTGCACTGATGAAGAAAACAGAAAACAACAAAGACTGGCAAGGTTAGGGGAGATTGGAACTCTTACACATTCTGGTGGGACTGTGAAATGGTATGACCACTATGGAAAACAGTATGGCACTTGCTCAAAAGGCTGGAAGTAGAAATACCTTATGATCCAGCAATCCCTAGATCCAAGTGATACGAGCAGCGACACAAGTGGATATATTAACACACCCACATTCGTTGCAGCATTATTAACAGTAGTAAAAAGATAGGAACAACCTAAGTGCCCATCAACAAATGAACTGATAAAGTTGTGGTGATACATCCAATGGAATACTATTCAATTATAAAGAATAATGGGGAGTCCGTGAAACATAACATGAATGAATCTGGAGGACATTATACTGAGTGAAATAAGTCAGCCACAAAGGACAAATATTGTATGGCCTTACTTTTATAAAAAGTCAAGAATAGGTATATACACTGAAACAGACATCCTTTGATGATTACCAGGGATGGGAAGGGGAAGGAGGAGGAATTTGTTGTTGTTGTGTGCCGTGGAGTTGGTTCCGACTCATAGCGACCCTGTACAGGGTTTCTGAGGCTGTAAATATTTACAGGAGCAGAAAGCCTCCTCTTTCTCCCACGGAACAGCTGGTAGTTTCAAACTGCTGACGCTGAGGTTAACAGCCTGATTCATAACCACTACGCTACCAGAGCTCCTATTTTTGGTGATGGGAAAGATAATACTAGATATGGATAAAGTCTGCACACCACATCCAAGGTAAATGAAGATACTAAGAAGTATACAAGAATAAGGGACAATTTCAATGAAATAAGGGTTTCCAGGAGCTCTGGTAGCATAGTGGTTTCCAAACTGAGCTGCTAACCACAAGGTCAATAGTTCAAATCTACCAGCAGCTCCATAGGAGAAAGATGAGGCTTTCTGCCCCTGTAAAGATTTACAGCCTCAGAAACACTATACAGGGTCACTATGAGTCAAAACCAACTCCACAGCACCATATAGGGTTTCCAAGGAGCAGCTGGTGGGTTTGAACTGCCAACTTTGTGGTTTGCTGTCCAGTGCTGATCCTACAGTGCCATACCAGGAGTCCAGGTGTATCTGTAGACATGTATGTACATATTTGTGTGCACTGCATATATATCCATATGCATAAAAAAGCACACAGGAGGCACAAGTTATATATACTTCCTAGATTTAACCAAATACCTTGTAGGATTGGATTACTGGGTTTGAAGGCTTGGGACCATAGTCTTGTGGGACAATTGAATTAACTGGAGTAAACATAGTTCTTTAAGGAAATATTCTACACTCTAGTTTGATGACTAATGTCTAGAGTCTTAAAAACTTGTAAACAGCCATCTAAGAAAAAACCATTGGTCTGAACTCATCTGGAACAAAAGAGAATGAAGATAACCAAAGAACAAACTAGTCCACAGGACTAATAACCCATCTGAACCACAGGCTCATCTCACCTGAGACCAGAAGAACTAGTTGGTGTCCAGCTACCACAACCAAATATTAGGACCAAGGACACAATAGAAGGTCCCAGGTAGAAAGAGAAAAACATCGACCAATACTCAAATTCCTAAAAATAGCCGAACTTACCAGATCAATAGAGACTAGATGAACCCCTGGAACTATCACGCTACGATATCCTTTGAATTTGGAACTGAAGATACTCCTGGTGGCCTCTTTTCATCCAAATGACAGCTTGTCATCCAAATGACAGTATCACCCATTAGTACTGTGCTCCCTTAAAGAATTGGCTATATGAGACTAAGTGGTCAACATTTACCCTTAAAAAAGTTGAGAAGGCAAGGAGGGGCAGGGAAGCTAGATACTCGTCATTAGAAAACAAAACAATGGAAATTACGAACGTTGACACATTGTGGAAAAATGTACCCAATGTTATGGAACAATTTGCATAAAACTATTCAATGGGAACTGAATTTGCTGTGTAAATTTTCACCTAAAACACAATTTTTTTTTTT
>NW_006408608.1:12195352-12196999 GCF_000296735.1 Chrysochloris asiatica
GCTTTGCAGTCCGGCGCATTAACCCACAGAGCCACACCAGGACTCTAAATTATTAGTTGTTGTTGTTAAGTGCCATGGAGTCGGTTCCGACTCATAGTGACCCTGTACAGGGTTTCTGAGGCTTGTAAATCTTTATAGGAACTTTTAGAGAGGGAAAAATGCAAGAGTTAAGAAAAAGCAGAAGTAGAATTCATAACAGCAGCATTGTTAGCACCTGTCTACTATTGGTGTCTTCATCTTTGAATCCTTACTTCTAAAAACTATAACTTTCTTTTAATTGCAAAAGGATGTTCCCTCTTAAAAAGAAGATAACAGCATTGTTTTCTTCTTAAAACCTCCTGGCACTGGGTCTTGTTTGCTATTGAGGTTTGATGTTAGCAAACAACTATACAGTTTCTGTCTCTAATCTTAGGTAATGCTGATTGACGTAAAGACTCTTAATGTAACTATTTCAAATGGGTCTATTCTGATGCTGACTTGGGCCTTTTCTTGTTAGGTGTTGTCAAGTTGATTTTAACTCAACAATTCCATATGACAGAGTTGGTTGCTTGTGAGCTGTCTGGTCAGTTCTGACTCAGTGTTTATGAGACAGTAAATTTTTATGGGAGCATCAAGTCTCATCTTTCTCCCGTAGGGTGGCTGTTAAATTAGAATAGCTGATATTTGGTTAACAGCTTAACTCGTAACCCCTACACTACCGGGATTCCTGAAAGAGTAGAACTACCCAATAGGGTTTTCTAGAATGTAATCAATCTTTATGGGGAGTCCTGGTGGTGAAGTGGGTTGTGCGTTTGGGCTGCTAAGCCCAGGGTCAGCAGTTTGAATCCATAGTAGCTCTGCATGGGAAAGAGGAGGCTTTCTGCTCCCATAAAAATTTACAGTCTCATAAACAACGACAGCACTTAACAACAACAATAGCAAACAATGACTAGATGCCACACAACCAACCAACTCTGTCACATGCAGTTGCTACGAGTTAAAATTAACTTGACAACACCTAACAGCAAAAAGCTTTAGGATAACCACTGGACTGCTAACCACAAGGGCAGCGGTTCAAACCTACCAGCTGCTCTTGGGAACTCTATGCAGGGTCTCTCTGAGTCGGAACCGACTCAAAGGCACACAAGAACAACAATAAAATTCCAGTCGCTTCAATTGTGACATGGCTAACCTCACAGCAGACCTAAGCAAACTAGGTAGAAGTTGTACACTGAATTTTAAAAAGCCACTCAACAAATACATAATATTTTATATGGTTGTAAGTTTGATGTGAATGGGACAATAAAGAGAGACCCACTTTCCAGCAGTGCGTGTGTGTATAAGAATAACTGGAGAGGTGTTTGTTGTTATGCCTGGCGTTAGCTCTGATTCACAGCAATCTTACGTAGAACAGAATAAAACATTGTTCATTGTTCTGTCCTGCAACCGTCTTCAAAATCCTTGATATGGTTGAGTCCATTGCTTCAGCTCAGTGAGGAAAACCTACCATATTGAGGGTTTCCCTCCTTTCCACTGACCTTCTGCTTTACCAAGCGTGATGTCCTTACCTAGAGACTGGTCTTTTCTAATGACGTACTCAAAGTAAGTTGAGTTAAAGTCTCACCATCCTCACTTCTATGGAACATTCTGGTTGTATTTCTCCTAAGA
>NW_006408608.1:12223628-12225640 GCF_000296735.1 Chrysochloris asiatica
GAGGCCAGGATGGCCAAACTTCATCTCTCATACTTCAGACATGTTGTCAGGAGGGTCCAGTCACTGGAGAAGGAGAAAAAGAGGAAGACCCGAAATGAGATGGATTGGCCAAGTGGCAGCATTGATGGACTTAAGCATGGCAAAAAGTAGGTTGGCCCAGGTTCGGGCAGTGTTTCATTCTGCTGTGCATAAGGTAGCTATGGGTCAGTACCGACTCAGTGGCACCTAACAACAACAACAACATATGCATATGAAAGTTGGACAGTTAATAAGGAAGACCGTAGAAGAATGGATGCTTTTGAGTTATGGTGTTGGAGGAGAATAGGAAACGTACTGCCAAAAGAAGAAACAAATCTGTGTTGGAGGAAGTACAGCTAGAATGCTCCCTGGAAGCAAGGCTGGCCAGACTGTGTCTCTCATACGTCGGACATATTATCAGGAGGGACCACATGGTGAATGTGATATCAGGTGATATCACATGGTGAATGATATCATGTTTGGTAAAGTGGAGGGTCAGAGAGAAAGAGGAAGACCGCCAACCTGATGGATTGGCACAGCAGACAGCAATGGGCTCAAATGTAGCAATGACTGTGTGGTTGGTGCAGGACCGGACAGTGTTTCATTCTGTTGCTCATAGCATCACTATGAGTCAGTACCAACTTGTTGGCACCTAATTACAAGAGCAATTCATTATGCTTTCATTTTCTAACACTAAACCTGACATTGTTTTACTGCTATTCATAATGTTTTCAGTGGCTAAACATTCAGAAGTAGTCTGTCTCTCTTTCTTCCTACTCTGAGTCTGGAAGTTCCACTGAAAGCTGTCCACCATGACGACCCTGCTGCTATTTAAAATGTCAGTGGCGTGGCTCCCAGCATCACAGCAACAGACAAGCCACCACAGTGCTACAAACTGACAGACGAGTGGTGGTGGGGAGGGTTAGAGAGATGGAAACACCACTTTCAGAATGTATAGACCTAGATGTAGGGTATATCGAGAAACAACTTCACATTTTGATATTCTTATTTATGAAAAGTTTCTACAATTTTATAACCATGCTTTTTGACATATCCTGGTATTTCCTCATTTGTTTCCAAATTGCAATTACCATCATATTCCCAATTCAGCTTCTACTTGGGAATATGAGGGTTTTAACTACTCTTGTAACTACTCAGACCTAACCAGTGGAGGGAAAGAGGAAGTGGAAAGGGATTTAACAATCTTAATACTGCAGTTTTAGAAGAAAGATCTTCCAAGGACTCCTCCCAAAGTCTAGCACAGACTTGTAAATGAGGGACTTTGAGGCGTAAGTGTCATCAGTTTCACTGTAAATCCTCTGGACAGAACCTCAGCTACTTTTTCCATCCACATAAACCATTTGATCTTCTGATGTAGGCCATAGTTCACCATACCTGGGATTGTTATTGCTTATAATCATCAAGTTGCCCATCCCCAACTAATGGTGGCCCCATGCAAAATGAGTCAACTATATGATCGGTTGTGGATTTGGTCATTGTGATGTATAGGGTTTTCAGAGAGTTTTTTGTAAGTAGATCTCCAGGTTTTTCTTTCTAGTGCATCTTGCTTGGGAAGTTCTACGGCAACCCGTTCAGCATCACAGCAACACGCAAGCCTCCACTGACAGACATAAGGCACATTGGCAGGAAATCAAGAATTCTACCATGCAACCAATCACCAATGCCCCATCATAGCTGGGGTTAGACCTATGGGGTCCTGGTGTGGCGCTGCAGGATAATGCACTGGACCAAAAGGTCAGTTTGAACTGCAAGGTCGGCAGTTCCAACTCACCAATCAGCTCCTTGGAAACCTATACAGCGTCGCTATGAGTCAAAACCGACTCCATTTTACATAACAACAATCACTGCTAGATGGAAGTCAACTCAGCCAACATTGGTGAAAAGGTCCACCTTATGCTAACTCAGCCAACATTGGTGAAGAGGTCCACATTATGCTAACTCAGCCAACATTGGTGAAGAGGTCCACCTTATGC
>NW_006408608.1:12225761-12230306 GCF_000296735.1 Chrysochloris asiatica
ATGCTAACTCAGCCAACATTGGTGAAGAGGTCCACCTTATGCTAACTCAGCCAACATTGGTGAAGAGGTCCACCTTATGCTAGGTCCCAGGAATGTTGTTGTGAAGTGCTGTCAAGTTGGTTCCGACCCTGTATAGGGTTTCCGAGGAGCAGCTGGTGAGCTTGAACCACTGACCTTGCAGTTCAAATGGCTTTGCAGTGTGGCGCATTAACCCACAGCGCCACACCAGGGCTCCAGGTCCTAGGGATTGTTGTTAAGTGCCGTCAAGTCGATTCCAACCCATAGTGACTCTGTATAGGGTTTCCAAGGAGAAGCTGGTGAGCTTGAACCACCAACCTTGCAGTTCAAAAGACTTTGCATTAAGTCTGACGCATTAACCCACAGCACCTCACCAGGACTCCAGACATGAAAAACAACAGACAGCAATGACTGGCCAAATCTGCACACTTCTCTGCTTCCAAGCCCATTCTTGTTTTCCTCCTTCCCTCCAACTTGAAGAAGGACCCTCCCTCCTTTCCCAGTTGGTTCCGAAAAAGGCTGTGGAGCTCGTCCACAAGGGGGCGTGCATCTGTGCCTCCTGCTCCAAGGTTGGCAGGCTTCAGTCACCAACCCACAAATCCTCAAGCCGCGCTCTCTAGTTCCCTCCCCCGTGATCCAGCAGCATTGAGCTCTCTCAGTTTCGCCACGACGCTACGTCGTCGGTAGCGCACGTCATTCTCGCAGCCCGAAAAGGGCTCTCCCTGAACAACTCCTGGTTCTTCTAGATGGAGTTCAAAAGGTCCTTTCCCCGCGGAGCATCTCATTGCTCCCTGGGTAGGCCGACCCCCGTCCGGAGGCGTCTCCAGCTGAACCCTCGACCCCTAAGATCGCTTCTTTCCCTGGCGGTCAGCTTCTCGGCAACAGCCCCTTCTCCTCCTGCCACTTGGTGTCTGCAGTAACTTTTGTGAGTCCACGAGCGCAGAGCACTCAGACCTGGGAACAACACTGCACGCCCACTCCATTCCTAGAAGGGACGTTTAGCAGCTTCTGCCCAGAGGGGTCGAGAAAAATCGACGCTGCCCACCCCCCCTTCAGCTTGGGTACCTGCCTCATGGTGACCTGTTTCATAACTTGCTTCAAAATAAAACCCACAGGAAGCTGTAGGTCAACCTTGCCCTTGCAGAACTAAAAGAGAAGTTTTAGGTAATGAAACTACGTTGATCTCTTTCTTTTCTATCATTTAGAAGTTTTGTTTAATGCCTGTAGGAGCAGATAGCTACAGAGGCAAAAGAATGAAGGTTAAAACGAAAACCACAACTCCCCAATCATAATTTTGTGAGTTTCTGAAACGGGAAAAATTCAAAAGATTCAAGATGCAGCTGCTGTGATTGCGGAGGTCCATTTTTTCCATTGTTGTCATTAAGTGGCGTCGAGTCGATTCCAACTCATAGCCACACTGTGTAGGGTTGCCAAGGAGCGGCTGGTGAGTTTGAACTGCCGATCTTGTGGTCAGGTGCTTATCCTACAGGGCCACAGACTTCCAAAATGGTGATCTTCTAATTCGGCTTCTCCTTCTGCATCTATTAATTGGTATTTTTAAAAATAAATAAGACCTTTTTTCCTTTTTTAGCTACTTGCTTAACTTAGATCATAGTTTGCACAGAAAGTTTGATGGTTCAGTGGTAGAATTCTTGCTTTCGATGTAGGATCCCTGCGGTTCAAATTCCAACCAAAGCACCGTGTGTAAAAGTGTGTTGTTAAGATGTTGAAGAAGTTTCAGCAGAGCTTCCAAACTAAGACAGACTAAGAAGAAAGACCTGGAGATCTAATTCCCAAACTCCGACAAAGAAAACCCATAACCATTATGGGAATCAGACATGGGCTCGTCATGAGTCACAAGAGTGTCTCAACAGCAGCTAACAACAACAGAGTTAGCACAAAAACAGGAGATAAATTCTGGTTGGTGCTTTCAGTGGAGTCCAGGAGAGCAAGATGAATCAGAATGTTAACAACACTCAGGTTACAAAACTGTACAAGAGAAACAAACTATCTACTCCTGTAATCTGCAATCCAAATTTTCCCATAACTTGGAGCTTTAACACTGAAAACAATCAACTGCTTCTATACACTAAAGTAAAGTTGGTATGGGTTTCCCTCACTATCCAAAAGCAGACTTTCCCTATGAAACCCTTTCATAAGCAGAAATGGAATAAAGCAAAGAAGCAATTACCATTAATTTATATGGGAATTTTTTTAAGCGTTTCCAGACAACAAAAATAGCCTACCAAATCAAGTATAAAACCCCAAATCACACTAATTTACAGTATTCACAGACACACTTTAAAGTTATGGTGGCTTGATGCTGAGAGTAGTTCTGGGGGAAGGAGCTTGTCAATGTTATTGTCGCTGCTTGGGTTCGCGGCTCGTTCTTTAACGGCTCCGGCTCGCTGCAAAACAAACACTAAACACTACTTTTGGTTTTCGGTGTTTTGTTTTGTTTTTTAATTATTTTTTCAAAAAAGTAAAAATCTTTGGATTCCTTTTGATTGCAAAAACAGGTATTAATTTAAGCTAAGAAATGTAAACAAACTTTCAAAAAGTAGAGGCTACTTATACTTTATACTTATAAGGAGCTCTGGTAGCGTAGTGGTTACAAATCAGGCTGTTAACCTCAAGGTCGGCAGTTCGAAACTACCAGCTGTTTCGTGGGAGAACGATGAGGCTTTCTGCTCCCGTAAAGATTTGCAGCCTTGGAAACCCTGTGCGGGCTCTATAAGTCAGAACTGACTCCACGGTACTTAACAACAACAAACTTATACTTCCAAGGGCTGTAAAGCTGCAAAAATTTAAGAACTATTTATTGTGAACTGAGTAAACATTTATAGAGCAAAGTATCAGTTCTACATTCAACAAATCATACAACTGGTGTACCTCTCCATGTATCTACCTGTAGAACACTGTTGTTTCAGGGTTGTGTATGTAACAGTATTTACCTCTATTCCTTTTAACCCTTACATTCCTCCCTGTGTCTTTACCTGTCTTCATCATTCTTCTGCTAACCTCTCTCTTGTTGTATATTGCCTTCCCCATCACCCAGGTAAACATGTACCTTTCCTTCCACCCCTGGTAACCATCAAAGAATATTTCCTTTAGCATGAAAACCTTTTATTGAGTTTTACGATAGTGGTCTCATACAATATTTGTTGTTTTGTGATTGACAAATTTCACTCAGTGCCATACAGTTTCAGCCATATTCTTCAATGTAACATAGTATTCCATTGTGTGCATGTACCAAAGTTTGCTTATCCATTCTTCCATTGATGGATATTTGGTGTCTCCATCTTTTTGCTATTGTGAATAGTGCTGCAGTGAACTTGGTTGTACATATCTTGCATCATGGCTCTTAGTTCTTAGAGAAATATACCAAGTAGAGGGACTTTTGGGTCATACAGTATTGCTACTTCCAACATCTATGGAAGTGCCATACCGCTTTCCATAGTGGTTGCACCAGCAATGTAGGAGGGTACCTCTCCCTTTTCAGCATTTGTTGTTTTCTAGGTTTTGTTTTTGTTTTAACTTTGCTATTAATGCTGGTGTGAGATGATGCTTCATTGTTGTTTTGATTTTCAGCTCTCTAGTGGCAAATTCCCATGATAGAATTATGCAAGACCAATGACTTCTTCATTGCAAATACCTTTTTAAACAATATAAAAGATGATTGTACACATGGACTTCACCAAATGGAATACACAGAAATCAAATTGACTACATCTGAAGAAAAAGGCAGTGGAAAAGCTCAATATCATCAGCCAAAACAAGGCCAGGGGCAGACTGTGGAACAGACTATCAATCATATGCAAGTTCAGGCTGAAGCTGAAGAAAATTAAGACAAATATATGAGAGCCAAAATATGACCTTGAACACATCCCACCTGAATTGAGAGATCAGCTCAAGAACAGATTTGATGCATTAGACACTAATGAATGAAGACCATAAGAGTTGTGGGATGACATCAAGAACATCATACAGGAAGAAAACCAAAGGTCATTAAGAAGACAAAAAAGAAAGAAAAGATCAAAATGATGTCAGAAGAGACTCTGACACCTGATCTCCAGTGTAGAGATGCTAAAGCAAATGGAAGAAAGGAGGAGGTAAAAGGACTGGACAGAAAATTTCAAATGGCAGCTTGGCAGCTTGAGAAGACAAAGTGAAATATGTTAATAAAATGTGCAAAGATTTAGAGTTAGAAAACCAAAAGGGAAGAACACACTCAGCATTTCTCAAGCTGAAAGGACTGAGGGAAAAAATCCAAGCCTCGACTTGCAATAATGAAGGATTCTTTGGACAAAATATTGAATGATGCAGAAAGCATCAAAAGAAGATAGAAAGAATATACAGATTCACTGACCAAAAAGAAGTGGTCGATGTTCAACCATTTCAAGAGATAGCATATGATTGAGAGCCAATGGTACTGAAGGAAGAAGTCCAAGCTGCACCGAAGGCATTGTCAAAGAACAAGCTTCCAGAAACTGATGGAATACAAACTGAAATATTTCAACAAACTGA
>NW_006408608.1:12231837-12233672 GCF_000296735.1 Chrysochloris asiatica
GCATCAATTCTTCTATGGTCTTCCTTATTCACTGTCCAGGTTTTGCATGCATATGAGGTTATTGAAAATACCATGGCTTGGGTCAGGCGCACTGTAGTCCTCGTGTGGCACTGTGGATTAATACACCAGACTGCCAAGCCATTTGAACTTCAAGGTCGGCAGTTCAAGCTCACCAGCTGCCCCTTGGAAACCCTATACAGGGTCACTATGGGTCGGAACTGACTCAACAGCACATAACAACAAAGACAAAATGTTAGGAGGGAGTAATGCCTGGAAAAGGATATCATTGTAGGTAAAATGTAAGGTCATTGAAAAAGAGGGAGACCCCCAATGAGTTGACTAGGCACAGTGACAACAACAATGTGCTCAAGCTTAACAATAATTGTGAGCTTGGCACAAGACAGGACAGCGTTTTATTCTGTTATGCATACATCGGAACAGACGGAACAGTATCTAACAACAAAGCAATGGCTAATGATAGTGAACATTCCTCCATGTTTACCACCTGAATGTCTTCTTTGCCCTCTGCCCATTTTTTAATTGGGCTGCCTTTTTTTTTTAGAAGAGTTGTAGTTTTATATAAATTTTAGAGGTTAGTCTCTTGTCTGATATGTCATTACCAAAAACTTTTCCCCAATATGTGGGTTTTCTTTATATTCTTTTGGTGAAATCTTTTGATGCACACAAGTGTCTAATTTTTAGGAGGTCCCAGTCATGTAATTTGTTTTTTGCTGTTTGTGTGTTTTCAGATACGTTTGATAGAGTAGTTATATGTATCAGAGCACTTATTTTTTCATTGATGATCTTTATTGTTCTAGGCTTTCCATTTAGGTCTTTCATTCACTGATTTCATTTTTGTATATGATGTAAGGTATCTTTTTTTTTTTTTTTTTCTAATGGATTTCCAGTTTTGGTAGCACCATTTGTTGAAAAGACTATCTCTTCCCCATTTAATGTGTTTTGGCCATTTGTAAAAGATAAGCTGACCATAGGTGTATGTATATCCTTCTAGGTTCTTAATTCTGTTCCATTGATCTGTGGTTTTTTGTTGTAACAGTACCAGGCTGTTTTGACCACAGTGGATGCCTAGTAGGTTTTGAGACCAGGAAATGTGACACTTCCTACTTTGTTGTTCTTCTTTAGTTGTTGTTAAGTGTCGTTGAGTCGGTTCCGACCCATGGCGACCCTGAACAGGGTTTCCGTAAGACTTTGTTTATCCTGGGTCTCTTTCTTTTCCATAGAAAGTTTTGCTGTTGTTGTTAAGTGCTACAGAGTCAGTTCTGACTCACAGTGGCCATGCATAGGGTTTCTGAGGCGGTAATTTTTTTTTAAATGAAGAAATTGAATGTTTTATTATTAAACTGTTTCTTATTTTGCTGCAAGGATGTTGCCTCATTGTATAAAAATAGCACCAGCAAAGGCAAGTATATCACAAAATTAAAATATCTTCAGCTGATGCTATACAAGAGACAAAATCATCACTTTCAGTCATTTCCAGTGGAAAGATCATTGGCTACTGTGACCCAAATTCAGGTATGGATATCAGCAATAGCTACAAAATGATGTGAGACGTGAGATAACAAAGTCACCCCTTGAAATACCTAATTTCTGTAACTATTCTTATGACAGATAATTTCATGAATTCTGACTATTATAACTAGATCCTATCCTAAAAATCACAGGGGTTGTGAAAAACAGGTATATTTTATTTATCTGCAGTCATTAGAAAGTTAAGCAATACTTTTTTCCAATAGCATAGTTGTAACAAGTAGTTCTTGTTTTCCATTGGTATTACTAAAAGCTATTTTATTTGATCCATTACTAATTTAAGACAA
>NW_006408608.1:12233962-12236926 GCF_000296735.1 Chrysochloris asiatica
TTAGTTCATCAAGTTCTGATGGATTGCTCAATGTCATCTTGATCAGCCAACCATCTTCATAACAGGATTTGTTAATGAGTCCTGGATTTTCTGTAAAAGCGTCATTGATTTCTGTTACCTCTCCTGATAAAGGAGAATCGAGTTCACTAGCAGCGTTCTCACTAGCAGTTTTCACCCTTTCCAAAGCACCAAACTCATCTTGTTTATTCAATTTTGTTCCAACTTCAGGAAGACTGCAGTAAACAACATCTCCCAAAGCTTCCTGTGCAAAATTGCTGGTTCCCACTGTTCCAATACACCGTCTGTTGTTACCCAATCATGTTAGTCTGTGAATTTACTCACCGAGAACAGAGCGCTGCCGGTGCGCAGCGTCCGCACGGTGTGGGGTCCTGGCTCTGCGTCGTGTCGAGAAGGACGCGCAGGGCGCCCAGAGCGCGCGCAAGCTACAGGCCGCGACCTGCACGTTGCACACGGCTTGCATCGCCATGTTCACAGGGTGTGGAGGGTTGGTGCGGAGCGTCTCCGCGCAGCTGTAGTCTTTTTAGGAGCAGAATGCCTTATCTTTTTCCTGAGGAGCAGCTGGTGGGCTCAAACAGTGGTTGACAGTCTGATGCTTATCCTACAGAGCCACCAAGTATTTCATCTTTTAGGTGAATAATGTAAATGTTTTTACAATAGTGATCTCATGCAATATTTGTCCTTTTGTGATTAACCAATTTCACTCAGCATAATGTCCTCCAGGTTCATCTATTTTATGAGGTGTTTCACAAATTCATCACTATTTTTCAACATTGCATACCCCATTATGTGTATGGGCCAAAGTTTGTTTTTCCAATTTTGGGTATTTAGGCTGTCTGTATCTTTTTGCTATTGTGAATAATGCTGTGATGAACATCAGTGTGCATCTATCTACTCGTGGTAGCCTGGCTCTTATTTCTTGTAGCTATATACCAAGTAGAGGGATTGCTGGGCCATACAGTATTTCTATTTCTAACTTTCTGAGGACGTGCCATATCATTTTCCTCAGTCCCACTAGCACTGCAGGAGGGTCCCAGTCTCTCCACACCCTTGTCAGCATTTGTTGTTTTTAGTTTTTATGAAATTTGTTGTGGCACTGTAAGATAAGTACTGGTCTGCTAACCACAAGGTCAGTGGTTCAAACCTACCAGCTGCTCCTTGCAAACCCTATGCCGGATCTCTGTGAGTTGAAACTGACTTGATGGCTAATGATCGTGAACATGTCTGAGCATTTTCTTTGGTGAAGTGCCTGGACTTTTTTTGTTGCAAGTTTTTTTTAATGACCTAATCAGTTTGTTCTTTTGTTATAAGTCTGTTCAAGTTTTCTACCTCAGTCTGTGTTAATTTAGGTAGGAAGTGTGCTTCTAGAAATTTGACCATTTCTTCTAGATTTTTTAATTTGTTGGAGTACAAATCTTCATCTTATTCTGTTACTATCCTTTTTTATTTCTGTTGGTTCTGTTGTGACATCACCCATATAATTTTTTATTTATGTTATTTGGATCTTCTTTTCTTTTCATTAGATTTGCCAATGGTTTGCTGATTTTATTAATCTTTTCAAAGAACTAATTCTTTTTCTTGTTGAATCTTTCTATTGTATTTTTTGTTTTCTGTTTCTTTTATTTCTGCTCTAATCTTTACTATTTATTTTCTTCTGGTGGCTCTTCTCCTAATTCTTGGGATTATGAGTTAAATTGTTGATTTGAGTTCTTTCTTCTCTTGGATGTATGTGTTTATTACTATAAATTGCCTTCTGAGCACAACTTTGCTGTGTCCCAAAGGTTTTGGTTTATTATGTTTTCATTCTTGTTTGATTCTAGGACTTTTAAAAATTTTTTCTGCTACCCAGTAGTTTTTAAGCAGAATGTTATTCAATTTTCACGAATTTTTTTTCTTAATCTTTCTATTGTTGATTTCTAATTCTATAGCTTTGTGATCTCAGAAGATGTTTTGCAGTATTTTGATGTTTTAAAATTTATTGCCGCTTGCTTTGTGGTCTAGCATATGGTCTGTTCTAAGAATGTTCCATGTGCACTCGAGAAAAATGTCTATTTGCTGTTGTTGGGTTGAGTGCTTTGCATGTCTATGAGGTCAGGTTGGTTGACTGTGTTGTTTAGTTCTCCTGTGTCTTTGTTGAGTTCCTTTCTAGTTGTTTTGTCCTTTGTCAAAAGTGGTGTATTAAAATCACCTGTTGTTATTGTCTATTTCTGTCTTTTATTCTGTTAGAGTCTGATTTATGTATTTTGAGGCTCTTTCATTGGGAACATAAACATTTATTTACTCAATTGACCCTTTAATCATGATATGATCTCTTTCTTTGTCTCTTATGCTGGTGTTTGCCTTCAAGTGTATTTTATCAGAAACTAATATTGGACTCTGCTGATCATTTTTTATTGCCATTAGCTTGCTATATGTTTTCCAGCCTTTGATTTTTAGTCTGTTTTTCGCTTTGTGTGTTTGGTAGGTCACTTGTAGATTGCATACTATAGGATCCTGTTTTTGTATCCATTCTGCTACTCTCTGTCTCTTGACTGGTGCCTTTAAGCCATTTACATTCAGTGTAATGATTATATGTATAAATTGCTACTATTACACTGTATGTTTTTGGTGGTGCTGAAAAGCTGCAATGTTGGCATTTAGGATTGAAATCCAGGCATGCTCAAAGCCCCCTGCCTCTGCTAAACAAAGGAGAAACCTAATCTCTTCTTCCTCTCTGTCTTGCTCACTCATTTCCCCCTCCCCCTCCTCACCTCCCTAATCTCATCCCAAGCCCTCATCCCAGGGTATTTGCACTTGTTTTACCTTCTCCTCAGATCTCGCTTCCCAGCCATCTCAAAACATAAACCTTGCTTTACGATTTCTTCTAAATGTCAGTTTCTTGAGACCTTTCCTCGCCATCTTAAAGGAGCACTACTTTTGTCCACTCTTAAGGAGCTCTGGTAGCAT
>NW_006408608.1:12237091-12242577 GCF_000296735.1 Chrysochloris asiatica
ACTATGTGTCAGAACTGACTCCATGGCACATAACAACCACCTTTGTCCACTCTTGGTGACCCTGATGATATTTGAAATACCAGTAGCATATTTTTGAGCATCTCGGTGACAGTGAAGCCACCACAGTATGACAAACTGACAGGTGGTGGTCCTCAACTCTAATGTGCTCCTCCAGGGGTTGACTGCAACACCCGGTATGTTACTAAAACTAGCCTTAGCCTATTGACAACGTCCTCCAGCCTTGCCTTCTGTTGACCTCACTCTTCATCCTTGAAACATTTTCTTCTCTTTGTTCCCCTGATGCTAGCCAGTTTCTCCAACTCTGTGGTCACCCTTTCTCGGAACGTTGTGTACCTTCTTTCACTTTAAGCCCAACATTCTGGATAGTCTCATACATGCGCATAGCTTCAACATCTAATGTGGTTGACATATCTCCAAACCCCTCTATCCAGCCGCCTACTGCACAACAGCCCACCTCTGCCTGGGCACCAAGCTCAGGTGTTTCAGTCGACTCCAACGCATGGCAAGCCCGTGTGTGTCGGAGTAGAATGGATAGAGTTTTCAATGGCTGACTTTTTAGAAGTGGACTTTCAGTCCTACCTCTGGGTAGTTTTAAAACTCCAATTATTCTGTTAGCAGCTGAGTGCATTAACTGTTTATACCATCTAGGGTCTCACAGGGGCCTTGAAATGTAAAGTCCCAACCTGATTTCCCTCCTCCTCTTCAGTTTCCTTTCTTACTGATGGCCTTTGTCCTCCTTACAGCTGCCTAAACCAGAAACCAGGCATTTCCTCCATAACTCTCTCTTTCATGAGCATCCCGACAGCTATCCATCACCTTGGACCATGAGTCAGCTTCCTCAATAATTGGCCATTTCTGTCTAGCCTCAGGAACCATACAAGTCATTTGTCCTTATCTGAGACCCAGGGTCCAGGGGCTCCTAACCAACATTATCTGACTTTGATTTCTACCAGAGCTTTCTAAACTGCCTCCCAAATCGCATCCCTTTCTTACCTACAGCCCCTTCTTCCCTCTGCTATCAGAACTCCTTTCTATGAGCAAATCTGAGATCCCCGTGTAATACCCACCAGCATTTTCCTAAATTTGAACCTTTAACGTGGTATTCAAGGCCCTTCATGACAAGACCCCTGCTGACTACTCCAGTCTTCTCTGCCCTTTCTCCTTATCCCCTCTGTTACAGCTAAAGTGATCTTTACAGTTCAACTCCCCACTAGTCCTTCACCTGGAAGGCTTTGCATTTGCTCCTGCACTTGGTTAATGCCTCCCTATGCTTCAGACCTTAGATTAAAGGTCACTGGCACTACTCCAGGCCCCATCAATGCCACCATTTGCCTTCTCCTCCAAAGTCAAGTTTGCTTCTCCTGTGTGGTCTCATAGGTGCCAATACTTATCATCATTCTTCCAGTTATGTGACCCATCTTCCTCACTGAGCCTTGAAGGCAGGAACTGCATACTGTTCACTGGCATCTTCCTGGTACGCCTACAAGGCTTTCTTGTTTTTCTTGAAATAATGGGCTGTATTAATTTAGAAGGAAAACTGCCAGAGTCATTTGGACAGTTTTATTGGAGATGTGCCACTACCCTACAATTCAACTGGATTCTGGTATAGGTTTGTGCAATCTTTTAGACCACAAGGTCGTCAAACCAGTGCAGGATACAAGCATCTGGTCATTCCAGAAATCATTCAACATGAAGCTACAGCCACAAGTGGATTCTGTTGGTGGTTAGCAGTCAGGCTCTCTGGAACGTCTGTTTGCAAAGTTGGCCTTCACAGAACATCTCCTAAAACAAGGAAGAAGATGAAGTAGCATGTAAGAATCATCTTGAATATCATCAGGGTAAGGGTCCTTCCATGCTTCCATGGTTGGTTTGAATTGCTAAGTTGGCAGTTCAAACCCACCAGCCGATCCTCAGAAACCCTATACTGGGTCACTGTGAGTCGGAATTGACTCAATGACATTTAACAACAATGCTTTGGTTGGAGAGGATTCCTGGATCTGCTGGAGACCTGTGTGCCCAATTTGAATATTTTCTCTTAGGGCCAATTAATCTACCTCCTCAAACATATTGATACTGTCTTTGTTGTTTCATGCTGTATTTTTGTGATGGCAAGTTTCTTACTTTGGTTTTACAGTTAGAAGAATGTGAGGTTTGCCAAAATAGAGTCAAAATCTCTTTAATACCTTTGTAATTGAAGACTACCTCTACTCAACTTAAAGGTAAATGAAAAACCCAAACCTACTGCGAGCAAAGAGTCTTGGTACAGCACTGTGGGTTAATGCGTTGGACTGCGAGGTAGGTTTGAGCTGCAAGGTCAGTGGTTCAAGCTCACCAGCCATTCTTCAGAAACCCTATACAGGGTTGCTATGGGTCGGAACCAACTCAACAGCTCTTAGCAACAACAAACAGTGACCAAATCGATTCTGACTCATAGTAATCCTGTATAGGGTTTCCAAGGCTGTATATCTCTACAGGAACAGAAAGCCTCATCTTTCTCCCAAGGAGCAGCTGGTGGGTTTGAACATCCAACCTTTCAGTTAGCAGTCCAGTGCTTATCCTACAAGTTTTTAAGTGCTCTAATTTTGTTTTCTTGCATCTGACCTAGTTCTCACATGTTGTTGTTAAGTGCCATCGAGTCAGTTTTGACTCATAGTGATCCTGTATAGAGTTTCCAAGGAGCGCGCCTGGTGAATCTGAATCATCGACCTTGTGGTTCAAACCGACCTTGCGGTCCAGTGCATTAGCCCACAGTGCCACATATAGTTGAGAGCACGTAGTTTTGTCACATCTGGGTTTGACTCTCCACTCTGTAGCCTTGAAAATAGGGTCCCTTTCACAGGATTGTGACAAAGACCACATGAGATAATGCATTTAAAAGAGTTTGCAAAATAATAAGACATGCAATAATTACCCAATAAATGCAATTTGGTGTAAGGTCTGGTGATCTACTTCTGAAAAATTGTGTTACCCTATGTAACACAATTTTACTCTGATACACATGGAATCACCACGAGCCATAATTGACTTGGCAACAACTGCTTTGGTTTTATTATATGTGGCAGGAAGGAATTCCCAATGAAAACACCATGATTAAACCCTGAAGTATAATTGTATACCTTCTATATTACATTTTTAAATGATTGAGTAGGTTGAGCTACAACTTGTGTATTCATGTAGTGCTGGTGGGCTCAGAAGTAGAGACAGCCTTTAGGAAGTGAGGAAGGCAACAAAGTATCTAGAAACAATGGCTATTAAAACTCTGGCAAGAGTGGTCCTGGCTGTGAATTCATTCTACAAGAGTAAATCAATGGCTGCAGAAGCTGTGCGTACAAGCGTTTAAGCAATAGCCTAAAAACACCCTAAAACAATATTGCTGCACATTTAAATGAAGGGAATGATTTACTAAAATGACAGCTCGTTAGCCTGCTGGAAAAGATAAAGTCCATTTTCTCCCCCATTATTTGTTGTTGTTGTTAAGTGCCTTCGAATCGGTTCCTACTCACAGTGACCCTGTATAGGGTTTCCAAGGCTTTAAATCTTCGAGTGAACAGAAAGCCTCATCTTTCTCCCACGGCTGGCGGCCAATAAATGCCTTGGAAGAAAGATGAGGCTATCTGTTCTTTTGAAAAGATGTACAGCCTCAGAAACCCTACACAGGGTCTCTATGAGTCAGAATTGACAAGGAGGTACTTACCAACAGCAATAATAAATGTCTGGTAAATTCAACAGGAAAGCTATTTAGTAACCTAGAAAATGTTTCTATGTCCAATGAAAAGGCAGAACAGTGTGATAGAAACTGGAAAGGTAACATACTTCATGGAAAACAGTTGGTTTAATGTTTTCTTTAATATTGTATCATCTTATTAAAGTAAGAATAAGATGTGGCAAATACCAGGTGGAGTTCATCCCCTTCGAGCCAGTGGGTCCAGCCTCTGTTTTTCTTTTCTCCTCTCTGGACACAGGTGAGTTTGTCATTGTCCCAGGTAACCAAGCTCTGCAGTAGGAGGTGGGGTAATGTTAAGTTTGTTCTGGCAGGATCCTCAAGTATTGCTAAGCAGAATGCCAAGTTAACCATCCAAAATTAAGAGTCTAGGCATTATGGTGCCTGGCTGCCACTACTGACCGTTCTAACCAGGCCACAATAGATGGACACTGATAGAATGGGATAAAATGTGGCACAGATCCTCAATTAAAAACACAACACACCTATTGGACTGGTTGAGACTAGAGACTCCCCAAGACTACTGCCCTGAGGTATTCTTCAGAACTTGAACCGAAACTAACCAGAGGTCATCTTGTAGCTAAATTGAAAAATCAGCTCAAAAAAATAATGGCTATCACCCATACTATGGGCTGTGCTCCTTTTTTAAAAAGTCACCTGTGGTGATACAATAGGATGAGCACTGGGCTGCTAACCACAAAGTCGGCCGTTCAAATCCACCAGCTACTCTCAGAAACCCTATACAGGGTCAGAACTGATTCAACGGCACACAACAACAATAACATACTAGTCAGCAATTACTTTAAAACAAAGATGAAACTAGATTAATGGATATAGAACAAAAATGATGAGAAAATTTATACACTGTGATGATGTAACTGAACAACTTGTATAGAAATTATTGAATGGAAAGTTAAACTGCTATGTAAGCCTTCCCCAGAAACATACAAAAAATATTATTTTTAAAAGAGAGTGCCCTGTTACTGAACCACTGCCGAGGACTCAGAGGGCAGCCCCCCTTCCCACCTACCCCCGCCCTGTCCCCCAGCTCCCTCACTTCCTGATGCTCTGACCCCCACACACACACTTTCAACCCCTTTGCTGATGCAAGTAAGGGTGATGACCTGCTTCCTGCTGGGACTGAGGATTATATCCATATAAGAATTCAACAGAGAAACGGCACGAAGACCCTTACTACTGTCCAAGGGATGGCTGATGATTATGACAAAAAGAAACTAATGAAGGCGTATAAGAAGAAATTTACCTGCAATGGTACTGTAACTGAGCATCCAAGATAAGAAGAAGTAATTCAGTTACAGGGTTACCAGTGCAAAAACATATGCCAGTTCCTTGTAAAGATTGGACTGGCTAAGGACAACCTGCTTGAAAGTTCATGGATTTTAAGTGCTTGCAGCTTACTAAGGCTTAAGTGAGGATTTCTTTGCAATGAGTAGAAAATTTCCCTTTGCCCTTTGTCACAAGTATAAAACCTCACAGCTTGCATAATGTAACCATTTGTTGTTGTTGTTACGTGCCATCGAGTCGGTACCGACCCATAGCGACCTTATGCAAAGCAGAACGAATCACTGCCTGATCTTGGGTCAACCTCACTACTGTTGCCACACTTGGGGGTCTGGGGTCCATTTTTAACTTGGACTAGTATAACTCCTTCATTCAATAAATTGAAAAGAGACATGCTGTGTAGTCTTGAAGTTCCTCATTTAAACAGAGGTCAGGCAGTAGG
>NW_006408608.1:12268601-12269570 GCF_000296735.1 Chrysochloris asiatica
TCCAATGTAAAGTGTTTTGATACATTTTATAATAATTTTTTGGAATTCCTTCTCAGGCATTTCCAGAGCCTGCCCTTCTTCCAGTATGGAGTATAGGTCTAATTAAAACTCATTTTTCTCAGTCACTTTATCTCGTTTCTGGACCTGTGCTGATATGGTCATCTGTTTGGGTTTTTGGGGCATATTCAGTAGTTAGCTGTGGCCTTAATACTTAGATAGGTGTGTGTATTTTGTTTTGTTTTTTTGTGCTTTCTGATTACCTGCCAGTAGCTGTGATCAGGAGTTGGGTTTCCCTTTACACTTCTTCCTGAGAAATTTCAAGATGCCACTTTTGGTTGTTATGACATAACTCAGGGTTTAATTTTCAGCCTGTTTCCTTTTTAGTCTGCCTGTCCTGCTTCACAAACCCTGTTCAGGCCTTTTTCCTAGTGATAAATAGTTCAGGGCTGGCTGTGGCTGTTTTGCACTGCCAATTGTTTTTAAGTGGAAACTGTCACTTTAAATTTTGAGGAGATCTGTGTGCATGTGTAGTAGAACCTTCAGGGTGTGGGGGTGAGGTGTACACTCGGCTCATACACCCCCTCTAGTCACCAGAATGGAAGTGTACAGACAGCGAGAGCCCAATGAACAGATACAAAGAAAAGAACGTCCACATCTTTATCTATGCAGTCTGTCAGGCGTCTCTGGCTGCTCTGATCCTTCCCCTATTCATTCTCACCTAAGATGGCTACTCAGGGAGCAGCTGAGTGCCTTGGATTAGAAAGCACTGGATTCCTTGCTTCTGCTATAAATTCCACTGGCAGTAAGCCTTCCAACTTTCTAAATATTCCTTTATATGTGGTTCAGAGTTCTGGCACCATCCCCTGAGCCTGCTTGGTCCAGTATTCTGTGTTGTTGCTGACGGATCTCCTCACTGCACTTCTACCCAATCCACTATCTTGTTTGTTCTCTTAAAGAGGTCTTTTGAAA
>NW_006408608.1:12270175-12275369 GCF_000296735.1 Chrysochloris asiatica
GTGTTGTTGTTGTTAAGTGCCAACGAGTCTATTCCAACCCATAGCAACCCTGTATAGTGTTTCCCAGGAGCAGCTGGTGAGCTTGAGCCACCGACCTTGCAGTTCAAATGGCTTTGCATTAACCCACAATGCCACACCACCACAGTAGAGGAAAGCAAAAGAGTCACGAATTCTCTCTGCATATGCTAGAACTTCTGGTTAGCAGTCAGTGACAAACCACTTGTGCCACTCAGGGACCTACAAAATACTACCAAGTAGGAGGCTTTAAAACAAACATTTTCTTTTCCTTCTTTCTTTCCTATGTTCAAAGGCTACAAATCTCCATCAGGGTAAGACCATGCTGTCTCTTCCTGGGGCTTAGTGGGGAGGATCTACTCCCTACTTCTCTCTCAGTCTCTGGTGACTGCCAGCAGTCTTTGAGGCTCTTTTGCTGCATCTGCCTCTGTGGTCACATGGTGTCTGTTTTTCCCATATGGTTGCTTTTTAAAAATATGTCCTCCTTTTTTTTTATATATGACCCCAACAGAAGGCATTGACACCTATCCTAACTGGAGTCTTGATGTATTGTTGTAGGATAAGCATTTAACTGTTGACCAATGGTTGGTGGTTCAAACCTACCACTTGTTCCTTAGAAACCTTATGCAGGATCGCCATGAGTCAGAACTGACTCGATGGCACTTACCAACAACAATATTGTCTGAACCATCTCAATAGCATTTTACCTGGACATGCAGGTGCCACTTTTACCCACTCCCCAAGCCATTCTCTGTGCCATAGCCAGGGTGAATTTTCAAGAAATATCATTCAGATATTATCAATCCCCTCCTGAAGACTCTTCAGTCTTGTCCCATTTTTCTTAAAAAGAAATTTAAATTCTCCACCATGGTTCATAAAGTCGTTCCTGACCTGTCTTCTCCAACAGTCTTACATTCTATCTTCCCTGACTCACTAACTCCAGCCACACCAGTTTTGTTGTGGTGTTTTTTGTGCCCAAATCAAACCCCTTTTTTCTTTGGGATCTTTGTACTTTTTGTTTCCTCTTTCTGAGATGTTTTTCTTCCTTTTTTTTGGGGGGGGGGCGCATAGTTAGTTTCTTCAGTTTCCAGTTCAAAAGTCACAATTAGTGCAGATTTTTTATTTTACTCATACTCTTCATAGAGAGGTGGTTGTTGTTAAGTGCCGTCGAATTGGTTTATGGGGAAGAATTTCCCCTAAACACTCCTGTCTTCCCCACCCATACATCCTCCTTATGGAAGTCTGATTGTGGGTAGCCATAGTGACCAACTACAGTAAAACCTGCAAAAGTTGGTGTATAAATCAGAAACCTGTCAGAGAAATAAAACGAAAATATTTCCCACTAAATCAACCAATAGAAAAGTGGACTGTACTCTGTTAAAAGCATGGAACTTTTGAAACTGAAAAACAAGGCAGTCCTATTGAATTCCAGCTCTTACAGGTTTGGCTTTATCTTGGTTTGCCCAGGACAAGAAGAGTGCCTGGGACAAGGGACTTTCATACTAAAACTGAAAAAGTCTTTAGCAAACATGGATGAGTTGGTTCTCCTAAGGGTAGCTGCCATTGAACCCCAAATCCTAAACCCAGGGTATTTGGATTTTTTTCTTCTTTTTTTTTTTAACATGCACCTGGCAGTATGTCTCTGTTCCTAAATCCAGACTGTATGGGCTGTTCCTAAATCCAGACTGAGGGAGTTGGTATATAAATTATTATTGCTCCTCACAGTCCAGGAACAAAGGACCCGAGGACCATTAAGGCAGAAGAGCACAAGCAGAATGTGGGACCCCATCCAGAGAAGCAGTGACACCTGACATGGAGGCAGATATGACGACATGGAGAGATAAGACCAGCTGAGGACTCTAGACCCATGGAAAGAGAAAGGCTGTGTGCTGATGGCCAGGAAGCAGGCTTGCAGAATGTGCCCTTTGGTTGTTTAAATGATTCTATTTTCCTGAGTGTTTTTATGTACATCTTCTCCCTCTACTCCCCACCAAAACAACAACAACAACAACAGCAGCAGCAAAAACCCTGAAGGAATAGGAACAAATACTGTTAAATGATGATGCACAGAGGAAACTGTAATCATTGTAATGAAATGATGAGTATAAAATGGATGTTCTCTCATGTAAACTATCACTCAATTCACAATGAAAACTTTAAAAAACGAAATCTTCATAAGCTTCTAAAAGGACATAATAATCCCTATTTGTTAGATTAAAAAAAAGTCATGGCTTAAGCTCTTTTAATAACTATCTAATAAGATCAAAGTGACAACAGCAACTCACAAGATGAGATAGGAACCTTAGAGGACAATGAGTTTATGTTAATGAGGGAGGACCAACTCAGAAAAGCAAAGTGAGAATGGCTGAACAATTCAAAGAATGTAACCACCAATATCACTTAATTATACAGGTAAAAACTTGAACTGGTGTAATTTTTAATGTGTACATCCTTGACAATAACAACAAAAATAAATTAGTTTTAAAATGCAACTGATTTAAGGTAACAAAAATCATTAATTTACATCCAAATCTGTCAGTTAGGCAGGGTTCACCAGGGACAGCTCAGCTCTGCTGCTCACTGTATTAGTTGGGGGGTGACTCAACCTGAGGCGTAAGGCCTGGTGGTGTCATTCAGTCTGGTGGCTGGTATGCTGGTACTGGGTACTGGCTGTCAGTTAGCTGGGAGCCAGCCAATGCTGGAGACTAGAGCAGCAAGGTCTCTCTCCATGTGGCCTCTCCAACGGCTACATGGGATTCCTCACAACATGGTGGCTGGGTTAAAAGAAGTGTTCCAAGAAAACCAGGAAGATGCTATTTGTCTTTTTATTTTTTAACTTTTTATTGTGAATTGGGAATTCTGGTGTGGTGCTGTGGGTTAATGCGCCAGACTGCAAAGTCGTTTGAACTGCAAGATTAGTGGTTCAAGCTCACCAGTTGCTCCTCTGAAATCCTATACAGGGTACCTATGGGTTGGAATCCACTCAAAGGCACTTAACAACAACAACAATTTTGAATTGAGTGAAGGTTTACAGACAAGATCATCAGCTTTACGTTTAATAAACACTGTTTCATCTCAATGATTGCAATCCCCTCCATGCAGTAGCAGTTACCCCACTTCCCCCCTGCGGTTCCTATTTCCATTCCACCCACCTTCCCATCCCTTCTCAACTTTGTCTTTAGGTAAATGTTGCCCTTTCGATTTTGAATGATTGACCATTCCAAAATGGGCATACCTTACTAATGCTGCTATTTGGTACTGTATTTGTTGCTTCTATATCTTATTTTCCAATTTATTTAGAACTTGAACAGAAAGGTACTTGGTTCTCTTTTAAACTCTCCAAGAGTTACCTTCTCTGAACAACCTTCTGATATATATTTACTCTGCATCACATCTCTGCTAGCCTTCTTCTTAATTATCATAATCTGTAATTATCTTTTTTTTTTTTTTTAACAAACCTTGCTCTTGGATTGTCTTTCTCATTTAAATATAAGTTTCAATATAAGTTTCAAGGGCAGAGACTATGTGCATCTCATTCACTATCACAGTATCCCCAGGGTCTAGCCCAATGCCTGGCAAGTGGTAAGTGCTCAATAAACATTGGCTGACTTAATTGAGAATGACTCTGACCTTTCCCAAAGGAGAAATGCCATTTTATTGAATGACATTACCTTGCCTAGAATGAGGCTGTTGATTTCTGTTAACTATTCTTTTGGTGGAACACGACAGGCTAATATGAACTCCTGAGATGACAATATTCCTTGTCATTTAAAGGACACATAACTATGACCTCTGACCAACTTTCTGGAGCATGAAAGCTCTTTAAATTCTACATGGATAAATCATTTTTACCTCCAATCTCTAAAATCTTATTGTTCTAAAACTTGGCCTGAAAATGAAGTTCACAAAAATAAGTGAGAACAGTTTTTATATTTATTGTTGCTTGGTATTGCTTTAGGCCAACTTGGGCAGAGGTCATCTACTATGGATTGGATTTGCCCATACAATAAGCAGTAATTTTCACCTCTATAATCCTAAAACTTTTCTTCAAACAAAGACCAGAAGTTCTCTCTGGAAAAGAAAGAGCGGAGAAAGTAACTTGGTCAAATTTCAACTCTTTCTTGCCCTCTGTTTGATGCTGCCAAAGTTAATCATACAATTCTAGCCAAGATGAATTCCTAAGTCTGTGTATAAGAACTGATCCTCTTGGATAGTGATTGATGGAAACTGATATCCCTTGTGATACTGGAAAAGGCACTTACAATAGAACTGTTCTTCTGTAACTTGTTAGATGCTGTTGAATCTTTCGAGCTGTGTTTTGATCTGTTGTGCTTAGGGTCACTATGAGTTGGGAGCTATTCAATGACATCTAACAAAAACATTGCTGTCTATGTGGTGCTGGCTTTCTTTGTACTTGACCTGAAAGCAAACAGGATTTTAAAAAAACCTTTTTTATAACACTCAATCTTTCTTTCTTTCTTTCTTTTTTTAAAAATGCAAATGCTTGTAAGGGCAGTGATGATGATAATAAAATTAAAAGAACCTTGAGGAACAAAATAATGGTGGATTGGGTAAAAGTGCAGAGGACCTCCGTCAGCAACAACACAGAATACTAGACCAAGGAGACTCAGGGGGTGGTGCCAGAACTCTGAACCACATATAAAGCAATCTTTAGAAGGTTGGAAGTCTTACAGCTAGGCAAATTTGTAGCAGAAGCAAGAAATCCATTGCTTTCTAATTCAAGACACTCAGCTGGTCCCAGAGCAGCCATCTTGAGAGAGACCAAGCAGGGGAAGGATCGGAGAAGCCATGGACACCTGACAGAACTGTGGAGATAAAGGTGTAGACATTCTTTTTTTTTTTTTTTTTTGTATCTGTTTATTGGTCTCTCACTATCCGTGCACCTCCATTCTGGTGACTAGAGGGGGTGCCTAGGCAAGTGGACACCCCACTCCCACACCAGGAGTGTTCTACTAAGCATGCACACAGATCTCCTTGAAATTTAAAGTGACAGTTTACAATTAAAACCAAATGGCAATGCAAAACAGCCACAGCTGTCCCTGAACTATTTATCACTAGGAAAAAGGCCTGAATGGGGATTGTGGAGTGAGACAGGCAGACTAAAAAGGATATAGGCTGAAAATTAAACTCTGAGTTACGTCACAACAACCAACAGTGG
>NW_006408608.1:12279121-12280165 GCF_000296735.1 Chrysochloris asiatica
CCTCATCTTTCTCCCGCGGAGCGGCTGGTAGTTTCGAACCGCTGACCTTTAGGTTCGCAGCCCGATTCGTAACCACTACGCTACCAGAGCTCCAACAATAGACCTTCAAAATCTGGGGATCTTATTCCTTCTCATGGACTGCCCTAGAAGTTGTTTGCTAGAAACTTTTAAACAGATTGAACAGGGCTAACTGATATTAAAAAACACCTCCTTTCTTGCTCTTTTATCCTCTGCTTATCAAATTCTCTAGCTAGTTGTTAGTATGCTTTTTAATGTGTAAATTAGATTCAAGCATTCCTCACATTGAAATATTTAAGGGTGAAATTACATGTCTGGGTTTTGCTTTAAAAGATTCCAGCGAAGCAAAACAAAGGAGGGTGTAAATGAAGCAAGTTGGCAAAATGTTTTGATAGAAGCTGGGTAATAGGTGCATATATTATACTATTATTGTTGTTGTTGTGAAGTGCCATTGAGTCGGTTCCAACCCATAGCGACCCTGTATAGGGTTTTCAAGGAGCAGCTGGTGAGCTTCAATTGCCAATCTTGCAGTGCAAACGGCTTTGCAGTCTGGCGCATTAACCCACAGCACCACACCAGGACTCCTATACTGTTATTGTTGTTGTTATGTGCTGTCGAGTCGGTTTCGACCCATAGTGACCCTGTACAGGGTTTCCAAGGCTGTAAATGTTTACGGGAGCAGAAAGCCTCATCTTTCTCCCAGGAAGCAGCTGGTAGTTTCGAACTGCTGACCTTAAGGTTCACAGCCCAAATTGTAACCACTATGCTACCAGAGTAGGGGTCTATTAGGCTATTATTAATAATTTGTGTGTGTTTTGCATTTTTTGTAATAAAATGTTATGTTCGGAAACCCTGTGCTGGGTCGCTATGAGTCGGAACCGACTCCACGGCACATAACAACTATATATGTATATGTATACATATATATGTATATGTTGTTGTTGTTAAGTGCCTTTGAGTCGGGTCCGACCCATAGCGACCCTGTACAGGGTTTCCGAGGGTGTAAATCTTTACGGGAGTAGAAAG
>NW_006408608.1:12280645-12282368 GCF_000296735.1 Chrysochloris asiatica
GTGCCATCGAGTCGGGTCCGACCCATAGCGACCCTGTACAGGGTTTCCGAGGGTGTAAATCTTTACGGGAGTAGAAAGCCTCATCTTTCTCCCGTGGAGTTGTTCCGACTCATAGTGACCCAGTATATGGTTTCCAAGGAGCAGCTGGTGAGTTTAAACTGCCAACTTTGTGTTTAACTCCAATGCTTATCCTACAGTGCCCCACCAGAACGCCACAGGACCCCATTGAAAGCTTGAGTGTAGACGTTTTGAGAACTTAACAAGAAAGCTTAACAAAATATTTGAGCATGGCTTGAGACATCTCTCTCTCTCTCTCATGCACACACCCTTTTTCGTCCTTGGTTCTTAGATATAAGCTGTTATAATAATTGTCGCCTAGATATGAAGCTTGTTCCCTAGTTTCCTCTTTGTGTGGCTTCTGAAAGATTAACCACCCAGACAAACAGGCAGGAGATATATGTTTATCAGGAAGATTATAGCCCACCTACATGCTGATTAACCTGATAAAATTGTTATCTTGTGAGCTATAATCATCAGACACCATTCCTCTTTGTTGCTGGTGTCCCAGGAGCTAGCTTCCTAATAATAAAGGCATTTCTCTTTCTTTGTTTATCTGGGATGTTTCAATCCCCCCATGACTTTGGACCCAAGCTTTGGAAGTGATAAAATTGGTGCCCAAACCTGGAGCCCTGCCCTAGTTCTGGGCCCCTGGTAGCTGGTCCTCAGGAAACTAGGGAAATCTTGCATCTCTCTGATGCAGCCTTCCTGGAATTAGGAAGTCTCTAATTCGCTGGCTTCTCATAGACCCACAGTGGAGGAGGGCACTTGAATTGACAGTAAACAGAGACAGAAACGCCTCTGACAAGGTAAGTGCACACAATAGTAGTAGTTGTTGTTGTAAAGTGCCATGAGTCAGTTCCAACTCATAGCAACCCTGTATAGGGCTTTTGAGGAATGACTGGTGAGTTTGAAGTGCTGACCTTGTGGTTCAAATTGGCCTTGTAGTCCAGTGTATTATCCTACAGCACCACACCAGGACTCCCATCAGTTGTTAGATGTGGGATTATAAATATCCTATAAAAGCCAGAAGGAGCTCTGGTAGCTTAGTGGTTTTGAATCGGGCTGCAAACCTCAAGGCCAGCAGTTCGAAACTACCAGCTGTTCTGCAGGAGAAAGATGAGGTTTTCTGCTCCCGTAAAGACTTACAACCTCGGAAACCCAGTACAGGGTTGTTATGGGTCAGAACCAACTTGACGGCACTTAACAACAACACTGTAACTCAAAAGCATCAATTCTTCTACGGTCTTCCTTATTTACTGTCCAAGTTTCACATGCATATGAGGTTATTGAAAATACCATGGCTTGGGTTGGGCGCACCTTAGTCCTCAAGCTGACATCTTTGTTCCTCAACAGAATATTTGCCTAATGCAATCTTTCGTTTGATTTCTTGACTTGTGCTTCCGTGAGTGTTGATAGTTGATCCAAGAAGAATGAAGTCCTTGACAACTTCGATCTTTTCTCCATTGATTAGAATGTTGTTTATTGGTCCAGTGGTGAGGATTTTTGTTTTCTTTACATTGAGATGTAATCCATACCAAAAGCTGTGCTCTTTGATCTTCATCAGTAAATATTTTAAGTTCTCTTCACTTTCAGCAAGCAAGGTTGTATCATCTGCATATCGCAGGTTGTTAATGAGTCTTTCTCCAAACCTGATGCCACATTT
>NW_006408609.1:0-13281 GCF_000296735.1 Chrysochloris asiatica
AACCTCATATGCATGTGAAAGCTGGACAGTGAATAAGGAAGACCATAGAAGAATTGATGCTTTTGAGTTATGGTGTTGGAGGAGAATATCGAAACTGCCATGGACTGCCAAAAGAACCAATAGATCCAAGTGCAGCCAGAGTGCTCCTTGGAGGCCAAGATGGCCAAACTTTGTCTTTCATACTTCAGACATAGTGTCAGGAGGGACCAGTCACTGGAGAAAGATATCATGTTTGGTAGGGTGGAGGGTCAGAGAAAAAGAGGAAGGTCCCCAATGAGATGGATTGGCTAAGTGGCAGCATCAATGGACTCAAGCGTGACAACAATAGTAAGGTTGGCCCAGGATTGGACAGTGTTTCGTTCTGCTGTGCATAAGGTTGCTATGAGTTGGTACTGACTCGATGGCATCTAACAAGAACAACAAATGTCCTGGTGTGGCACCATGAGTTAATGCACCAGACTGCAAATACATTTGAACTGTGAGGTCAACCATTCAAGCTCATGAGCAGCTCCTCAGAAACCCTATACAGTGTTTCTATGGGTTGGAACCAACTCGATGGCACTTAACAACAACATGTTCCATCACATACATAATTGTTTTTGTAAGAAAGATAAATACCCATGTATAAATATCCTCTGTCTAGCCTTAATATATTTGGCCCTTTGTCAAAAATCAGTTTGTTATAAGTAGATGAATTTACTTCTGTGTTCAATGGAGCTTCCAGACTAAGACAGGTTAAGAAAGAAGGAAAGGCAGATTCTTTCTGAATATTAAGTCACTGAAAAACTTATAAACAGCAATGGACCATTGCGATATAGTGCCAGATGAGCCCTTCAGGTTAGAAGGAACTCAAAATACAAATGGGAAAGAGGTGACTCATAAAAATAGAGTTCACCATGATGATGAAAGTGGAGTAAAGCTTTCAGGATCTTCATATGCTAATGGGGCATAACTCAAAACAAGAAGAAGCCACTGAAAATATCCATTCATTATTGAAACATGGAATGCACAAAGTATGATTAGAGGAAAATTAAAAATAGTTAAACGTGAAATGGAATGCATAAAGATCCATATCCTAGGCATTAGTGAGTAGAAATGAACTGGTATTGCCCATTTTAAATGTGACAATCATCTTTTTGATGAGGAATGCTATGTCATTTGTCCTTCCAACATAGTAAACATTTCAAGATCTATCTTGAAGCACAGTGTTGTCTGTGATAGGATAACATCCATATACTTACAAGGAAGATCAGTTAATACTACTATAATTCAAATTTTTTAACACCAACTACTAAAGTCAGTAATGACGAAATAGAAAATTCTGCAAACTTCTTCTTTTTGAAGTATACCAAATATGTAATCAAGATGTATGATATGTATTTATGATAATTACTGGTTAATTGGAATGCATAGGTTGAAAACAAAGAGTAAGTATCTCAGTAGTTAGAAAACATAGCATTGGTGATAGAAGTGATGCTGGAGACCACATTATAGAACTTTGTAAGACCAATTTCTCATTCTTCTCAAATATCTTTTTCAAACAACATACACATGGACCTCACAAAATTGAATACAAAGTAATCAAATTGATTACATCTATGATAAAAGACTGTGGAAAAGTTAAATAATAACAGTTTAAAAAGTCTCTGAAGCTTGCTGTAGAAATGTTAAAGTGAATGGAAGTAACAAAGAAATCAGAGTCAGATTTTCAAAAGAGATATTTACCTTATGCATTTCCATTTCCTTACTTCCTATTCAATCATTCTCACACTTATCTGGCTTCCACTCCTATATTTAATGAAACTAATATTTGAAAAGTCAATAATAAACTCCACATTTTTAAATCCAAAGGTATAAATACAACTTTATCTTACACTACCTTAAGACATGAATTAACTATTTCAACCTTTTTTTTTCCAGAAATGGTCCTATAATTTATTTCCATGAAATTAAAATCACCTGTTTATTGTTGTGTTTTGTTTTCTTTGTTTTATGACTTTTTGTGCTACACCTCTCATGCCTCATCTTAGCTCTCCATTGTGTTTGCCTAATATAAAATTTTTCTCCAATTATTTTTATGAAGGATTTTATGCTTTTGATGAGCTCTCATCCATATCCATAATTTACGTTAGAATTTGATAGAAATGACTCAGATGTTTATATACTCAAGACATACATTTTCTTTGATTGCATATATGCAAATATATTTTAATATATCAAATGCACCTAGAAATTAATGTGTCAGAAAGAATTTATAATCTACTGCATATCCCTTCTCATTCCAGAGCTAGTCCTCTCCTGGAGATATTAAATAGACATCTAGGAAACAAAGAAAATTCCATTTATTTTAACTTACAAATAAAATCCAACACCAAACCCTATTCATCTGATTTCCTACAATTTATCTCAAATTCACCATTTGCTTAGCATTCCCCAGCTACTATTCAATACAAATCACTATCATCTCTAACATGTGCTTCTCCTGTTGCCTCTTAAGTGCTTCCTTATATCAATTTTATATTCTCTGTAACGTGTTTTTTTTTTTGTTTTTTTTTTTTTGTAACATGTTGCAACAAGAGGTGTGGATTACATATATAATTTAGTTTTGCCACCCATCTGAAACAACATTATCCTTGTAGGATGAAGACTAAGATAGTCTAAAGTTGCTAAAATTATCTTGATTCTACCTGTTCCTCTAATATTAATACCACCCATTGCTAACTTACCCTTTGTTTTCTAAACACAGTAGATGTATTTCTTTACATAATGAACTCTGCATTTATTTGTCTCAGGGCTTTTGCACTTGCTGTTATTTCTGTTTCATATGCGCTCCAAGTGTACTTCTTCAGCTAGAAAATGCTACTGAATCATTTAAAATAGTCTGTCATTGTGTTTACTATATTTTCTTCATAATAGTTTCATTACGTTTTATAAATTTATTTTATATGCATTGTTTAAATATATACACTGGACTGTGAACCATCAGTTCAGCAGTTCTGCTATCTGAAAGTTCACAAAAATATAATATTCTTTTGTACTCAGTGCTACTTCCCTAGTACATTAAACAGGACAAAGGAGAGCTGGTGGGTTATGTGTTGGGTTGTTAACCAAAAGGTCGGCAGTCAAATCCACCAGAAGCTCCATGGGAAGAAAAAGAGATTTCTTCTCCTATAAGGATTTATAGTCTCCGAAATCCTACACAGGGTCACTGTGAGTTGGAACTGACTCAATAGCACATAGCAGCAGCAACATAGATTTAGTACTCAACAATGTGTTTGCAATGCAATAAGGGGAGAATAACTGAAATATAAAAGATTTATGACTCATGGTGTAATACTATAGGGTACACACTGGACTTTGAACCATCAGTTTGGCAGTTCAAGCCTACCAGATGATCCTTGGAAACCCTATACAAGATTTTTATTGTATCAGAACCATCTCAATGGCACTTAACAACAACAGCAAACTGGAGAAGATCTTTAATCAATTTCCAAAAGCATTTTTGTAAATAATCATATATACATGTAGGGAAAACCTGTGTAACTTATTCTTCAGCTAAACATCTCACTTGAAAGAAATACAATATATGGACATCAAATTAAACAGCCATATTAAATGATGATCTAGGAGACTATGTTATCAGGAGGGACTTGTACCTGGAGAAGTATTTATCAATTATGCTTGGTAAAGTGAAAGGTCAATATGGTGGGTTGGCACAGTGGCTGAAACGAAGGGCTCAAGTATAAGAATGATAGTGGCAATAACTCAATTGAGCAGTGTCTCATTATTTGTGCATAAAATTGCTATGAGCTCATTGCGCAGTAGTGCTAACGGCTTCCTCCTTCCTTTCTCTGACTCAGCAGTCAGCACTTGTACTAAGTAGTGACAAATTGCCTCCGGGCCAGCCGAGTAGGATCTGGAAATGATCGTCACTTCACAAACATTCACTGTTGGGGAAAAATGGTTGAAACCAACCACCCTGGAAAGCTCTTCATTGGAGGGCTCAATACAGAAACCAACAAGAAAGCTCTGGAAGCAGTATTTGGACAATATGGACAGATTGTCGAAGTACTCTTGATAAAAGACCATGAAACCAACAAATCAAGAGCATTTGCTTTCGTCACCTTTGAAAGCCCAGCAGATGCCAAAGATGCAGCCAGAGATATGAATGGAAAATCTTTGGATGGGAAAGCTATCAAGGTGGAACAAGCCACTAAACCAATATTTGAAAGTGGTAGGCATGGACCCCCACCACCTCCAAGAAGCAGAGGCCCACCAAGAGGCCTTAGCGATAGAAGAGGAGGCAGTTGAGGAACCAGGAGACCACTTCACTTGGGGGACACATGGATGATGGTGGCTATTCCATGAATTTTAGCATGAGTTCTTTCAGGAGACCACTTCCAGTAAAAAGAGGACCACAACCACAAAGGTCCTCCCTAAAAGATCAGCTCCTTCAGGACCAGCTCGCAGTATCAATGGAATTGGAGGCAGTGCCCCTGTATCACATGGAAGAGATAGTTATGGAGGACCAACAAGAAGGGAACCCTTGCCCTCTCGTACAGATAGATGTGTACCTGTCAACAAGAGATAGTGGCTATTCCACTAAAGATAGCTATTTAAGCAGAGATTACCCAAATTCTCATAATACAAGAGATTAGGCACCACCAACAAGAGATTATACATACCATGATAATGGTCATTCCAGTTCATGTGATGACTATCCATCCAGAGGCTATAGTGATAGAGACGGCTATGGTCGTGACGTGACAATTCAGACCATCCAAGTGGAGGCTCCTACAGAGATTCCTATGAGAGCTATGGTAATTCATATAGTGCTCTACCTACATGAGGGCCCCCACCATCTTAAGGTGGAAGCAGTCACTATGATGATTACAGAAGCTCATGAGACTGGATTTGGTGGAAGTTGTGACAGTTACTCAAGTAGCCGAAGTGATCTCTACTCAAGTGGTCATGATCGGGTTGGCAGACAAGAAAGAGGGCTTCCCACTTCTATGAAAAGGGGGTAGGTACGCTCCTCCACGTGATTCCTACAGCAGTTCAAGCCGCAGAACACCAAGAGGTGGTGGCCATGGAGGAAGCCAATCTGATAGAGGGGGAGGCAGAAGCAGATACTAAAAACAAACACAACTTTGGACCAAAATCCCTGTTCAAAGAAACAAACAAAAAGTGGAACCTATTCTGTCATAACTACCCAAGGACTCTTAAAAGGAAAAATTGTGTTACTTAAAAAAAAAAAAAAAAAAAAAATTCCTGTTAAGTACTCCTCCATAATTTTTATGGTTTTTTGTGTGTGAGGAAAAAGTAAAATCTGTTTAATTTTATTTGATTTTATGACATTGCTTTCAACAAGAAAATGTTAAATTTTTTAGACTTGACTTGTAATTCTCTTGTGTCGCTGAAGGCTACATCCTATTCAATTTTTTCCCAATAAATGAGGCAAGCAATACTAAGATCATCCACAAACTTCCAGTCATCTAAAATGGAGAGATGAATCATTCTGCCTATATAAACAAGCAAGATATTAGAAGGGCGGTCAGGTTTGCTACTCATAAATTTCAGGATGTCTTCAAACTGAAATCTCAGTGTTCTCAGTGTGCAAACCTGAGATAGATGCTTAAGTAAGGAAAGTGCTATTCACCCAGTAAACCCAAAATAAAAGGATAATGCTGGCCATATATTGCCTTTCTGACATTTCCTTGAGATTCTGCAAGAGCCTCCTCTTCCCTCCTCCCCCAATTAATATCACTTCAGTGTGTATTAAACAACTACAGAATACTGAATAAAAAGTTTGGCCAAAACTAACCATGAAGCTGAAAAACAAACAAACAAAAAAAGATTGCTATGCGTTAGAAACAACTAGACAGCACCAAACAACAACAACAGAGCAAATGGAAATAAAAAAAGATAATACCAGAATAATATGAAGAATTGCACTCCAATAAATTTGAAAATCTAAAAGAAATGGGTAAATTTTTAGAAAAACACAAGCAACATTGAATAACATAGATAACTTGAACAGACCTATAACAAGAGAAGAACTTGATCAAGTCATTAAAAAAAAAAAAACTCGCATTAAAAAAAAAAAAAAAATTCAGGGCCAGCTGGCTTTACTGGCGAATTCTACCAAACATTCAGAATAAAACTTACAATTTTACTCTCACTGCTTCAGAACATAAAAGAGGATGGGAAAATCATGAATACATTTAACGAAGTGACCATAGCCCACATAGCAAAACCAGGTAAAGGTATCAATAAAACAAACAAACAAACAAATATAGACCAATGTCTCTCAGGAACATAATCCTAGCCAACAGAATTCAACAACATAAAAACATCAGAAATGAGTGGGACTCATACCAAACATGCAAAGATAGTTCAATATTAGAAAAACAATCAATGAAACCCACTAAATAAATAAAACAAAGAAAAAGAACCACAGATATCAACTGCTGCAGAAAAGATATTTGTCAAAACCGAACATCAATTCCTGATAAGCATTCAGCAAAGTATGAATAAAAGGAAAATTCATCAACATAATTAACAGCATATGTACAAATACAACAGCCAACATAAATTTCAATGGGGATAAACTGAAAGCGATCCTTTTGTGAACAGGAACCATGCAAGAATGCCTTTTATCATCACTCCTATTTAATATTATGTTGTAAATCTTAACCAGAGCTATAACACACACACACACACACACAAAAAAAAAAAAAAAAAAAAAAAAAACAACCAGAAATTTAGGGCATCCAAATTGTTAAAGAAGATGTAAAACTCTCTATTTGCAGATGATACGATCCTATACATAGAAAATTTCCAAGATTCAGCAAGAAAAGTTTGGAAAATCACTGAAAGATTCAGCAATGGCAGGGTACAAGATCAATGCAAAAAATCAATTAGATTCCTCTACAGTAATACAAAGGAGCTCTGGTAGCGTAGTGGTTGTTAATTGGGCTGCGAACCCCAGGGACAGCAATGCGAAACTACCAGCTGTTCCATGGGAGACAGATGAGGCTTTCTGCTTCCATAAAGATTTACAGCCTCGGAAACTCTGTACAGGGTAGCTATGAGTCGGAACCGACTCCACGGCACATAACAATAACAACAATACTAATACAGGCAGCTCTGAAAAGGAAACTAGTAATAACAATGCTATTTGTAAAACCCAGCCAAAATATGAAATACTGAAGAAGAAATCTACTCCCTGACCCCCCAAAAGAAGACATATATAAAGAAAAATACAAAACACTACTACAAGAAACCAAGAGAATTATAAAAATGGAAGACTATACCATGCTCCTGAATAGGAAGACTTAACATTGTGTAAAGGTCAACACTGCCCAAGCAACCACCACGTGCTGTTAGTTTGCCATACTGTGGCTTGTATGTTGCTGTGATTGTGGAAACTATGCCACCAGTATTTTGAATACTGGCAATGACACCCATGGTGGACAGGATTTGGCTGAGCTTCCAGATGAAGACACACTAGGAAGAAAAGAGACAAAGTACTTCTGAATACTTAGTCAGTGAAAACCCTAAGAATAAAAGTGGAACATAGCCAGATTATTGAATATTGAAACATGATGAAGAACACAATAATGTTATCAAATACAGTGCTGGAAGATGAGCCACTCAGGTTGGAAGGCGCTCAGAATTTGACTGGCAAAGAGCTACCTCCTCAAAGTAAAGTTGAGCATGAATTAAAAATGGTATCAACTTCTTAAGTCTGAAATTGACCAAACATGTAATTAAGATGTTTTGATAATTAATGGCAATTGGAATGCAAAGACTAGAAAAAAAGAGGAAGTCTCAGTAATTGGAAACTATGGACTTTGTGATAGAAAGACTGCTGGATATCACATAATAGAGTTTTGCAAGACCAATGATTTGTTCTTTGCAAATACCTTTTTTAAACAACATAAATACAATTATACACATGGACCTCAGCAGGTGGAATACACAGAAACAAAGCTGACTACATCTGTGAAAAGAAATGGTGGAAATTCTCCAAATCATCAGTCAAAACAAGGCCAGGTACAGATTGTGGAACATACCACTAATTTCTCATATGCAAATTCAGGCTGAAGCTGAAGAAAATGGAAACAAGAGCCAAAATATGACCTTGAATAATGTATCCTACCTGAATTTAGAGATCATCTAAAGAACAAATTTGACACATTAGTCACTAAAGACCGAAGACCAGAAGACAGTGGGATAACATCCAAAGCATCATAAAGGTAGAAAGCAAAAGGTCATTGATAAAAAAGACAGAAGGAAAAGACCAAAATGGATAACTGAAGAGACTCTAAAACTTGTTCACCAGTGTAGAGTTGCTAAAGGAAATGGAAGAAGTGAGGAGAGAACAAGCACTGAACAGAAAATTTCAAAGGTCAGCTTGAGAAGACTGTCAAATGTAACAAAACATGTGAAGATCTAGAATTAGAAAACCAAAAGGGAAAAACACATTCAGCATTTCTCAAACTGATGAAGAAAAAATTCAAACATTAACTTGCGCTATTAAAGGATTCTATGGGCAAAATACTGAATGATGCAGAAACCATCAAAATAAAATGGAAGGAATATATAGAGTCACTGTAGCAAAAAGAAATTGTCAATGTTCAGCTATTTCAAAAGGTAACATATGATCTAGAGCCAATGATATTAAAGGAAGAAACCCAAGGTGTATTTAACTCATTGGCAAAGAACAAAGAATCGGAATTGATGGAATACAAATTGAAAATTTTTCAGCAAAGTAAAGTGGCACTGGAGACACTCATCTACACCAAGAAATCTGAAAGACAACTACCTGGCCAACTGATTAGAAGAGATCTGTATTTGTGTCCTCTCCAAAGAGAGATGACCCAATGGAATGCATAAATCCTCAGACAATATCATTGATATCCCAAGTGAGTAAAGTTTTATGAAAGGTAATATAGAAACAGCTGCAACCATACGTTGACAGAGAACTTCCAGATATTCAAACCGGTTTCACAAGTGGATGTGGAACAAGGGATATCATTATTCATGTCAGATGGACCTTGGTTGAAAGCAGAGACTACCAGAAAGATATTTACCTGTGCTTTATTGACTACGCAAAGGCTTTCAATTGTGTGGATCATGATAAGCTATGGACAACAATGCAATGCATGAGTATTCCAGAACACTTTATTGTGCTTATGAGGAACCTGTACATAGACCAAGAGGCAGTTTTGTGAACAGAACAGGGGAACACCGAATGGTTTAAAACTTGGGAAGTTGTGCACCAGGGTTATGTTCTTTCACCATACTTATTCAATCTGTATGCTGAACAAATATATCTGAGAAACAATTATATGAAGAAAAATGTGGCATCAAGTTTGGAGGAAGACTCATTAACAATCTACAATATGCAGATGTTACAACCTTGCTTGCTGAAAACAAAGAGGACTTAAAATACTTACTGATAAAGATCAAAGACCAGAGTCTCCAGTGTAAAGAAAACAAAAATCTTCACCACTGGACCAATAAACAACATCCATATAAATGAAGAAAATATTGAAATTGTCAAAGACTTCATTTTGCTTGCATCAATCATTAACAATCATGGAAGCAGCAGTCAGGAAATCAAATGACGCATTGCGTTAGGCAAACCTGCTGCACAAGACCTCTTTAAAATGTTGAAGAGCAAAGATGTCAGTTTGAGGACTGACCCAAGCCATGATATTTTCAATAGCCTCATATGCATGTGAAAGTCAGATAGTGAATAAGGAAGACCATAGAAGAATTGATGCATTTGAGCTATGGTGTTTGAGGAGAATATTTTAAGTACCACGGACTGCTAAAAGAACAAATAGATCTGTGTTGGAAGAAGTGCAGCCAGTGTTCTCCTTGGAATCAAATATGGCCAGACTTTGCCACTCATACTTCGGAAATACTGTCAAGAGGGACCAGTCACTGGAGATGGCTATCATGTTTGGCAAAATGAGAGTTGGAGAAAAAGAGAAAGACCCCTAGCAAGATGGATTGGCATGGTGACAGCATCAATGGGCAGCATCAATGTAACAACATTTGTGAGGTTGGACCAGGGCTGTACAGTGTTTCATCTGTTGTACATAGGGTTTCTATGAGTTGGTATCAATGGTAACAACAACAACAAACCCAAAGCAACCTATGGATGTAATGCAAAAGCCAAAAGAAGAAATGATGAACTAAAACTGTTAAGTAGAAAATTTCACAGAACAGCTTGTGAAGACAAAGTATTATAATAAAATGTGTACACCTTGAGTTAGAAATCCAAAAAGGAAAACATACTCACCATTTCTCAAGTTGAAATAAAAGAAGAAAAAAATCCAAGCCTCAAGTTGAAATTCTGAAGGATTATATGATCAAAATGGGGAGTCCTGATGTGGTACTGTAAGATAAGCACTGGAACATAAATTCAGTTTGAATGGTCAGCAGTTCAAATCCACCAACTGTTCCTCAGAAACCCTATACAGGATCACTCTTAGTCATATTCAACCTGATAGCATATAACAACAATAAAAATGATGAGAAAACTGGGGGATCATCAAAAAAGAGGAAGACCACAATCAGGGTAAGTTGACCTAGTGTCAGCAACAATAGCCTTAAAATTAGCAACAATTGAAAGGATGGAAGAGGATATAGGCTGTGTTTTGTTATGTCATGCATAAGCATACTATCAGTTGGAACTGACTCAATGACATCTAACAAAAACAACATGGACAAACTATTGAATGATTCAGGAATCATCAAAAGAATATGGATGGAATCTACAGAGTCACTGTACCGAAAGAATCACTCAATGTTTAATAATTTCAGGAGGTAGCATATGAACAAGAACTGATAAATTGAAGGAAGAAGACCAAGCTGCACTGAAAGCTTTAGTGAAAAACAAATCTCCAGTAATAGATGGAATATCAGTTGAAATGTTTCAGGAAACTGATATAGCACTGGAAACATTCACTTGCCTTTGGTAAGAAATTAAAAAGACAGCTACCTGGCCAGACAACTAGATGAGACCCATATTTGTGTCCATTCCAAAAATAAAAGGTGACCAATCCCAATGCAGAAATTATTGAACAAGTAAGCATAAAATTGCTGAAGTTAATTAAAAAACATTGCAGCAGTACATCAACAAGGTCTTGCCAGAAATCCAAGCTGGATGGAAAAGAGCACTTGGAATGAGGAATATCATTGCTGAACATCAAATGGTTCTTGGCTGAAAACAGAAAATACCAGAAGGATGTTTATTTGTATTTTCTTGACAATGCAAAGACATTCAACTATGTGGGTCATAACAAATGCTAGATACTGTAAATATGACTCCCAGAATACTTCATTGTCCTTTTGAGAAACATACACCAAGAGGTAGTTATTCTAATAGAAGAAGTACATACTGAAATATTTTAAATCATGAAAGATGTACGCCAGGGATGCATCTTTTCAGCATACTTATTCAATCTGCTGAGTATATAACCTGAGAAGATGGAATATATGAAAAAACCTTGGCACTATGATTGCAGAATGGTTCATTAACAATGCTGAGATATGCAGATGATACAACTTTGCTTTTCTTTCACCATACTTATTCAACCTGTATGCTGAACAAATAACCCAAGAAGCTGAGGTATATGAAAAAACCTTGGCACTATGATTGCAGAATGGTTCATTAACAATGCTGAGATATGCAGATGATACAACTTTGCTTACTGAAAGTGAAGAAAACTTGAGCTTTTTTTTTTTTTTAATGAATATCAAAGAAAACAGCCTTCAGTATGATTACAACTCAATGTAAGGAAAACAAAACCAAATGAAACCATTATGATAAGTATAGAAAAGTTTGACTTCAGAGATTTCATTTTACTTGGATCCATAATAAATGCTCATGGAAACAGCAGTCCAGAAATTAGCATTTACATTTGGCAAGTCTGCTGCAAAGGACCTCTTTTAAAAAGTATTAAAAAGCAAACATGTCTCTTAGAAGACTAAGGTGTGGGAACAAAGCCATGGTATTTTAAATAGTTTCATATGAATGTGAAAGTTGGAAAACGAATAAGGAAAACCAGAGAAGAAATGATGTATTTGTATTATGGTGATATAGAAGAATATTGAAGCTACCATGAACCACCAGAACATGGAAGGAGTACAGTCTGAATGCTGCTTATAAGCATGCACTTTTGACATGTTATCGGGAGGGACCAGTCCCTGGAGAAGGACAACATGCTTGGTAAGATAGAGGATTATAAGAAAAGCCGACAACCTTCCCATGAGATCAATTGACATAGTGACTGCAGCCAAGGGGTCAAATAGAACAACAATTTTGAGGATGCCCTAGAACAGAGCAGTATTTCATTCTGTTATAAATAGGGTCACTATGAGTCAGAACTGATTAGGCAGTTCTAAGTGCCATTGAGTTGGCTCTGACTTAAAGCGACTCTGTGTAAGTTTTCCAAGGTTGTAAAATGTATGGAAGTAGAAAGCTTCATCTTTCTCTTCTGCTAAATTGCATTTATTTTAATTTTTTAAAAAGATGCTTGATAAATTCTAATTTAATTTTGAATAAAATGTGTTTGGCATTACATACTATTATGAAGGATGAATAGCATATATGCTTATGAATCTATGTATTATAAAAATAAGAGCTGTAAGGGTCATGTGCTTTTTCTATATTAATTTTCAGCTGAAGAAGATGACTTTTGGCTTCAGATTTTCTACTTTGATAGTCAGAACTAAATATACTAAAATACAACTTACATATATCAGCCCTCAGTTCAAGTTTGACGTATTTAAGAGTTGAGGTCTCTTTTGAAGACCATTAAATACCATCTAGAAAATCACAATTTTTGCAAATATGATAAAGTGCAAATAAGTCCATCATGCCCAAGCACTGACTGATGCAATGGAAAAGAGAGGCAGAAATATGCATACACACAAAAACTGTGCCCCCTTGAGAATTCAAATGCTGTAATTCCATGGTGGAGTCCTGGTATGGCGTTGTGGATAAATGTGCTGGATTGCAAAGTCGGTTTGAATCCCAAGGTCTGAGGTTCAAGCTCATCAGCTGATCCTTAGAAACCCTATGCAGGGTCATAATGGTGCAGAACCAACTAGATGGTACTAACAGCAAAAAAACAACAACATAAACATTCGTGTGTTTATGTTGTTTAGATGTAGAGTGGTGTTTGTTTTTTTTTGATTAATGTATCTTTTTAAAAAAATTAACAAGAAAATTAATAAATATATGTAGATTTGTTAAGT
>NW_006408609.1:13381-14157 GCF_000296735.1 Chrysochloris asiatica
AGGAGAACACAGAAACAATTTTTAAAATAATTCAAGAAAATCATAATAAAGCATAAAAATGCTTTATTATGATCACCTAATCAACCAAAACTCAAAATAAAAATTTGTTAAAGTCAGTTTCAACTCTTAGCCACCCTGTATTGAGCTTCTAAAGCTCTAAAACTTTACAGGAGCAGAGAATCTCATCTTTTTCTCATGGAACAGCTGGTGGATTTGAACTGCTAAACTTTCGATTAGCATTAAGTGCTTATCCTACTATGCCACCAAAAATTAAGACCAAAGTAAAGAGGAAAAACACATGTAAAGCACTACACCAAAAAAATATATATTGTTTCAAATTATCAAAGTATTGTAAAAGTAACTTTGTTGTGTGCTGTTGTTGTTAAGTGTGGTTGTGTCTGTCCCAACCCATAGTGACCCTGTATAGGGTTTCCGAGGTGCAACTGATGATCTTGAACTACCCACCTTGCAGTTCAATCTGGCTTTGCGGTCAAACACATTAACCTATGGTGCCACACCAGGACTCCAAACAAAACAAAACAAACATAACTGACTCCTCGGTACTTAACAACAACAACATATTATATGAATATGTACACAGTAAATGAAAAAGGCCATAGAAAGTGAAAGAAAAATCACTTTAAATTTTTGGTGGTTGTTGTTGTTGTTGTTAAGTGCCGACGAGTCGGTTCCGACCCATAGCGACCCTGTACAGGGTTTCCAAGGGTGTAAATCTTTACGGGAGTAGAAAGCCTCATCTTTCTCCCGCGGAGCGG
>NW_006408609.1:38210-40958 GCF_000296735.1 Chrysochloris asiatica
TAGACGTTTTATAGCAAGGAGGGGAGTGATTAACTTTTCAGTCTAGGAGCGGAGGTCCCTAGGACCATCAAGGGAGAAGAGCAGAGAGGGGGACCCTACCCAGAGAAGCAGTGATGCCTGAAATGGAATCAGAGATGATGACATGGAGCGATGGAGCAGATGGAGACTTTAGATCCAGAGAGGGAGAGCAACTGTGTGCTGAAGATCTGGGGTGTACGGGGGGCAGGATTGCAGGGTATACCCTTTGGTTGGTTGATGACGCATGGGGGGGATTGTAACCACAGCAATGAAATGATATACGATAGAATGAATGTAAAATCAATGTTCTCCCATGTAAACTATCACATAATTCACAATAAAACATTTAAGAAAAAAGAAAGAAAGAAAAATTTGTTAGAAATATTTTCCCTGTTTTCTGATCACCATACTTTCTCTTTTTCACTTTGTCTAGTTGTATTTTGTTTTTACCCTGCTGTGATCACAGGGCCGGGGAAGACAAAAGATCCCATGAGATAAGTGCTACGTGGGAAGGACTCAATCCCTATTGCTAGTTTCAAAGACGGATGAAGTTAGCCACGAACAAATGAATGAACAATGTCTACAAACTAGCAATATTCCTCACATTACACTAGTAAGAAAATGAGAGGCTCATATCTAAAACCATAGAAACCAAATTATTTTCTAGACTCTCCAGAAATGAGCACAGCCTGCAGACACCAAGATTTTAGCTCAGTAAGACCAGTGCAGGTCTTTTGGCCTACAGAACTGTAATAGATGGCTGTTTTCAGTCACTAATTTTAAAATGGTTTATTATAGCATTAATAATTATATTGATGGTCCTAGGGATCTTAGTTGCTGGAATACAAGTGTAAGATTAACTACTGACCCCTGTATATTACAAGACTTCTACCTTTATGGTTGTGACAATCACAATTAGTCATGATAACAATTACTCACTATCGATTCTTAAGAATCGTATCCCCATCTCTTCTCACCAGACCAATCTAGACAAGATGAAAACTATTCAGTGGGGATTCTCCCTTCCCCCACACACTCTGAAACTGAACTCCCTCTTGAAAATTTGCAAGCCAGTGACTTCAAGCCTTTATATGCCCTCCATTTTAGGTAGCCAATGTCTAAGTTGTCTGTCCCTATCAATCCTGTGTACAGAGGACATATGGTTGATCCTTGATGTGAAGACTCCTTTCATCTCAGTTGGTATTTGAGCTACTACTTCCACAAGTATAGGTCAAGTTCATCAAATTGTAGCAATTTATTCTTGTTTCCTTTATCATTTTTTTTTTAATCTTCTCCTAGTTGATCATCAAACCATTGAAACTAGGTCCAGTGGGTACTATCTGCAAGATTGGGCATTCTTGTGCATCTCCCCTCACTTCATGTCAATTGGACACTTCACTCTCAGCTCTAGCCCTCTGTGGCTATGTCCTTGTTCATGGGCTCAGGAGAAGAGTACAAGCTGAATGTGGGACCCTATCCAGAGAAGCAGTGACACCAGAGATGGTGGCAGAGATGATGAAGTGGAGAGATAGAGCAGCTGCAGTGAAATGAAATATGATAGAATGAGTGTAAAATTGATATTATCCCACTTAAACTATCACTCAGTTCACGATACAAACTTTATATATATATAATCAAGATTTATAGTACCAAGAAGACTAATACATGATGTTAAGAAATGGACAATAACATTAGAAGTATGTTTGATTCATATTATGCATTGGAGGATTAAACTTACTACTGTGTATGGGTTATGTTAGAAAGAACAACTTTAGCTATAAGAGTAAAACCAGATCCATACTGTTATAAAGAGGAAAAAAAAAAAAAAAAAGGACTTTCATTATTTTTCATGACCTTTTGGAGTTTGCTATTTTCCATAAATAAGGAGTTCTGGTAGCAGTTAAAAACTGCCGCGCTGTTCCGTGGGAGAAAGATGAGACTTTCTGCTCCCGTGAAGATTTACAGCCTCAGAAACCCTGTACAGGGTCGCTATGAGTCAGAACCAACTCCACGGCACATAACAACAACAACAACATTTTCCATAAATAATAAAACATTTGGCTGATAGTAATATGTCTGCTTCATTTTTAGGCATCCTATCCAGAGAGGTAAACTGGGAAACCAAAGGTTTATGCTGTCCCCTTGTCTCTTTATGTTTTAACTACTTCATCAGAGCAAGAAAGTTTTTGTAGTTGTATAGTGCCTTCAAGTCAGTTTCAAGCCATAGCAACCCTGTATAGGGTTTCTGAGGAGCAGCTGGTGAGCTTGAAATGCTGACCTTGAAGTTCAAACACATTTACAGTCTGGCATATTAACTCATAGTGCCTCACCAGGACTATATTGGTTTAAAGAGTGACACTATGTACATTTGTCATATTGATCTCCTTAAGTGACAAACTCTGTATCTTAGCTGATTCCTCTGTAAAATGAGAAGAATAAAATTATCTATTTCAATGTGTTAGTGTTACAATTAAATGCATTACTTACTGCAAAGAGTGACTGGCAAAGGTGACATTAAATCACTAAAGAAAATGATAAAAATGATGCTTTCAATAATAATGGTATTAAGGATGTTTGTAAAGTATTATTGGTCTAACTGGTCACATGATTTTCTCTAAACCAAGCTCCATATCATCAGTGAAGACAAGACCAGAGGCAGACTGTGGAACAGACCATCAATTACTGATATGCAAATTCAAATTAAAGCTGAAGAAAATGAAAACAAATCTA
>NW_006408609.1:42863-51420 GCF_000296735.1 Chrysochloris asiatica
TTGATGGACTCAGGGGTGGCAGCGGTGGTGAGGTTGGCCCAGGATCGAGCATTGTTTCGTTCTGCTGTGCATGGGGTCGCTATGAGTCAGTTCCGACTTGATGGCACCTGACAACAACAACAACAACAACGACCAAGGACTGGAATGGAATGTGGAGTAAGACTAATTTACTTATTCTACTCAGGATCATACTCATTCCAGATGATAACATCATTCCTGAATCACATCAGAAATAATGGTGGATAACAGATGTTGGATAGAAAAACTTAGATAATTTCAGTTTTTAAAAGAGTTACAGCAGATTCTGACTTTTATGACTGTCACCTTAGAGGAAATTAAAAATGCACTCTATTGTGAAAAGGCACAGTGAAGGATCAACTACTCTACTTAAAGATTTTACAATAAGAGAATAAGAACAGAAAATGAAGTCGGGGCAATGATAGTCATAAATAAGTCACCATAAGAAATTAGAGTCAGAGAAATCAGGGAAAAAATTAGAAGGAGCATCTGGGTGGGAACAGGGGGCCAACTGAATCAAATATAGAGAGGTTGCATACAAAGTGTTTACCAGTGTTAGTGAAAGTGAAAGAAATACTACCTTGAGTTGCAATATTCTCTTCTTATTCTTTTTTCCAAGAAATATTTACTTAGAAATACCTATATAATACTTTAGCGGAATAACTGAAAGGAGATTAAGTCATTTCCAGTGATAGTTTCTGGTTAAGTGTTTTCATTGAAGGCACATGATATATATAAATTGGCAACATGTATAAAACATGATACACATAAAAATAGAGACAATAAGGGGAACTTCTGGTTAGCTAGCAGCAGAGCAGAGTCAGGTAGGACAGGCTTCATGGGGGAGGGGCTGAAAACTCAGAGACATGGCTCTCAGGAAACTTCACTAGAGCTCTGGATCTAGCATAAGGGTCAAGTGTCAGTTTCCTACAACCACCAGTGTGGAAAAATCACTTTATAAAGGAAAACATTGTGTTTTAGAAATCGGTCAAGATATGGGACTCCCTCTGTGGCCATCCCACCCTGGCAGAAATGAGAGGGTGAGGCTACAGCCAAACCATCACAGGGAAGTGGCACTAAAAGTGGCAGAGTGACATTTTCAAAAGGAGATGTGGAGGGATTCTACACATTTCCCACCCCCCCTTCCCTGCCGTGCCTTCTTTGCTCAGCCTGGACAACTTCAGATGGGTGGATGCATACCGCCAAAAAAGTCCAGCGTTGAGACCACAGCTTTCCCACGGCACACAGAGAAAGAGCACCATCGGTACAAGGGCAAATCTTTGACTGCTGCTTTTGACTTCTGCCTGTGGGTCCCAGCCCTAAAGTACACTTATGTGAGGCCATGAACCCCTGCCTATCCCAAAAGAAAAAAAGCAAGTTTGGCCTGAGAGACAAACCATATGAACAACCTTGTAAAACCCCAACCTAAAAAGACACAACTATTTCAAGAATTACACTGTGCACACACAGATACTTAACTGACCTTTAGAGACAAAAATAGTAAACACTCTTTCTCCCATTAACTTCTCGATATCTATCTGCACAACTCTACTGTGGTGACTAGAGGAGGAGCCTGAATGAGTGGACACCCCCACCCACTACTGGAGGTTTCTATGGTGCACACACACTGCCTGGGTAGAAAGGCAACTAGACAGTCAGCTACAGTTTTATTTTGGGGGGTTTCAAAGTGGAGGTTCTTGTCTCTGCTTTTATTTGCTTCTACTTTTGGGCCTTTTGTTCACACATTATTCCTGGAGGTGGGAGCTTTTTCTCCCTACATTACCAAAGAAGAGTCAGCAATTGTGGCATGTAGCCAAACTTCAAGCATGCCCCATAATATTCCACCACTGAGAAAAGATCCAATAACAGCAGCTAAACATTACATGCAAAAAACGAAGTCTATCTCCTGATCATATCCACCAGGACACACCCAGTAAGTATAACACAACAACAAACATCCAATTAAGCATTAAAAAACCCACATAACTTCTGGAAATGACAAACAAAAGATCTCAGACTCAACAAATGATCTCAAAACAGGTCCAAAAAAAAAAAAAAAAAGAAAAGAGTAACTGAGACAAATGCGCTGGTGACAAACAAAGGTTCCCCAGAAGAGGAATAGCAGGTTTTAGATTTGCTTGAGAAAAAAATTCAGAAGAATAATATGGAAACAAATTCAAATGCTCTGAAAATGGATGGAGGAAAACAAGGAAGAAGTCAGGAAAATACTACAAGAGCAATCAAACAAGATTGATACAGCATTGGAAACAATTTAAAAGACCTGATAAAAGAGGTCCAGACGATTAATAATAAAATATCAGAAAGGGCAAAGGAGGAGAATAGAAGAGATGGAAGCCAGAATGAATGTGATGGCAGACAAATCTCAATACTGCTAAGATAGAAGAGCAAGCTGAAAAAAGGATAAAAAATCTGAAGAGAGTCTAAGATTCATGCTGGATAACATGAAGAGGAGCAACTTAAGAATCATGGGCATTCTGGAACAGGAAGAATCAAAGAAGTCTGCAGAGGAGATAATCGAAGAGCTTCTGGAAGAAAATTTCTCTAACATCTTGAAAGATGAGAAGATGAACATTCAAGGAAGACCATAGAGGAATTGGCGCATTTGAGTTATGGTGTTGGAGGAGAATACTGAAAGTGCCATGGGCTGCCAAAAGAACCAACAGATGTGTGTTGGAAGAAGTGCAGCCAGAGTGCTCCTTGGAGGCCAGAAAAGCCAAATTTTGTCTCCCATACTTCCAACATATTGTCAGGAGGGACAAGTCACTGGAGAACAATATCATGTTTGGCAAGGTGGGGGTCAGAGAAAAAGAGGAAGACCTCTAGCAAGATGGATTGGCTAAGTGGCACCATCAATGGGCTCACTCCTGGCAACAATGGTGGGGTTGGCCCAGGATCGGGCAGTGTTTTGTACTGCTGTGCATAAGGTCGCTATGAGTCAGTACCGACTTGATGGCACCTCACAACAACAACAACAACACTCTAGTCAATTAAATAGGATTATCTAGAAAATATGTATAGAAGTTTCCTATTTGTTGGCTAAGTCTTTCATGAGTTCCTGTTCAATTGAAAACGGAAGATCCTTACAAAAATGTCATATCAAGATAAAATACCAGTGAAATATAAAAACTCAAGATTGGATAATTAAGAATCAGGACAGGATGAAATATTAAGATAAACAAATATTGTAAATATCCATCATCAAAAGACTATATACTTGATACAGTTGAATCCGAAATTTTATTCTAAATCATTTAATAAAAAATATATCAATTAGACAAATGATTTTATAACATACAGCTAAAAATGATACCAAATTTTGGAGACTGTTTCAAAATTAATTACTAACTTATTTTTTATTTTTAGATTAAGTTATATAGAAACATATTTCTAACAATAGTTACATTGAAAGGTCTATTAATATTGGCACTAGTTTGTAGTATGAGCAATGCAATGACTCTATACTGTAATTATTGGACTGTGAATTACAAGGGCAGCACTTAAAGCCTCCTAGCTTCTTTGTGGGAGGAAGGTGAGACTTTCTGCTCCCACAGAGATGGTCAGCCTTGGAAACCCTATGCAGAGTTGCTATGAGTCAGAACCAACATGATGACACTTCACAACAACAGGTTTTTGATAATGTAAATGCATTATCCTTATATAAAGGAGCTCTGGTAGCATAGTGGTTACGAATCGGACTGCGAACCTCAAGGTCCACAGTTTGAAATTACCAGCTGTTCTATGGGACAAAGATGAGGCTTTCTTCTCTCATAAAGATTTACAGCCTTGGAACCCCTGTACAGGGTTGCTATGAGTTAGGACCGACTCCACCGCACATAACAACCACCACCCTGTGTGTGCACTGTGGGTTAATATGGCAGATTACAAAGTAGTTTGAATTGTAAGGTCAGTGGTTCAAGCTCATGAGCAGCTCCCTGGAAACCCTATACAAGGTCACCGTGGGTCAGAATCAACTCCACAGCACTTAATTCACATAGCAGTTAATGGAGTCTTGGTGTGTCACTGTGGGTCAATATTCTGGACTGTAAGGTCAGTTTTAACTGCAAGGTTATAAGCTCCTTGGAAATACTATACAGGGTCACTATGGGTCAGAACCAATACGAAGGCACTTAACAACAACAACAGAGTGGTCAATGGAATCCTTGCTTGGCACTGCGGGCTAATGCGCTGGGCTGCAAAGTCTGTTTGAACTGCAAGGTAGGTGGCTCAATCTCAACAGCTGCTCCTTGGAAACCCTATACAGGGTCCCTATGTGTCAGCACTTAACAGCAAAGACTCAAATGACACTTAACAACAACAGAGCAGTTAATGGAGTCCTGGTGTAGCCCGGTGGGATAAAACACTAAACTGCAAGGTCAGTTTGAACCACTAGGTTGGTGGTTCAAACTTACCAGTTGCTTCTTGGAAGCCCTATACAGAGTTGCTATGAGTCGAAATCAAATCGACATCACGTCACAATGTAGCAGTTAGTGAAATAGACAATTGCAGCACTGTATTAAGTACTTGAAAATTCCGTATTTTAATTAATATATTCTGCAAAGTCTGGTACCGTAGTGGTTACGAATCGGGCTGCGAACCTTAAGGTCAGTGGTTCGAAACTACCAGCTGCTCCGCAGGAGAAAGATGAGGCTTTCTACTCCCGTAAAGATTTACACCCTTGGAAACCCTGTATAAGGTCGCTATGGGTCGGAACCGACTCGACAGCACTTAACAACAACAACAACAACAAGCTTTTTGATGACCTCTCATAGATATGAATATACAGAGTAGCCTTGAACTCAAGCAGGCATGCCTAATTTACTCACTGATCAAAAGTTGCTTAACAGTGCCAGTGCTTAATTCAAGGAACAATTTGAAAAATGAATAAAACTTGGCAGTGTGACAAAAATAAGGTAGATTTGAAGAGAGAAGAGTGTTCACAAAGAAAAAAGAAACTTACAAAATCTTTGAATGTGAAAGAAATATAGGTCATTATATGCAAGTTTCCCTCTGCATAAGACTTAATATAGCAATAAAGGATAGATTAAGAAAACAAAATTTATATCTATTATATAAAACACTGAATTTTATTTGCAGGGAATAAAAAGTTTTTGAGTAATTAGCAGGTAAATTCATTCTTTTAGAAGCAGCATTAAAATAATCATTTTATGGTGTGTATTCATGGCTTTTGGTGTGAGATTGAATTTTTAGGGAAAAACTGTTTGTTGTTTTAGAGACCACTTAACTGTTACTTATACAAGTACAACTTATGGTTACCCAATGTGTACCAGAATGTTTTAAATGACTGATTTTTGGAAAAGTAGGTCACCAGGCTTTGTTCTAAGATGCCTTTGTATGGACTAGAACTTTTCACCTTTAGGTTAGCAGCCAAGTACTATTGCCACTTTCACAACTTAAAAAGACCATTTAGGAATTATATTAAATCATTTAAAAATGATCTAAGGAGAGCTAATATGGGGCTGCAGGAAAATGCTCTGGCCATACATTTTGTTTCAAATCACACTATAGGTAGTTCAAACTCAGCAGTTGCTCCTTGAAACCCTACACAGTGTCTCTATCAGTTGGAACACACTGGATGACACATAAAAAATAAAAAAAGGAAAGTTGATGATATTTTTATTTAAGGTAATTAATAGCAATGGGATTCCAATATGATAAACACCTGAAAAGTATGTTTAGAGGATAAAACTGGAAAGGATCAAACACTAGACAATTTGTGGATAAAATATAAGGGAAATTTTGCAAATCATTTTTTATATTTCTGTTTTGAATTACTGAGAAGTCTGTGTTTTTCACTGAAGGAACAACAACAACAACAACAAAAAGATATTATTTTTTGCTTGTTTTGTGGTTGTATGAGATTTGAAACACTTTGATTTTGAGGTACCTGTGAAACAGGAAATTGAAAACCTCCTATAAATGATAGCTAATATTTAAAATAATTAGCATACAACAATGACCAAAGATGTTGTTGTTGTTAAGTGTAGGTTTTCTAAGGAGTAGCTATTGGATTTGAACTACTGACCTTGTGGATTGCATTCCAGTGCTGATCCAGTGCCATACCAGGAGACCAAGAAGAGTTAACATTAAAAAATTTAAAAAAAGTACAACAAGGCATCTGCTTAGTTGGCCGTCTTGCTAAAAGTCCCAGTAGCAATACTTTTTAACTACCCTCTTATATCTTGTGCCTGGTCCATCATTAGATTTTTGGAACAGATCATTTGTATTCTAGTTTTCACAGGCTCATACATGGGGAGTTTTGTCCCAGGATGGAATACACCTAAAGTTTCAACCTTATTTGATTTAGATTATTCAAAAGTTGAGATTTTGGACTTGGGGTTGATTTAAGACTTTTGGGATAATGTGATAGGGTGAATAGGTGGTTTCATGTGAGAAGGGCATGACTTGTAGGAAACAAGAGTGTTTAAGTCCCTCCAAGAAACATGATGCAAGTCCTAACCTCTATGCCTGTGGAGGTGATGAGATCACTAAACCAACACTTGTTTGTCAGTTTGTAGTACTGTGGTGGCTTGTGTGTTACTGTAATTCTGGAAGCTGTGGCATGGATATTTTAAATACCAGCAGGATCACCAATGGTGGACAGGTTTCAGATGAGCTTCCAGATGAAGACAGACTTGGAAGAAGGAAAAACAGACTATGTCTGAATATTTAGTCACTGAAAACCTTATGAATAGCAGTAAAACACTGACAGATATACTGCCAGAAAACAAGACCCTCAGGTTGGAAGCCACTCAAAATGCAATGGAGAAGGGCTACCTCCTCAAAGTAGAGTTGACCATGATGACACGAATGGAGTACAGTCCTTGGGACCTTCATTAGCTGATGGGGTACAACTCAAAATGAAGAGAAACAGCTGTAAACATCCATTAATAATCAGAACATAGAATGTAAAAAGATTGAATTTAAGAAAATTAGAAATTATAAAAAATGAAGTGGAATTCTTAAATATGGATATCCTAGACATTAGTGTAGGAGAAAGATGAGGCATTCTGCTCCCATAAAGATTTACAATCTTATAAACCCTGTGCAGGGTCGCTATGAGTCGGAACCGACTCCATGGTACTTAGCAACAAAAAGGCATTAGTGAGCTTAAATGGACTGTTACTGGCCATTTTGAATCTGACAATCCCATGGTTTACTATGATGGGAATGAAAAATTGAAGAGAAAGACATTGCATTTATTGTCAAAAGAACATATGAAGATCTGTCATGAAGTACAAAGCTGACTATGATAGGATAATAATTACAATTGTCACAGCTCTAAAGGTAGAAGTTTTGTAACAAAAACAAGGGAGTAGTTAATCTTATAGCACAGAGACATCGAGAGAGAAGACCACAAGCAGAGTGCCAGACCCTATCCAGAGAAACACTGACACCAGAGATGGAAGCAGAGATAGGACATGGAGAGAGGGAGCAGCTGAGGACTCTAGACTCATGAAAAGAGAGGGATTGGGTGCTGGCAGCCAAGAGGCAGGATTGCAGAATGTGCCCTTTGGTTGTTTAATTCATTATATACTCCTTAGTGTTTCTGTGTACATCCCCCAAAACACAAATAAACAAAACCGGGAATAGAAGCAACTACTGTTGAATGATGATGCATGGAGGAGATTGTAATCATTGAAATGAAATGATGTTGTAAAGCCAATGTTCTCCTATGTAAAACTATCACTCAGTTCACCATAAAAACTTAAAAATAAAAAGAACGTATCAAGATCTATCATGAGGTACAACACTGTCTGTGTTAAGATAATACCCATGCACGTAAGGGAAGACAAATTAATATCACTAATATTAAATTTACACACCAACCACTAAAGCAAGTGAGGATGAAATGAAATAATTCTACCAACTTCTTCAGTCTGAAATTGATAAAACATGCAATCAAAATTATTGATCCTTACTGATGATTGGAATGCAGAGGTTGGAAACAAAGAGGAAGGATCGGTAGTTGGAAAATATGGCCTTGGTGATAGAAATGATGCTGGAGATTGCATGATAGAATTCTGCAAGATGAATTATTTCTTCATTTCAAATACCTGTTTTAAACAGCGTAAAAGACAACTATACACATGGAGCTCACCAGATGGAATACACAGAAATCAAAGTGAGTTTATTTGTGGAAAGAGATGATGGAAAAGCTCCATATCATCAGCCAAAACAAGTCCAGGAGCAGATTGTGGAACAGATGATCAGTTGCTAATATGCAAATTCAGGCTGAAGCTGAAGAAATGAAAACAATTCCATGACAGCCAAAGTATGACCTTGACTGTATTCCACCTGAATTTGGAGACCGATTTGATGCATTAGACACTGAAGACCAAAGACAAGAAGAGTTGTGAGATGACACAAAAACATCATATAGGAAGAAAGCAAAAGGTCATTAAGAGAAAAGAAAGAAAGAAAGAAAGAAAGAAAGAAAGAAAGAAAGAAAGAAAGAAAGAAAGAAAGAAAGAAAGAAAGAAAGAAAGAAAGAAAGAAA
>NW_006408609.1:51520-58696 GCF_000296735.1 Chrysochloris asiatica
GATGTCTGAATAGACTCTGAAGCTTGCTCTCCAACGTAGAGATATTAAAGAAATTGGAAGAAGTGAAGAGGTACAAGAGCTGAACAGAAAAGTTCAAGGTCAGCTCCAAAAGACAAAATCAAATATTATAATAAAATGTGCAAAGACCTGGAGTTTGGGGAGTTTATTGAATTTTTTAAGAAAAAATTCAAGCCTCAACTTGTGGCATTGAAGGATTCTCTGGGCAAATTATTGAATGATGCAGAAAGCATCAAAAGAAGATGGAAGGAATACAGCAGTTACTTTACTAAAAGGAAATGGTCAATGTTCAACCATTTCAAGAGTTAGCATGTGATCAAGAGCCAATGCTGATGAAAGAACACCAAGATACATTGAATGCATTGGCAAAGAATAAGGAACAAAGAATTCATGGGATACACATTGAAATATTTCAACAAAGTGAGGCAGCACTGGAGGCATTCACTCATCTATGTCAAGAAATTTGGAAGACAACTACCTGGCCAACTGATTGGAAGAGATCCGTATTTATGCCCGTTCCAAAGAGAGGTGACCCAATGGATAGTGGAAATCATTGGACAATATCACTGATATCCCATGGAAGTAAAATTTTACTTAAGGTATTACAAAAACAGCTGCAACCATACATTGAAAGAGGACTTCTAGAGATTCAAGCTGGGTTCAGAAGAGGATGCAAAATAAAAGATATCATTGCTGACATCAGATAGATCTTGGCTGAAATCAAAGAATACCAGAAAGATGTTTACCTGTGATTTATTGACTACACAAAGGTTTTCAATTGTGTGGTTCATGACAAGCTATGGACACCACTGTGAAGTATGAGTATTCCAGAACACTTAATTGTGGTCATGCGGAACCTGTACATAGACCAAGAAGCAGTTGTTCAAACAGAATACGGGAACACCAAATGGTTTAAAATTAAGAAAGGTATGTGACAGGGTTGTATTCTTTCACCATACTTATCCAAGAAGCTGGATTATATGAAGAAAAATGTGGCATCAGGATTGGAGGAAGACTCATTAATAACCTGTGATATGCAGATGATACAACCTTGCTTGCTGAAAGTGAAGAAGACTTAATTAAAATACTTACAGATGAAGATCAAAGACCAAACCTTCAGTTTGGATTGTATCTCAATGTAAAGAAAACAAAAATCCTCACCACTGGACCAATAAACAACATTCTTATCATTTGAGAAAAAATCGAAATTGTCAAATACTTTAATGTGATCAGATCAACCATAAACACTCATGGAAGCGACATTCAAGAAATCAAATGACATATTTCATTAGGCAAATCTGCTGCATAAGACCTCTTTAAAGTGTTGAAGAACAAAGATGTCAGTTTGAGGATGAAGTCATGGTATTTTCATAACCTTATATGCATGCAAATGTTGGATAGTGATTAAGGAAGACTGTAAAAGAATTGGTGCGTTTGCATTGTGGTATTGAAGGAGAACATTAAAAGTACCATGGACTGACAAAAGAACAAATGATGTGTATTGGAATAAGTACTGCCAGAGGGCTCCTTGGAAGCCAGGATGGCCAGTCTTCACCTTTTATACTTTGAACATATTGTCATGAGAGACCAGTCACTGAAGAAGGGGATCATGTTTGGTAAGGCGGATGGTTGGAGAAAAAGAGGAAGCCCCCAGCAAGATGGATTGGCACAATGGCAGCATCATTAACCTCAAAAGTAGCAACGAATGTGAGATTGGCCCAGTACCAAGCCATGTTTCATTATGCTGTGCATAAGGTCGCTATGAATCAGTACCAATTCAACGGCATCTAACAACAACAACACCAAAGCAAGAATGCAAATGAAAACTACAGTCAAGAAAAAGGGAGAGAAAAGTCACTTGGTTAGCAATTCATATTTTAAAAGGGTAGTGTTTTGATGTAAGTGTGCTATCTAGTTTATATCAATTTATTGTGACCCTGTATGGGTTTTCTGAGGCTGCCATTCTTTATGGCTGCAGGAACCCTCATATTTTCCTTGCAGAATGCCTAGGGGACTCAAACTTCTGAACTTGTGGGTAGTAGTCCAACAGGTGACCCACTATATTACCAGGACTCTTTATTTTTTAAAATGTATGTATATATAATGTATTATGTTTTTGTTTTTTTTTTAAGTTCTGCCAAGTTGGTTCTCACTCATGGTAATCCTGGTTTCCAAGATATGGCTGGTGAGTTTGAGCTGCCAAACTTGAAGCTGAAACCAACAATTGTAGTCCAATGCTTCATCCTACAGCACCAATCCACTGCTACAAAATTTTATATATATATAAACTGCTGTGGAGTCAGTTCATATATATATATATATGAACTGACTCCACAGCATACCACCACCACACCATATATTGTTGTTCAGTGATATGGAATCAGTCCTTACTCATAGCAACTATAAGGTTTCCAAGGAGTAGCTGGTGTGTTTGAATTGCCAATCTTATACTTCAAACTGAACTTCTGGTCCAGTACTTATCCTACAGCATCACAGCAGAACTCCTTTCCTTCTCTGCATCTGTATATTTTGTTGTTATTGTTAAGTGTCATCGAGTTCATTCCCACTCATAGTGGAATTGATGCATTTGAGTTATGGTGTTGGAGGAGAATATTGAAAGTGCCATGGACTGCCAAAAGAACCAATAGATCTGTTTTGGAAGAAGTGCAGCCAGAGTGCTCTTTGGAGGCCAAGATGGCCAAACCTCATCTCTCATACTTCAGACATATTGTCAGGAGGGACCAGTCACTGGAGAAATATATCATGTTTGGCAAGGTGGAGGGTCAGAGAAAATGAGGAAGACCCCAAACGAGATGAATTGGCAAAGTGGCAGCATCAATGGACTCAAGCGTGGCAATGGTAGTGAGGTTGGCCCAGGATCGGTCAGTGTTTTGTTCTTCTGTTCATAAGGTCACTATGAGTCGGTACCGACTCTATGGCACCTAACAACAACAACAATAACAACCTTATGATTCAAATTAACCTTGTAGCCAAGTGCTTATCCTACAGCACCACACCATATATAAAAAGTAAAACAAAGAAAGTCAGATTAATAGCAATAATGCATTATAAATGACTTCCATTCTCAATAGTTAAGATTCTAATTGACTGACACATTAAGAATTGCTGTTGTTTTTATTAAGTGTTGTTGAGTCTGTTCTGACTCACTGTGACTCTGTATGGGTTTCCTAGGAGTAGTTGGTGAGCTTGAACCACCAACCTTGCATTCCACAGCATTAACCCACAGAGCCACACCAGGATACCATTAGGGACTTTTAAAATATGTTTATTTTGAAATCATGGCAAAAGTCCTCCAAACAGATTTTCTATATTTTTTGTTTATTTTTAATCCTAGATGTTTCCTTTAGTATTTAAGAGTAAAATATGAAACACTGTTTAGAATCCTTCCCTCACTACAATTTGAATCATTCACCATGTTCAACATTTATGTACTTTTAATAATTTGTACTTCTTAAAGTGTGCATACAATTTAAATTTATAATGAGAAAGAGGAAACATTGAGTAATGTATGAGATTTATAACAGTTGTTTGCCTCTGTGGATATAGTCTGATTTATTCTAAGCTATCCTGATATGGCACTGTGGGATAAAGCACTAGACATCAAGGTTAGTTTGAACCACAGGTTGGTGGTTCAAGCTCACCAGTAGCTCCTTGGAAACCCTATACAAGATCGCTATGAGTCAGAATTGACTTAACGGCACTTAACAACATAGTATGATTATAATATTATATGATTTATCTAACTGTATTTTCCGGGATAGAAACATACATTCTTAATAAACATTAAATAACTTATTCCTTTGTTTCGCAAGTAAGTCGGTCGAAGTTCTAATGATTTATCCTAGTCGATTGTAGCTCTGACTTAAAATGGGTCAGAGTAGAATCGGGTTCCCAATGGTTATCTGTTATTGATTTTTGGAAACACATCACCAGACCTTTCTTCAGAAGGGCCTACTGCGTGGACTCCAACCACCCACCTTTCCATTAACAACCTAGCACTTTAATCTTTTGCCCCCTTCTCCAAGGTGCACGTTTTGTAGCTGTTGACTAAAAGAGAGCAGAAATTCCTGTCCACCCAAATCATACATTAATACAAATTTATACGGCATTTACATATCTATTTTCCACAGATATTTAGTATACAGACATTTTTGAAAAGACATTAATGGTTTTCTCAGAAGATAAATAACCAATCCACTTCAGGCAGCTCTATATCAATCTTCTCTCTGTTGTTCAATCTTCAAAAATCTCCTAAGTTTCGTCTCAATTGGAGACAAAATAATGGAGGAGAATTTATTGCTTAATTAACCACACCATTTAGTCAATATCTACAAAGATTCCCAAAGACTTCCCTCAAATTCTGTCAGTCTCTACCCCTTGTTTTCCTTTCCCAGAAAACCATGTCTCTGTCATTATAGTTGTTGTTGTTATGTGCCGTGGAGTCGGTTCTGACTCATAGTGACCCAGTACAGGGTTTCCGAGGCTGTAAATCTTTACGGGAGCAGAAAGCCTCATCTTTATCCTGCGGAACAGCTGGTAGTTTCAAACTGCTGATGGTGAGATTAGCAGCCCGATTCGAAACCACTACGCTACCAGAGCTCCTTGTCATTATAGTAGCCAGAGTCAAATCATTTATAATTCTAACTCACCAAAGCCCCAATTCCCACAACATGATATAAAGAAAGGCTGGTAATAGCTGAACACACAATGGGGTATGTTGCAGGAGAGGCAACTAACGTTAGGAAATCTTGACCTCTTATTACAGAGCTTCTAGCACAACTGCCCATTTCCCAAAAGGAAATAGTATTTGTATGATCTAGGACAGCTAACAAATTTGCTATGTGCTTTTGTTGTCTGTTCCAGAGAAAATTGCTTCTTCTATCTTCCAAAGACATACAAGTATCCTTGAAAAGATAGTCCAAACAAAAACTGTTAATGCCTTTTCTCAGAAGATAGAAGAGACCCATGGAGAATTGCCTCTTAATAGTATGTACACATAATTATGAGAAAGCAAAGAGTGAAAAAGCTGGAATGGTATGAAGTGTCAGGCAAAGCTAGCTAACGATAATAAAATTTGACATTTCTCAGAGATTACTATGTGATAGGACTATTAACACAATTTAAGATGTCACTGGCATTAACCTTAACATATGAGAAAACAGAGGCACAGAGAAGCTAAATTACTTGTACAATTGTGAGCATTGAACTTGTATTTATTTTAAGAATAATAATTACTTAAAAATTATATTCCAGAAAATAATATATGCAATATATAAATAAGGGACTCCATGGCACAGTGATTAAATTGCTTGACTGATATTTGGAAGTTCTGCTCTTTGAATCAACCACGAAGAAAAAAGACGTGTCAGTCTGCTTCTATAAAAATTTACAGCCTTGCAAATCCTAAGGGAGCAGTTCTACTGTACCCTATAGGGTGGGTATGAGTCAGAACTGAATTGAAATCAATGAGTTTAATACATATGCAGTTCATATTAAAGTGACATCTAGGAACAACCAGTCAATTTATGAGCTACACTGTTTGGAAGGAGTTCTGGCACAGTGATGTGGGTTAATGTCCTATACTGCAAAGTCAGTTTGAACCGCAAGGTTGGCGGTTCAGGCTCACCAGCGGCTCTTCGGAAAACCTATAAAGGGTCTCTGTGAGTCAGTACCGACTCTACAACACTTAACAACAAAAAACAACTGCTTACAAACGGGGCCTTGCCCCTATTCAATAATCGTCTGTTCTGTTCCATTGTTGTTGTTGTCAGGTGCCATCGAGTTGGAACCGACTCATAGCGACCCCATGCACAACAGAACGAAACAATGTTCTGTTCCATAGGTTACATTATTTTATTCTTGTGCCAGTATCTCAGTATCAATTTTACTAACCAAAACTCAACTAACTACTGTTGAGTCCATTCTGACTCATAGCAATCATATATAAATTTTCCAGATTGTATTTCTTTTCATGAACAGACAGCCTCACTTTTCTCCTGCAGAGTGGTTGTGGATGTGAATCACCTTTACTCTTTTTTTCCCCAATGTTTTATTGTGAATTATATGATAGTTTACATGAGAGAACTTTAGTTTTACATTCATTCCATCATATATCATTTCATTACCATGGTTCAAATCTCCTCCATGCATCATCAACCGACCAAAGGGTGTAGCCTAGAAACCCGCCCCCTACACTTCCCACCCACCCCACCCCCCAGTTTTCGACCCACAGTCCCTTTCCCTCTCTGTATCCAAAGTCCCCAGCCGCTTCATCACTCCACGTCATCATCTCTGTCTCTATCTCAGGCATCTCTGCTTCTCTGGGTAGGGTCCTGCTCTCGGCTCTTCTCCGTTGATGGTCCTAGAGACCTCGACTCCTAGACTGGAGAATTAATCACTCCCTTCCTTGCTACAAAACGTCTACCTTTCCATTTCCAACCCACATAATCAGTCCTGATAACCATTATTCACTATAGTATCACAAGTTACCCATCTGTATTTCATTTCATCAGCTCCGCCTAGACAGATTGGATAGTACTTACTGGAGATTCTGCCTTCCTCCATGTCCCCTAGCTCTAGGTTCTCTCTTGAAATCTTGTAAGCCAGTCACTGCTTGCATTTGTAGTCCTCCCCTCCCCATTTGGGTATCCAATGTCCAAGTTGCCCATCTCTGCCCACTCTGTGTTTGGAGGGCATGGGAATGTTTCTTGCTGTAAGGATTTGTTCCTTATTTTGAGTCACTGCATCCGTAGGTATAGGTCAAGTTCATCAGATTCAGCTGATAGGTCAAGTATCAGCTCACTCTTTTTTTTCTTCTTCTTTCTTCTCCTGGTTGAGCTATGATCATCCAGTCATCAGGTTCAGGTCACGTGGGTACCATCTGCAAGTGTGGGCATTCTTGTGCACATGCCCTCTCTTCGCATCAGCCAGTTGCTCTACTCTCCACTTGAGTCCTCCGTGGCCACACCACTGACTCAGGGCCCAAGAGTCCCCAGTTCTCCTCATACTGCTTGCCAAGCAGGTCCCCAACTGGGTCCACAAAAGCCCACTGAACATTGTAGGGCTTAGCTTGCTTCTTCATTGCTGCTTTTACCCCACTTCCGCCTATCGGTGATGCGTGTGGTCACCAATCAGAGC
>NW_006408609.1:58828-59338 GCF_000296735.1 Chrysochloris asiatica
CAAGCATCTTAACATGATCCCCCACCCCATTCCAAACATGACTCAATCCTTGTATCTCAGAGCCTTGCAGTTCCAAGGCTATGCATATATCATCCTTTATCCATGTCCCAATTAGCCCATTCAACCATGCCCAATTGTTCTCCCATCTGCCCCCTTTTCCACTTCCCTCTCCCTTCCTGTATATTGCCCACCTCCCCAGCACCCAAGCTCTCCTGTGTCCAATCCCCACCCTGCGCTCCGCCCTCTTCCCTTCCCCCCACCCATCACCAACTTCCCAGCAACCAACAAACACTTCCCCCTACCCCCTTTAGTATAATTTCTGTTTCTTAGTCTTTTACAGTGTGGTCCTATGCAGTATTTCTTTTTTTGTGACTGACTAATTTCACTCAGCATAATGTCCTCAAGGTTCATGCAAGTTATGCGGTGGCTTGCCGCTTCCTTGTTATTCTTCAATGTAGCATAATATTCCATTGTGTGTATGTACCACAATTTGCTTATCCATTCTTCAGT
>NW_006408609.1:60813-62292 GCF_000296735.1 Chrysochloris asiatica
TATTTAATATGGTTATTTCATCTTGTTCAATTGTCCCTTTAATCATGAGATAATGACCATCTTTATCTATTATTCTGGCTTTTGCCTTAAAGTTTATTTTATCCAAGATTAGCACTGCCACTCCTGTTTGCTTTTTATTGCAATTAGCTTTGTATATTTTTTCCCATCCTTTGACTTTTAATCTGTTTCTGTCCCTGTGTGTGAGATGCGTCTCTTGCAGACAGCATATTGAAGGATCTTGTTTTTTTATCCATTCTGCCACACCCTCTGTCTCTTAACGGGTGCATTCAATCCATTTACGTTCAGTGTAATTATTGATAGGTATTGATTAGTTGCTGTCATTGTATTTGGTTTTGTGTGTGTGTGTATGGTGTTGCTGCTTCTTTGTTCTGTTTGTCTTTCTTTGTTGAATTCATGATTTTTGTGTTCTTTCTTGTGAGTTTCCTCATAGTTTTAATGTTTTCATATTCTTCTTGGATTCTCATTCTCTTGGTATGTTGTGAAGTGTTAATTTTCTTTGAGGTTGTCTTATAGACCATTGACTTTTCTGTCCATTTAGTGCAGTCTATTTTATCCTATAATCGACCTGACCTTCTCATTGCCTGGATCTCTGTTCCTATGTGTTCACCTTCTTTTGCATTGTACTTGTTTTGGTCATAGACTGACCTCCCAGAGTCTCTGAGTTTGCTCTTATAGTTTTGTTTTGTTAACAATTCTTCTTTCTGTTGACTTAATTCAGGGAGGTGCTGCCACATACGTCAATCTCTGGTTGATGTCTGTTCTTGTTGGTTCTCAGTCCACAAAACTCCTTTAGGATGTTTTGTAGTGCAGGGTTGGCTTTGGTGAAGTCCCATAGCTTCTGTTTATCCTGGAATGTTGTGATTACACCATCATATTTGATTGATAGCTTTGCTGGATAAAGAATTCTTGGTTGGTAATTTTTTTTCTTGTAGGGTTTTATATATGTTTCCCCATTGCCTTCTCGCTTGCATGGTTCCTGCTGAGAGATCTGAGCTTAGTCTGACTTGCTTGCCTTTGTATGTGACCCTCTGTTTTCTCTTGCTGCTTTCAGAAGCGTCTCCTTGTCTTTGAGTTTGGAGAGCTTGACTATTATATGTCTTGGTGATTTTCTTTTGGGGTCCACCCTTCCTGGACTTCGTTGGGCTTCTTGTATGTTTATATTTTCACTTTTGAGGATGTTAGAGAAATTTTCTTCCAGTAGTTCTTTGACTATTTCCTCTGATGACTGTGTGATTCTTCTTGTTCTGGAATGCCAATTATTCTTAGGTTATTCCTCTTCATTTTGTCCAACATGAATCTTAGACCTTCCTCCGAATTTTTTACCGTTTTTTTGTGTGTTTGTTCTTCTATCTTAGTGGTATTGAGAGACTTGTCTTCCAGCTCACTGATTCTTCCTTCCATTTCATCTATTCTATTCCTCTGCCCTTTCAGGGTGGTTCCTATTTCTGATATTTTGTT
>NW_006408609.1:63131-88331 GCF_000296735.1 Chrysochloris asiatica
GGAAAAAGGGGGGGAAAAAAGAAAAAATCTGTAGCTTAATATAAGTAAGTCTTTAATGTCTTAACTCTATTTCTGTCCCTTCTGAGCTCCTCTCCTTGTTGATTTGCTGTGGAGTTGATCATGACCCATAGTGACCCAGGATAGGGTTTCCAAGGAGCAGATGGTGAGCTCGAACCCCCGACCTTGCAGTTTAAAAGGCTTTTCAGGATGGCTCATTAACCCACAGAGCCACAGCAGGACTGCTTTGTTACTGGTGGTAAAAAACAACTCAAGAACATCTTAGCTTGGGCTGGCCTGTGCCTTGGTGGGCGGGCTTGAGCCTCGGAGGCTGGGCAGTGGGTTGGCCTAGGCCAAGGGAGTGGAGGGGGGTGGGTAGTGGCTGTAGGCAGGTGGCATCTGAGTCTGATGACGTCAAAAATGCCTCTCTCTGTCTCTCTATGTCGTGGGCACCCTGATTTGCCCGACTTCCATGCCAATAATGCCTACTGTGGCAGTGAGGCCCCCCTGAGAAGGACTATGTTAGTTCCTGTGGCCCCACTCGCTCTCTGGGAGTGTCTACCCTCTGAATGGGTGTGCTCAAGCCCCGCACTCCAAGCTCTCCAGTGGGCGGAGCAGGAGCTTAGTGCAGGCAGGTGGAAGCTCAAAATGTCTGTAACTCCTCAGCAGTTTGATCCTTTAAAAAAACAAGTTCATAATGTTGAAGCCTAAAGTCTTATGTTTGCCCAAAGGCTGTCTGTCTACCAGGCAGGGGCCTCCCCTGTGCAATACCAACCCCTGTTGCCTTCCCCCCCTGCTTTCTCCAGAGCCAGCGTACCTGTGCTGTCTAGTCAGGGAAGCACCAGAAGTCCTCAATCACCTTTACTCTTAGTTCAATCCTTAACCCACAACACACTAGGGCTCTAGTACAATGTTATAATTCATAATCTATGGTAGAACATGCCCATCATTATACTATTGATCTTTCTTTCCTTACATTACCTTTTCCTCATTCTTACCCTCATCCTCTAACTGTTTAGGAAGTTAGAATTTGAAATTTAGAGTGGAAGTCTTTCTCTCTCCATTGGCTCTAGGGAAAATCCACATCTCCTTTCAGCATCTGATGGTCTGGCATTCTAGGGGTTTGGCATCAATCTTCCCCTGGATCTAGTTGTTTCTCATTACAGTCAAGTCAAAAGGTTGCACTTCCCAGTCAGCACTTCGTTCTTGGTGCCAATAGGTCCTTCTCTCTCTCCATTCACTTTTCTCTCCTTATCTCTTGTAAATAAGAGGTGTTTTTGCCCAGGGAAATTTTCCTTACATTGGTCAGGGTTGTGATGGGATAAAGGGATTAATCCTCTTTTAACTGATCGGTTTATCGCATCCTGGGGTATCATTACATAGCCAATACATTACATCATGTACTGCATAACTGCCAAAAATAGAATCATGGCCCCACCAAGTCAAAATATATTTTCAAAATATTTTCATTGTGAGTTGTCTGAAAGTTTATGGAGCAGCCCATCAGTTTAACATTCAACACACCATACACTTTCTTTCATCTCAATGATTACAATCCCTTCAGTGTAACATCACTTTTCCCACTTCCTCCCTGTGGTTCTTGTTTGTAGTCCTCCTTCTTTCCATTCTGAATTTTGTCCTTAGGTAAATGCTGCCCTTTTGATCATGAATGGAGGACCATTAAGTGGTGTGCATGCCTTACTCGTCTTGTTGTTCCCACAATATACCTATTTATGGCTTGCCTGGACATTAAGCCATAAGTGTAAGTCCAATTCTAGACCTGAAGGGTGACCAAGAGTCAAAGTCTCAGAGTTCTGTCTGTCTCTATCTGACAAGTAAATCTGTTATTATTTATGAATTAGAATTTAATTCCCCATTTTCCTTATTCTATCCAGGTCCTTCTATTTTAAACCCTTTTGGTTAGTAATGGTAGCCAGGCACCATCTAGTCCTGGTTTCAGGGTTATGGAGACTTATGTTCACATGGGCCATTAGATCATTGGACTGTTTCTAAACATCTTCTATTTTCATCTGCTTTCTCTGGAGAAAGAGACTAATAGTTGCAGCTTAGATGGCTGCTCATGCGCTTTTAAGATCTCAGTCATTACTCAACTTAAGTAGGATGTAGAACACTGTTGTTGTGGACTACGCTACACCAATTGACCATGGGTCCTCTTAGATTATGGTCCTGAGCCCCCCTGTCCAGTGAATCATTCCCTCAACATGTTTGATAATGTCTAAGAAGTTTTAGTAATTTTGCAACTTGTGTGCTCCACCATATTTGTGGATATATTTGCTGCAAAGGCAGATACCCATGCACAAATATCCTCTGTCAAACTTTTATATTTTTGTGGATCTAGTTCCACTCTCCTTCCCACATGCAATAAACCTGCATGTATATCCATGTATCTACAAGCACTCAACTTCAAGTTCGGTTTAAACTACAAGGTTGGCAGAAACATCACACTAGAAGGCTTGTAAGTCCATCTTCTGCCTATAACTGATTGGAATACTTAAAATGGGGCTACAGCATACCCAGTAAACGAGGCTTCCTGCGGAGCCTTTGCAATACATAAAACTATAGGTAGAAACCTGAACCATATCCAGATCTCCAGAGATGAAAAATCTCCACTTGAAAGGATGAGTAGACCAGTCTTGAGAGGCTAGAAGAACAAAAGATACTTCTTGAAAGAAAGACCTACAGAAAAATACAAAACAATAGAGGCAGATGGACTGTTAGTACAAGAACAAACAAATCGCTTCCCTAGGAAGCAGTTGCAGTGTGAACTGCAAGGTCGGTGGTTCAAGCTCACCAACTATTCCTCAGAAACCTTATACAGGGTCGTTGTGGGTCAGAACTGACTCAATGGTGCTTAACAACAACAACAATAATCACAACAAGGAGTCCTGGTGTGACATTGTAGGTTAATACACTGGGCTGCACAATTGGTTTGAGCTGTGGTTGGTGGTTCAAGTTTACCAGCTGCTCCTCTGACACCCATACAGGGTCACTAGGAGTTGGAATCAACTCAATGGTACTTCACAATGACTGTTGTTAGGTGCCATTGAGTCTGTTCTGACTTACAGGTACTATATTCACAACAGCACCAATCACTGGCTGGTACTGCATACTCCTCACAAGTGTTGTTATGTTTGAGCCCATTGTTGTGCCACTGTGTCAGTCTATATTGTTGGGACCTTCAGCCTTTGTTTTGTGCCCCCTGTCCCTTTTCCAACATGATGCACTCATCCAGGGACTGGTTCCTCCAGATAACATGTCCAAAGAATGAGAGAAATTTCTCATTTAGTCATAATGTTCTTACTGATAAAAATCTGGGATACATTCAGAGCACACTTTATATTTGTCTTTTCTCACAAAAATCACAGACCTGAATATGTCCATGTATGAAAAATGTTGTTTCATATAATTTGTCTAGTTTTATAGTTATTTGTAATATGAGCACACTTCAGGTTCCTATTTCTCCAGTGTGTCCAGAAATAAAAATTTCAGGCAAACCAGATAAATATAAATTAAATATAAAATTTATTTAATCAAGTAAAATATAAATTAAATATAATACTAATACAAAAGTGGAGTCCTGTTATGGTATCATGGGTTAATGTGCTGGACATCACAGTAGGTTTAGACTGCAGGATCAGTGATTCAACCTCACCACCTGCTCCTCAGAAACCCTACGCAGGGTAGCTATGGGTCGGAACTGACTCGACGGTACGTAACAACAACAACAACAATACAAAATCAGTATGGAGACTATGTCCAACCTCCTTCAGCTTCACAAGGGAGAAGGAGGAGAATGATTAGCCAAAAGCTGATTCCAATAATGTGGATGTCAGGTATATCTCTACTCTACAATGTTCTTTACCTTATTCTGATACCAACCATGCTCCCCATATTACTATATTCCTCTACTGGATTTGAAAATCTGTTAGAATGGCCACATAGAACTCACAGACAATACTCACAATTTGGAGTTTATTAGGGAAGTTACTAGGTATAATCTTGGTTCAGAAACAACTCAGGATACAACAGTTCTCTAGGTAGGAACACCTTTTCTCAGTTGTACTGTAGTAAAACCTCACTACTTAATATTTCAGCCAAGCATCCCCATGGCGTTACTCTGGCACCCATTTCAGCAAGTCAGCCTTTGGTCGGAAGGCACTCAGCTTTACTCTGATCCGTGTACATACCTCTGCTCTGACTCTCCATGCTGCTGCCTCTGTCATCTCTGCCAACACTACTTCTCTGTGCAGGGATAATGAGGTCCAAAGGACCTGATCTGCTTATGGCTCTTCTTTCTTGATGGTTCTGGAATTGTCTGTCTTTGCTTTTGAGATGGTTCATTTTAAACTCAGTGGAATAGTAAAAAACTAACCAATCTCCACATTAAAGCCCCATATATCCTACTTGAATGTGGCTCTGTAGAATAAGCACTGGACTGCTAACTGCAAAATTGGTGGTTCAAACCCACCACCAGCTCCTTGGAAACCCTATACAGAGTCTCTATGAGTCAAAAATGACTCAATGACACTTAACAACAACAACAACCACCCAGTCATTTGTTGGGAGTTGCAAAGATCATGGTGTTGCTGCTGTTGTTGTTGCTAAGTGCTGTGGAGTCCGTTTCAATTCATAGTGACCCTGTATAGGGTTTCCAAGAAGTGGATGCTGAGTTTGAACGACTAACCTTGTGGTTCAAACTGATCTTGAGGTCCAATGTTTATCCTACAGTGCCAGCCACACCAGAATTATGGTAGATTATGGTGTTGTTGTTAAGTGCTATCAAGTCAGTTCTGACTCATAGTGACACTGTATAGGGTTTCCAAGGAGCAGCTGGTGCGTTTCAACTGCTGACTTCGTGTTTTGCAGTTCAGTGCTAATCCTACAACGCCATACCAGGAGTCCTGGTAGACCATGGTAAAGGCTAAAATTCACTACACCACAACTAATAAAACAGAAAATTATCTAATGAGAATATTGAAACATGAACTAAGAAAGAAATCTATTTTTATCCCATGGATGCTAAAGGAGAATTAGATAATATTTAAGGAAAGGTATGTAACAGGGTTATATTCTTTCACCATATTTATTCAATCTGTATGCTGAGAAAATAACCTAAGAAGCAGAATTATCTGAATGTGGCATGAAGACTAGAAGAAGACTCATTTACAACCTGTGATATACAGATGATACAACCTTGCTTGTTAAAAACAAAAAGAACTTGAAATACTGACAAAGTTCAAAGACTACAGCTTTCGGTATGAGTGGCATCTTCATGTAAAGAAAACAAAAATCCTCACCACTGGGGCAATAAATTACATCATGATAAATGGAGAAAAAATTGAAGTTGTCAAATACTTCATATTGCTTGTATCTATTATCAATACTCATGGAAATATCAGTCGAGAAATCAAACAATGTATTGCACTAAGCAAATCTGCTGCACAAGACCTCTTTAAAGTCTTCAAGAACAAAATCATCAGTTTGAAGAGTTAACTGAGTCTGACCCAAGCCCTAGTGTTCTCAGTAGTTGGACAATGAAAGTTGTAAAGGAAGGCCATAGAAAAATCGATCCATTTGAATTAAGGTTTTGGAGGAGAATATTGACAGCACCATGGACTGCAAGAAGAACAAACACATCTGTGAAGTATAACCAGAATGCTCCTTGGAAACCAAGATGGGGAGACTTCTCTTTCATACCAGGGGTCCTGGTGTGGTGCTGTGGGAAAAAGCACTGGAACGCAAGGTCTGTTTGAACTGCAAGGTCAGTGATTTTAACTCACTAGCCTCTCCATGGAAACCCTATACCAGGTCACTATGAGTCAGAATCAATTTGACGGCATTTACCAACAATAAAGCCCCTGGAGAAGGATATCATCCTTGCAAAAGTGGATGGTCGGCAAAAAAGAGGAAGACTCCCAATTGGCAAAAGAATGGGAAGAAAGGATAGCTGAAGCTGAAACTGAGAACTTATCTGGAGCCAGACACATAGAAAGTCAGAAGCTTGCTCAGATATTGGCATCTAGACAGTTGAAAATTTAACAGATTCCATCTGATGGTCACTGCATGTATAAAGCCATAGAAGATCTGCTGAAGGAACAGGATTGCCCTCTGACCGTGGCTGCCTTAAGAAGTCAAACTGCTGAATACAAGCAAAACCATGTGGAACACTTCCTGCCATTTTTAACAAACCCTAACACAGGAGATCTGCATACACTCAAAGATTTGGCAAAGTACTCTGATGATGTTGTAAACACAGCTGCAATGGAAGGTCAGCTTGAGCTAAGAGCACTGTCTCACATTTTACAAACCACAATAGAAAAAATACAGGTGGATTCTCTTCCTATTATACTTGGTGAAGAATACTCAAAAAACAAAAACAAAACATTTATGCTTGTGTATATGAGACATGTGGATAACGTAGGAGAACATTACAATTCTGTTACACAGTTGATATATACAGCTACTGAAAATTGCTGCTAATTTGTAAAATGTTGCTTAATTATGTTTTAGTGCAGTATGACAGTCTGAGTATTCATATCAAGTGCTGTATTGTTCTAAATGTTACTGAAAAACACAACTATCTTAAATGAGTTTTTTGACAAAGCTACTAACAAGCATTTCAGAATTGTGTCAGAGATATACTGATCTCCATAGTATTTAAAAAACTGATAAATCCATTGTGGATAATATCACTTACAAAGATAGTACCCTACTCATTATATCAAAGTTTATATCAAGACTTTGGACATTCTACTCTGTATTGGAATGCAATTTAATTTATTTTCCATGTTATTAAAGACTTTCAGTAACCATTTCAATGTAATTGTTCTTGAAGAAGTGAATTGACTCAGTCTTTTTCATTGAAATAATGCAAGTGGGATGATGGCAAATTTCATTATTGCTTATAAATGAATTTGGTTACCATAACCTTGGTATTGCCATGAAGATTTTTTTTTTTTAATTTAATCCCACCAAAGTGCAGTTTAACAAGCTTGTTATAATAGTTAAGAATTTTTAAAGATTTATTTAAATGGGAATCAGTTGTTTATTTTAAGGAAATGGGACAAATTCAAAGACAAGTAGATGCTCTAAAAATCTCTAAAAAGTGAGATACTGACTTTTATTTGTGTGTAATTTAAAAACAAAATCCCAACAGATTACTGTATCTGTATTATTTATTCCTTCTTGTTCCTTAAACTTCAGACTGAAGTTAGTGACATTGTCTCCTAATTATCTTCATCACTTGTTAAGTTCTGTCAAGTTAGTTCTGACTCAGCATTTTCAAGGCGTGGCTAGTGAGTTTGAAATGCTGACCTTGCAATTCAAATTATCTTGTAATCAGTGCTTACCCAACAGTGCCACAGCAGGACTTTTACATATTTTTATATTCTCTGTGTTTTTCTATCACAACTTTCAGGTGTTTCTACTAAGAAAGTTTGTGGCTTCTATCATTCTCTATCCTGTACATGTTGAGGGAGTAGCATTGTTAAAGGGTCCAATGTCAGTCACATTTACACAGAATCCTTCTTTTCAATTTGCCTCACAAGCTCTCATCCTTTTGCCTTTTTCTCTAGGATTAGAAGAAAACTTTTGTTACTTGTAATTTATTAGGCATATTAATATTCCCTTCCCTTTAATTTAAATATTTGAGAATTTCTATGTTGCATGTAACTCAAAAGTATCAATTCTCCTATAGTCTTCCTTATTTACTGTCCAGTTTTCGCATGCATATGAGGTTATTGAAAATACCATGGCTTGAGTCAGGCACACCTTAGTCCTCAAGCTGACATCTTCACTGGTCTGTCATACTTCGGACATATTGTGAGGAGGGACCAGTCGTTTCAGAAGGATATCATGTTTGGTAAGATGGAGGGTCAGAGAAAAAGAGGAAGACCCCCAATGATATGGATTGGCCAAGTGGCAACATCAATGGACTCAAGCATGGCAATAGTAGTGAGGTTGGCCCAGGGTCGGGCAGTGTTTCCTTCTGCTGTGCATAAGGTCGCTATGAATTGGTACTGACCCGATGGCACCTAACAACAACAACAAATGTTGCATGTATGGATAAAGTTGAAAGTCACTGTCTGGGAGTCAAGATTTATATAGTAAAATGCATATTTGGTAGTTTTAGAGGTAAATCATTTATCTTCAATTTCAGGCTTCTCATAACAATAGTCTATGGAGATAGTACCCATACTTACAAAACTGCCTGATCATTTGTTAGGTAACAAAGTACTGTCTGTGAAAATGAGCCGGATTGGGTTTGATCTGATTTTCCCAAGTTAGAAATAAAACTAGTAAGAGTTATCATCATGCTTATAATATTTGTTTTTTCCCTCCATAAGTGTAACTACTTTTTTTTATTAAAGTAAATATTGTGCTTATAATACTTTAAACAGCAAGCCAGTCTCACATGCCCTCCAGGTAACAAACGTGGGACTCCAGTAGGGTCTGTGGTAAACTAGCCTTAACTAAGGCTTGCCTTAAGGCAGCCAGATTCAAAAGTTGAAAAGCATTCTGCCGCCAAGCAAAGTGTGTTCAGAAGGCTGCTTGTTTTGTAATCCTTGATTTGAATGTGTTGGGCATCTGAAATTTATAGAAGAACGAAATGATAAAATGCCTGTATTTTATTTTGAAGTAATCTCTTACTTTAAAATTAAAATATAAGAATTAAGAAGTTATAAGCTCTGGTAGCGTAGTGGTTACGAATCGGGCTGCAAACCGCAAGGTCAGCAGTTCGAAACTACCAGCTGCTCCGCGGGAGAACGATGAGGCGTTCTTCTCCCGTAAAGATTTACAGCCTCGGAAACCCTTTCAGGGTCGCTATGGGTCGAAACCGACTCGACGGCACTTAACAACAACAACAACAACATAGAGATATTATGGAGCCCAGGCACTAAGAATTCCATTTACATCTAAAGTATTCAAATTGGTTATTAATTTTTTTAAAATAACAGTGTATTTTCTTGATTATAAATTTATTTTTTTATCTTTACCATTTTATTAAAACTTTTAAAAATAGCCAAGTGATGGTTATAAATAGGATTTGTATAACTGACTTCTAGTTTTATATTTTCTCATAAAACTTCAGATAAATATAATTTTAACTGTACCCTAAATTTGCAGTCTTTAAGAATGGCAGATGCTAATTTAAAAAACATTCAGTTGGCTATATGATGATGGTATAATAGAAGTTTCATAAGCTTTATTTTGTTCTAACTCACAAAAATATATGTCAGAGTTCTGCAATATGTCTTTAGTCAAGAATTGTATCCACTTTAATATGTTTAAAACTTGTGTAAAGCAAAATAAAATGTGCGTAATTATAGTGAGTAACATAGTTTTGCCCTCATCTCATATTTTCCAAAAAGAATAAAAGCTGAAGTAATTAAATTAAAAAAATTATTTGGTAACCAGAAAACAACAATATGCATATATACATATGTTCATACAGATATGGAGTCCTGGTGTGGTACTGTGGGTTAATGCGCTGGACTACAAAATCAGTTTGAACCACAAAGTCAGCAGTTAAAGCTCACCAGCCACTCCTTGGAAACCCTATGCAAGGTCACTATAGGTTGGAACTGACTCGATGGCATGTAACAACAAAAACAACAACACACACAGGTATATTCTTTTTAAAACATGGATATAAATTTTATCTTCGTGTTAAGGTGTCAGCTCCTTTTATCTACATTTTTTAATATAAACAGCCACAAATAATTTAGTCGGCAAGGTCGGTTTAAACCGCAAGGTCAGTGGTTCAAGCTCACCGGCTGCTCCTTGAAACCCTATATATTGTTGCTTTGAGTCAGAACCAATTCCTTAGCACTGAACACCACCACCACCAACAACAACAACAAAATATAAGTAAAACTACCAGCTGTTATGCGGGAGAAAGATGAGGCGTTCTGCTCCCGTAAAGATTTACAGCCTCGGAAACCCTGCATAGGGTCGCTATGAGTCGGAATCGACTCCACGGTACATAACAACATACAAACATCAAACCCATTTCCATCAAGTTAACCCTAACTCACAACGACACTGTATAGGGCTTTCCAGGCTATAAATCTTTATGGGAGGTACAAGGTGCAGTTTTCTCCCTCAGAGCAGCTGGTGGATTTGAACTGTAAATCTTTTCAATGCTTGTCCTACAGAGCTATCAAGGCTCCTTATAAAGATCTTTTTTTTTTTTTTTAAGTGCGATCGAGTCGGTTCCAACACATAGTGACACTGTATAGGATTTCCGAGGAGCAGCTTGAACTGTAGACCTTGCAGTTCAAATGGCTTTGTAGTCTGGCGCATTAACCCACAGCGTCCCACCAGGACAACCCTTACATAAATACATGTTATTGAGTGCCATTGAGTTGGTTCCAAGAGTGACTCCTAGGAGCTGCTGGTGACCTTGAACTGCTGACCTTGTGGTTGGCACTTCAGTGCTTATCCTACAGGGCCACACTAGGACTCATAGTTAATGATAAATTTACATACTAGAAAAAATTTTGCACATTAGTGAAAAGTTGATTATATGAAAAAAGTGTTTTCCAGATTGAAAAGAAAAAAACAAGAAAATGCTAATTTCTATTTTAACAAGTTCAGCTCAACTCAACAGTTTATCATTTTCCCTGATTTATTAAATCACCTAGCAATTGATCTTCTACCTCACATGCCTGCTATATATCCTGTATTTTATTAGGACATTAATCTTTCTAAATTGTGAATATGATTTTGATGCTCCTGTTTTTAAAACTGTACAATGAACCTCTGTCCATACCAACTGAAGTCCAGTTCTGGGCAGAACATTAGCTCAATTATCTAATCTCTGCTTACCAATGCCAGACTAGTGATTTAAAACTATTTGCAGTCCCGAAACCTAGTTAAGTTCATCTTTTGTGCTTCTCTTTGAAGAGCCTCATTAAACCAGCTATATCCTTTGTCTGCCTGTCTTCCCTCTCCCTCAAGTCTTCTCTCAAGTATGAACATTCATTATCTTTTTACCTAAACTATAAATAAGATTAGCTGACTACTTCTCTTGGCACTAATGACATCATCCAATAACCCAATATTTTATATTACTTTGTTGCTAATTTTTTGGTTTGTTTCTGTTTTCTTCTCACATTTTGCTTATTTATTTATTTTCCTGGGAAGATATCTTTTTAATCTACTTATGCTAGACTATGAGTTGTATCAAGACTTGGAATGTATTTTTTCAGATTCATTTTACTAACATGAGACTTGGAATGCTGTACACCAGCTTATTGCATACTGATGTTGTTGTCAGGTGCCATTGAGTCAGAACCAACTCATAGCGACCCCATGCACAGCAGAACGAAACAATGTCCAATCCTGGGCCAACCTAACTACCACTGCCACACTTGAGTCCATCAATGATGCCACCTACCGAATCCATCTCGTTGGGGGTCTTCCTCTTTTTCTCTGACCCTCCACCTTACCCAGCATGACATCCTTCTCCAGTGACTGTTTCCTCTGGACAAAATGTCCAAAGTATGAGAGATGAAGCTTAGCCATCCTGGCCTCCAAGGAGCACTCTGGCTGCACTTCTTCCAAAACAGATCTATTGGTTCTTTTGGCAGTCCTATAGGAAATTAATAAATATTTGAACAACAGAGTTAATAAGAACAATTAGAGCAATTACAAGACAAAATAAAAATAAATCAGTCACAATTTCATTCGGGTCACACCTGAATTGCTTATTTCTGTTGCTGTTGTGTTCTGCCATTGAGTCAGTTCCAGTGCATAACCGTTCTGTATAGGGTTTCCAGGAAGTAGCTAGTGGGTTTGAACCACTGACATTATGGTTAGTAGTCCAATGCTTACCCTACAGTACCACAATGTTAAGTGTCATAGGGTCAGTTATGACTCATTGCGATGCTGTGTAGAGTTTCTGAGAAGCTGGTGAGTTTGAACCACCATCCTTTTGGCTCAAACCAAACTTGCAGTCCAGTGCTTATCCTACAGCACCACAATAGGACTCCAGAAAAAGATGCAATTGTTGTTGTTATTAAATGCTGTCAAGTTGATTCTGACTCATAAGAACCCTGTATAGGGTTTCCAAGGAGCTGCTGGTGAGTGTGAACCACTGATTCTGTGGTTCAGACCTTGAGGTCCACTGCTTATCCTACAGCACCATAATAGTGCTGCAACAGGTTCCATCAAAGTAGGTTCTTGAATATTTTTTAAAATAAAGATATCAATAAAATATTATAATATTCATTTTTTTATGAGTCAGTATAGCAGTGTCTAATTTTTTTTTAAAGCTACCTTAATGATGCTGTAAATAAGCACTAATTTGTGAACCACAAGGTAGTAGGGGTTTGAACCCGAAACACAATAAAAGGTTGCTATGAGTCAGAACCAACTCGAAAGCACATAACAACATCTTTTTTAAAATTATATATATTGTGAGGATTAGGGATAAAACTATATTTTTAAAGTAATTCTGCAGAATCTAATTATAATGAAACATAAGTTAAAATTGGGAGTTTTAGGTCCAGTCAATTCTGAATCATTTCAACTCTGTGTGTGTAAGAGTAGGACTGTCCTCCATATATTCAGTGTTTAGTAGAATCCCTTCCACATAATTAGCAGATGCACCATTAATCTGTCAGTTTATCACACTGTGGTGACTTGCGTGTTGCTGTGATTTTTGAAGCTATGCCACCGATATTTTAAATGCCAGCAGGGTCACCCATGGTAGACAGGTTTCAGCAGAGTTTCAAGACTAAAACAGATAGGAAGAAGGAGAGATGTACTACTTCTGAAGGTTTAGCTACTAAGAACTTTATGAATCACAGTGGAACACTGTCAGGTAGCACTAGAATACTGACTATTGAAGCATGATAAAGAGAACCAGAATATTGTGAGATATAGTGCCGAAAGATGAGTCCCTCAGGTTGGAAGGCGCTCAAAATACAATTGGGGAAGAGCTACCTCCTCACAGTATAGTTGACGCTGATGACATGAATTGAGTAAAGCCTTCAGAAGCTCCATTTGCTGATGGGGAACAAGTCAAAATAAAGAGGAACCGCTGTAAGCATCCATTAATAATGGAATGTATGGGGTATGAATTAGGAAAATTTGACATTTTCGAATATGAAATGGAACATATAAACATTAATATCCTGGGCATTAGTGAACTGAAATGGACTCCTATTGGCCATTTTACATTTGACAATCACATAGTTTACTATGTTGGAATGCCAAATTGAAGAAGAACGCCATTGCATTCATATCAACAGTAAACATATCAAGATAGTAAAGAGATACAACTCTGTCTATGATAGGATAATATCCATATGCTTAAGTGGAAGACCTGTTGCTACAACTATAATTCAAATGGGATCAGTGTGGTAGTGGGATCAAAGGTGGTTTATCCCAACATTAATGGTGTTATTAATTTATCACATCAAATTACATAAGGGGAAATAGCTGCTTCTCAAATGACAAACCACTGAAAAATCCTGGACCAGAAAAGTTGTTACAAATCTTAACTATCACAGTCCCTTTATAGTCATGGTTATTATAATTTTGTTAATCATATTAAGAAAAGTTTTAATCTGAGTGTGATAAAGCTAAACTCGTTGTTAGGTGCCATTGAATCAGTTTTGACCCATAGTGACCCCATATACAACAGACTGAAACACATTCTGGTCTTGCTCCAGCCTCACAATTGCTGCTACACTTGAGCCCGTTGCTGCTTTCACTGAGCAAATTCATCTTATTGGGGTTCTTCCTCTTTTTCACTAATCCTCCACTTTACCAAGTATGATGACTTTCTCCAAAATCTGGTCCCTCCTGAAAATATATCCAAAGTAAGAGAGATGAAGTCTGGCCATCTTGGCTTCTAAGACACATTCTGGAGTACTTCTTCCAGTGAAATGTGTTTGCTCTTTTAGCAGTTCATGGTACCCTAATATTCTTCTCCAACAACATAACTCAAATGCATAAATTCTTCTATGGTCTTCTTTATTCATTGTACAAAATTCACATGCATACGAGGTTATTGAAAATACCATGGCTTGGGTCAGGTGCACTTTATTCCTCAAACTGATCTTTGCTACTGAATACTTCAAAGACGTTTTGTGCAGCAAATTTGCATATTGCAATATATCATTTGATTTCTTAACTGATGCTTCCATGAATGCTGAAAATTAAGTTTTTAATAACTTCAATCATTTCTTTGTTACTTATTGGTCCAATGGTGAGAATTTTTGTTTTCTTTGCATTGCATGTAACTCATGCTGAAGTCTTTTATCTTCATCAGTAAGCCTTTCAAGTTATCTTTGCTTTCAAGCAATCAAGGTTGTATCATTTGTATATTGCAGGTTGTTAGTCTACCTTCAATCCTGATGCCACGTTTTTCTTCACATAAGCCAGTTTCGCATATTATTTGCTCAGCATACAGATTGAATCTGTATGGTGAAAGAATACAACCCTGGCACACACCTTTCCTAATTATAACCATTCAGTGTCTCCTTGTTCTATTCAATAGACTACTTCTTGGTCTATATACAGGTTTCTCATGAACACAATTAAGTGTTTCAGAATATTCATTCTCCTGAATTTATCCATACCTTGTCATGATCCACACATTTAAAGCCTTTTAATAGTCAATAAAGCACAGGTGAACATCTTTCTGGTATTCTTTGTCTTCAGACAAGTTCCAACTGATGTCAGCAATGATATTCCTTATTCCATGTCCTCATCTGAATCCGATTGAATCTCTGGCAATTCCCTGTCAATCTACTGTTGCAACAATTTTTGAATTATCTTGAGCAAAATTTTACTTGCATGTGATATTAATTATATTGTCTGACGATATCTGCATTTTGTTAGGTCACCGTTTCTTTGAATGGGCACGAATATGGATCTCTTCCAGTATATTAGTCAGGTAACTGTGTTCCAAATTTCTCGGTATAGATGAATGAGTGTCTGTAATGCTGCATCAATTTGTTGAAAGATTTCAATTTATATTCCATCAATTCCTGAAGCCTTGCTCTTTGAGAATACCTTTAGTGAACCTTGGATTTCTTCCCTCAATACCCTTGGCTCTTGATAATATGGAACCTCTTGAGATGGTTGAACACTGTCCATTTCTTTCTGGTACAGTAACTCTGTGTATAACTTCCATATTCTTTTGATGGTTTCTGCATCACTCAATATTTTGACAGAAGATCCCTTCAATAGTTCAAGTTGAGTCTTGGTTTTATTTCCTCAGTTTTTTTCAGCTTGAGAAAACTCATTAGTTAGACAATTTAGGAGAAAAATACTTTATTATATCTAGAAAAATAAAACCTAAAACACTCATGATGCATGTAAATGTTACTATGTGTGTTACTGTGTGTTTAGTTACATAAAATATACAACTAAATAGACTAAAATGTTACTATGGGTGTATGTGTGTGTGTTTACACATGTGTATATATAGAGGGAGTGCTGGTGTGGCACTGTGGGTTAATGTGTCAGACTGCAAACACTTTCAACTGCAAGGTCAGCAGTTCAAGGTCACTAGCTGCTCCTCAGAAAGCCTATACAGAGTCGCTATGGGCCAGAATTGACTCGATATCACTTAACAACAACAAATACGTGTGTGTGTGTATTATATATCTATATATAGAGAAAGAGTCTATTTAGTTGCATATTTCTGTTCTTGATAATTTTTGGATCAGCAGTTATTTGTGAACCTAATCTTGTTCCAGGATTTTGGAAGTCTTGATTTTGTGTTAGATTTCAAGTTCAGAATATGAATACTTTTTGTAAGTCCAAAATGTCAGTCTTCCTATTGGAAATATTTCTCAAGCATTTCAACATATCAGCAAGGCAGGTCAATAAAGCAAAAACTTATCTGCAGATGCCAAAACTTAGCATGACTATAATTAGTATATCACATTCTTAAAGCATTAACTGAATTGCTAAAATAATATAAAACTAAATAGAGTTAATTAAAATTTAGAAAGTTTGAGAAAAAATATTTCAAAACATTATGATTGACCTTATTTCTAGAAATCTTCACATATGATACTACATTACTACAGACGAAGAGGAATGTAGAGAAACAAATACAAAATTAGTAGTGTAAAAATTACAGTTTCCCCCTAATTTACAAATATTTCCTTAAGAATGATTGAGTGATAGGAAGTGTTTAAGTCTCTAAGGTCTTGTTAGTCTGTAAGATAAGCACTGGACTGACAACTGCAAGTTCAGAGGTTCAAGCCCACCATACAATCCCTGGAAACTCTACACAGGGTTGCTATGAGTTAGAACCAGCTTGATGACACTTAACAAAAAAAGAACAAATCATTTTATGGAACAAGTTCCCCTATAAAAATTCACATATATAATAACAACAACAAAAAAAAATTGTGAGCCATTACAATAATATTTGCATTATTACCTTAGGACTGTCAGTTTTTGTTGCCAAATAGTTTCTCAGAATTTCTAGACTATATTCTAATCTAACATCAGTGCATGTAGTTGCACTTAGGTCAAGTCAGTTCCAACTCGTATTAACCCATGCACAATAGAAAGAAACATTGCCTAATGTTACACCATCCTCACAATTATCTTTAAGCCACTTGTTGATGTCACTGTGTCAATCCATCTTGTTGAGCGTCTTCCTCTTTTTCCAAATTGACTGTTCATTTTACCAAGCAAGTCATTTTCTTCAAGGACTGGTGCCTTCTGACAACATGTCCAAAAAAACTGATGAAGTCACACCATCCTCACTTGTAAGGAGCATTCTGGTTGAACTTCTTCAAAGACAAATTTGTCTGTTGTTCTAGCAATCCATCTACTTAAAATATTCTTATCTGTCACCATAACTCAATGCATTGATTCTTCCTTACTCACTGTCCAAGTTTCACATGTAAATGAGGTGCACAGAAATCTTCATAGTGAAATATTTTTTCTTTAATATTTTAAAGAGTTCTTCTACAGCAGATTTGCCTAAAAGATTGTGTCATTTGGTTTCTTGACTGCTGATTCCATGAGTGTTTATCTTGGAACCAAGCAAACTAAAGTCTTTGGCAACTTCAATCTTTTCCCCATTTTCATGAAGTTATTTACTGGTTCATTTGTGAGGATTTTTATTTTCTTTATATTGAAATTCAAGCCATACTAATGACTCTAGTTTTTGATCTTCAACTATTTCAAATCTTCTTCACATCCAGCAAGCAAAGGTGTGTCTTCTGAATATCACAGGTTATTCATGAGTCTTCCTTTAATACTGATGACAAACTCTTAATATAACCCAGTTTCTCAGATTATTTGCTCAGCACACAGATTTAATAAGTATGAGGAAAGAAAATAACTCTGGTACATACCTTTCTTGATTTTAAACTATTCGGTATCTTGTACTGTTCGAACAACTGTTTCTTGCCCAAATTCCTCATGAGCACAATGAAATCTTCTGGAATATTCATTCTTTCCAACGTTATTCATAGTTGCTAAAATCTACATAGTCAAATGTCTTTGCATAATAAATGAAATACAAACATATTTCTTGTGTTCTCTGCTTTTAGCCAAGATCTATCTGTTTTCAGCAATGGCATTCCTTGTTCCCAGTACTCTTTTGAATCTGGCTTGAATTTCTGGTAGTCCCCTGTTGATGTATTGCTGCAACTATTTTTCGGTTGTCTTCTGCAAAACTTTATTTGTGTGAGATATTAATTATTTTTTGTAAATATTTCTGCATTCTATTCAGTCACCTTTCTTTGAAATGGTCATAAATAGGGATCTCTTCCAATTGGTTTGCTAGGTAGCTGTCTTCCAAATTTCTTGGCATAGATAAAGGACTGCCTTCAGTACTGCAAAAGTTTCTCAGTTTACATTCCATCAATTCCTGGATCCTCTTTTTTGCACCTCTGCCTTCAGTGCTGCTAGTACTTCAATACCATTGGGTTTTGATTATATGGTAATTCTTGAAATTGTTGAGCATTTACCATTTCTTTTTGGCTCCATGATTCGATATAAACCTTCCACTTTCTTGTGATTCTTCTTGCGCCATTCAAGATTTTGCCCATAGATTCCTTCGCTATTGCAACCCAAAGCTGGACGTTTATGTTCAGTCCTTTTAGCTTGTGAAATACTGAGTGTGTTCTTCCATTTTGCTTTCTAACGTCAGATCTTTGAATATTTTATCATAAGACTTCACTTTGTTTTCTTGAGTGCCTCTTCAAAATTTTCTGTTCAACTCTTTTAATTACTCATTTCTTTCATTCATTTTAGTTTCTCTACACTCAGCTGTAAGTTTCAGAGTCTCTTATGATATCAATTTTTGTATTTTCTTTATTTCCTGTATTTTTTAAATGATCTATTTCTTTTTTCTTTTATGATATTCTTGATATCATCCCACACTCTCTTGTCTTTGATCACTGGTGTCTAATGTATCATAGCTGTTCTTGAGATGGTCTCTAAAATCAGATAGAATATATTCAAGGTCAAATTTTGGCTCTCATGGACTTGTTTTCATTTTCTTCAGCTCCAGCCTGAACTTGCATAGTAGTAATTGGTGATCAGTTCTAGTCATCTCCTCTTCTTGTTTTGCTGATTACAATTGAGCAGAGTTCTCCATTGTGCCTTCCCATAGATGTGGTCAGTGTGGGTCCTGTGTATTCGACCTGGCAAGACCCACATGGATAGTTACAGTTTATGTAGTTGAAAAACAGCATTTGTATTGAATAAGTTATTAGTCTTGTAAAATTCTATAATGTGGTCTCCAACATCAGTCCTAATTACTGAGGTCATATTTTTTAAGTGCTGATTATTTATTTTGTTTCCAACTTTTACAGCCCAATCAGTAATAAGTATCAATGCATGTTAACTGAGTATTTGCTCAATTTCAGACTGAAAAAGTGGTAGACTCTTCAACTTCATCATCATGTTTTAGTAGTTGATGTGCAATTTTGAATAACAGTGGCATTAACTAATGTTCCTTGTATTTTTATGGCTATTATCCTATCACAGCATTTTACTTCATTATAGATCTTGAAGTCTTCTTTTTGATGATAACTGTGATAGCATTTGACTATCAGCATTAAAATGGTAAATACCAGACCATTTCATTTCCCTGAATATATATCAATGGATAGTTACTGAAATTTGGAAATTACATAAATAAATCCTTCCCTTTGCTGCTGAAGAAAAATTTTCCTTTAAAACACAAATGCTTCAGAGAACAGAATATAAAACATAGCAGAAAAAAAAATTGGGAAAAAAACTCTGTATTGAAAATTGTAGACAAATAAACATTCTAGAGGAATCATACTACTAAATAAGACAGCGTCACTTTTTTTTTTTTTTGTATTTTATTATTTGAAATTCAGTAAGCATTAGTAGCGGTTAATATATAAACTGGCTCTCTGTATGCTAAAAATGAGATCATCATTACACAATGTTTTATTTCTAAAATCACATTTTTGGTCAGAATATTGCAGGACAATTATTCTTATGGAGATCTTAGATTTGAGAAATGAAGAGGCTCCCTGCTGGTAAAGGTGGGGAGAAAAAAAAAACCATTGATTCAAATTATTTCTTTATTTCTCATCAGAAATATCTTTGGCAGCTAATCCCAGTTGGGTTCCTGGGTTGTGAATTGGTATTGTCATTTCATTTCTAACCACTTCACACTGTTGGGAGGGGATGGAGCAATATACAGTAAAGGTCAGTGCTTATATAGAGAGAAATTCACTAAGAGTAAGTTAATAGTTTAAGCTAGTAATACAAGATCTGGACCTCCCATATCAAAATAACAAATGACTACTCTTGAAGATAATCACATCAATTTTTAAAACTTCTGTGTAAAAAATATAGTTGTTTACTTTATGATAGCTAAAGTTACACTTCAAAAATTTACATCGTATTATAAAATAATGGATTAAATGATCTATTTCTGTATGTAACTAAACATTTATAATTCAAGTAATTATATAATTTTTCATAAAGCACATTTATTAGCTTATGAGGATATTTTAAGAAGATTTAAAAATATTAATCTGATATAAACATACATAAATATGATATTTTAATTATCTCATGGCCAAAATGATTTAATATTTATAATATGAATATACTACCTATTTTTTAAATTTAAATATATATTTGCAATTTGGGGACACATATGGAGCCCTGATGTGGCGTTGTGGGTTAATGCGCCAGACTGCAAAGCCGTTTGAACTGCAAGGTCGGCAGCTGCTCCTCGGAAACCCTATACAGTCTCGCTATGGGTCAGAATCGACTTGACGGCACTTAACAACAACAATAAATATATATGTATATATATTCTAAGGAACTCTGGTAACGTAGTGGTTACGAATCGGGCTGCAAGCCGCAAGGTGAGCAGTTCAAAACTACCAGCCGCTCAGCGGGAGAAAGATGAGGTGGTCTGCTCCCGTAAAGATTTACAGCCTGGGAAACCCTATGTAGGGTTGCTATGAGTCGGAACCAACTCCACGGCACATAACAACAACAAAATATATATTCTATCAAATATATTGTTGTTGTTACTTTCTGTGGAAGTCAGTTCCAGTTTAAAGCTGGCCTGTATAGGGTTCCCGAGGCTGTTAATCTTGCAGGTTCAGAAGCCTCATCTTTGTTCAGCTGCCACTGGACTCTAAACACCGGTCTTATGGCTCTCAGTCCAGTGTTTACCCTACAGAGCCACAGTGCTCCCATTAAATATAAAGAGTTGCTATGTTAATGCTCTGGACTGCAAGGTCTGTTTGAACCACAAGGTTGATGGTTCAAACTTACCAGTTGCTTCTTGGAAAACCCTATACAGTGTTGTTATAAGTTGGAACCAGCTCATTAGCATTTACCAACAACATCATATAAGTGTGTGTGTGTGTGTGTGTAGACATATAAATGTATGTGCAGAGACAATCTGCTTCAAATTGTCTTGAACTGCATTTTTCATTAAAATTCAGATTGTCTCATAAATGTTTATAACAGGAAATTCAAGAGTTTAACAGTAAGAGAAATTAAAGAAAATACTCCAAGTCAACATCACCCCATGCTTTGTTCTTAAAAAGTCAAATTTAAAAACCAAATTAGTTCAATAATGAATATCATGGGGTTTTGTTTTTCCCTGTGAAGCATTTATTACTTTTGAAACTTTTTAAAATTAAGAAGATTTCCTGTATTCTTACCTCCTGTTGTTATTGATTTCAGCCCCAAGAAGGATTTAGAGTATACATGTATTTATGACTAAGAATCTTGATTTGGAAATGGTATAGTGGGCTGCTAGGCCTTTCCAATTATACCTCATGTAGCAAGACCTCCAGAGATTTCCAACAGAATATTATTTTTCCATTATCACTCCCACAACATCTTGAGGCTTAGGAACAATAATCCTGTAGCCACTCAGCTTCACATAAGAAGCCCTTCTTTCAATTGCAAAAGATACAAACAAAATGTAGAAAAAATAAAAGTATTATGTCAGTAATATGAAGCTATGGTATATTTTGTGTTTGATACATTGAAAATGTTTCTTTCATATTTTATGCTTAAGTGAGGAATATGATTAGGTACACTGCATCTTTTCTATGAGGCAAAGACATTTGTCTCATTCAATTTTTTTTTACAGGGATGCCAGCAATAACTTAGCAGACACAACTGTTAAAATCATTATGATCCAACACAATTCTCACATTTTAAATTGGCTGAATTTTATGATATGCTTTTGAAATGTACCCAATCATCATATTCTTATATGTGGATATATTTCACATATTCCAAATATATTTGCTCAAAAGATTCACCTTGATATAACTCAATTTTCACTTGCTTAATTATTAACTTAAACTGACTTCATCAGTTGGCCCTCATCTGGCCTCAATTATCAGTATTTTCCCTTTATTGTACAATACCAATTTAAAGCCTGAGAGGGTTGTAGAAAGTGATATTTTTCACCATAGTCAGAGAAAAATAAGATACATGTTGAACAAAAATGTATGTTATTTGCATAACTATGATTTATTTACTTGCTTAAAAAATATATTTAAATATTGTCTCTATTCTTGTATTAGTATATATTTTTAAACTTTAATAAGGAAACTAATCTTATAATTCTGAAAAATTGTCACCAGAATATTATGAACATTCCATTTTGAAGATACCAATGCTAGTAAACTAAAAGCCAAACTTTGCAATGTTTAAATTTATAAATAAAAAACATAGTTTATAGTCTTCCTTATATGCATTTTAATAGATCCATAATTATTCCCTCATAATACTGTATACCATTTTCATTTCAATGTTTTTATATTTATTTTATAAAGGCAACAAATCTTACAATTGATTTTGTGGTTGTTGGCATGCTCATGGTGACCTTGGGTACAACAGAAACGTGCTCACAATTGATACCACTAGGGAAATACTGAAAGCTAGAAAGCACATACTAGGCTTTAATATCTTATAGATAAATTGGCTATGACCTTCTTTTTTGTGCTTTTTCTGAATAAGATGTTGTATGGAAAGGGGAATATAATGAGAAGAATCAAGTTATTAATAATTCCCTGGCATATAAATTATTTCTCTTCTTTCTAGTCTTGCTACAAATTTACACTCTAACACATTGAGCAAGTGATATGGATTACATTAAAAACATAAGGAGAATAAGTAATTCCTATTAAAAATACTTTTGTGCAACATTTGGAAACAAACAGGAATATTATTATAAGGAGTTAATTCAGGTCTATAAGTAGAATTATTCTAATTTATTAAATGCATCAATGTTCTATAAAATAAAACAAGTAAAACTCTAAATAAAAGTTTTTATTTAGTTCTCCGAGAAGCAGAGCCTCTTCAAAGATTTCAGGTGCAAAGGATGTATTTAAAAAGTGCTTTAGGAGATGCTATTAAGTGAGTAGAGGAAGTAGGATGGCAAAGTAGGAGAAAAATCAGTCAAGGGCACTAGAGTCAAAGGAGCTCTAGTAGCATAGTGGTTATGAGCCGGGCTGCTAACCTCAAGCTCACCAGTTCTAAACTACCGCCATTTTGCAGAAGAAAGATGAAGATTTCTGCTCCCATAAAGATTTACAGCCTCGGAAACCTTATACAGGGTCACTATGAATAGGAACCGACTCCACGGCACGCTACCACCACCACCACCATAGCTAGTAAATGATCCCTCAGATTTTATCCTACCTCAAGCCAAAGGAATGGGGTTTTACATGTCCATACTTGTCAGTCATTGGTCTATAAGGCCACAATAGGCCTACACTAGTGAGTATACAAAACACTTGGCCCATTCATGCCAGACAGTCCCCAGATAATTTGAAGTCATGGGTGTAAATTTTAAACAGCAAAACATCGAGAAAGTAAAAGAAAATGGGTTCACAAAGATGGCCAAAGTAATTGGAGGCAATTTGGATGGAATACCTTCAGTGTTAAATGCAGTTTTAGCACTTGCTCAAGACTGTTTATTCTTCACATTAAATTTATTAGGTCCTGCAACAGCTTATTCAAATTTATAATTGCTTACAATTTCTGAGGAATGCGAAGAGGAGGGAATTATTGTGTTGGGATGTTGTTGGCCTTAAGGTCATTATATGTAATCATTATTTTCCTATTTTACCATCCATTTTAGATTCCTAACTCTTAACAGGTACTTCTGTCCTTGTATGATAGAATAAATATAACTTCATCCATAAGATCTATAAGCCTTTCATTATCATGCCTATATAAATCCATGGCTGATGCAAATTCTGATTGACAGATCTACAACTAGTTATGGGAGTACAATATGATGTCACAAAGAGTAATGAAAGTTATTTTAATTTCCTAGGACTGCCATAACAAAGTACTACAAAGTGGTTGACTTTAAAAAACAGCAGTGCTTTATCTCACAGTTCTGGAGAATTGAAGTTCAAAATAAGAAGCCCTGAAAGACCATTCTCTCTCTTTCTCTCATTCTATCTCTCTCACTCACTCTCTTCCCTACAGAAAGATCCTTCCAAGTGTCTTCTTGCTTGTTTAAGATACATGTGTCCCTCAGCATTCCTTGGCTCGTAGATGTACGAGGGTACTTCAAAAAGTGTACGGAAAATTGGAATGAAAAGACAGTGGCTTACTTATAACTCTGTGTCTCTTCTCCTCTTTTATAAAACACTACTAAGAGGAGTTATGACTTAACAGGCTCCAGCACAACTTCAAAGACCTATAGGGGGTCACATTGCCAAGGCTTTTTGTGAAAAATTCAGATCTGGCTACAGAAACTTCCTTTCTCTGGATCATACTTAAACCCATTCTTGTTCTAAAAAAATAGGTTGAAGCAGTATTCTCACATGCATTATATGTTGCTTTCAAAAGCAGAAGAGAAGTAATTAATGCTGTGCCACTTTCTTAGTGATAGCAGGTAAGGTTATTGTACAAAGAATTTGGAAATTGTTTCTTTCAAATATAGAAATAACTGGAAAAGCAGTACAGTCATAGCTTAAGTTAAAAAATGATATTACAATGGCTTATCAATTATATTTAAATTTTTTTTAAATTTTTATCTATTTACTTTATTAAGCCCTTCAAAGAATAAACATCAGCTGACAGAGTTCTGACATTTTTCTTTATAAACAGAACTTCTGAATGTTCAGTAAATTATTATGGTACTTTCATCAAATATTGACTTAAGTTTGACAATTATTCAGTTTCTCATTTAAGCCTCCTATATATACCAGAAGAGTTGTGGGATGACATCAAGAGCATCATACATGAAGAGAGCAAAAAGTCATTAAGAAGACAAAAAAGAAGGAAAAGATCAAAATGGATGTCAGAGGAGACTCTGAAACTTGCTCTCCAGCGTAGAGAAGCTAAAGCAAATAGAAGAATTGAAGAGGACCAAGAGCTGAAGAGAAAATTTCAAAGATCAGCTTGAGAAGACAAAACCAGGTACTATAATAAAATATGCAAAGATTTGGAACTAGAAAACTAAAAGGGAAGAACACGGTCAGCATTTCTCAAGCTGAAGAAAAAATTCAAGGCTTGACTTTCCTTATTGAAAGATTCTCTAGGCAAATTATTGAAAGATGCAGAATGAATCAAGGAAAGATGGAAAGAATACACAGAATCATTGTATCAAAAGGAAATGGTTCATGTTCATTTCAAGAGGTACCGTATGAACAAGAGCCAGTGATACTCAGGGAGGAAGTCCAAAGTGCATTGAAAGAATTG
>NW_006408609.1:89336-132583 GCF_000296735.1 Chrysochloris asiatica
TATGGATGTGAAAGCTGGGCAGTGAATAAGGAAGACCATAGAAGAATTGATGCCTTTGAGTTGTGGTGTTGGAGGAAAATACTAAAAGTGCCATGGACTGCCAAAAGAACCAATAGATCTATTTTGGAAGAAGTGCAGCCAGAGTGCTCCTTGGAGGCCAGGATGGCTAAGCTTTGTCTCTCACACTTTGGACATATTGTCAGGATAGAACAGTCGCTGGAGAAGGATGTCATGCTGGGTAAGATGGAGGGTCAGAGAAAAAGAGGAAGACCCCCAGCAAGATGGATCAGCCAGGTGGTATCATTGATGGCATCAAGTGTGGCAGCGGTGGTGGGGTTGGCCCAGGATCGGGCATTGTTTTGTTCTGCTGTACGTGGGCTCGCTATGAGTCGGTTCTGACTCGATGACACCTGACAACAACAACAATATATATGGCAATACAGTGTGAGTATCAAAGTTCCAATCAAATCTCACAAACCCCTGGAGTACTAGCACTTTAAAAAATTATACATTTGACAATCAACTTATAATAAAAATAATTATGATATTTTCTACACATACTTGTGTTTTAGATATTATTAAATACTGATATTACTAAAATAATTATGAGTAAAATATGTTCGTGTTCTCTTATTTAGTTAATGTATATTTAGAAATACTCTTTTCAAAGTGTTGAGAGCTACAAAAGCCATTACAAGATGGCGCCGACCTCAACTTCCTCCTTCTTGTTTCCTTGTCTTTCTCCACGTGCGCGCATGCACTGAACTCCACTCGTTGTATGCTAATTAGGCGCTGAACTCCACTCGTTGTATGCTAATTAGGCATTTCTTACTAACCAATCATGTAACCAGTCATGTCCCGCCACGCCCTCCTTTGAGAGTATATATTCTCCTGCTACTCCCTTACCCAACGTCGTCCTCCGCCACCGCTAAAAGAGCTATAACCCCAAGAAGAGCTGTAACAATAAACTACTGTCAGAAGAATCCTGCTTGTCGAGTCCTTTATCGGCGAGGGCGCGCGACATCAAAGAAATGTTAGTAGAAATTCAGAGGTTTGTTACTAACATTTAAAAACCATGTATTAATAAATATTTTAATAAGTATATATAATGTGCCTACCATATGCTAGAGACACCATGTTCTGAGCACAGAGAAATAGCTTTAAAGAGTCCCTGTCTTCAGGAAGTTAACATTTAAAGAAAGGATTCAAGCAATATGTAGTGGTATATCATGTCACATATTGAAGATACCATGATTGTCAGAAAAAAAAAAAATCGTGTCTTGGAAATGTAATGGTAAAATACTTCTTAGTAACAAAACAAGGATGACAGGAATTCATCCTCTGTACTTTAGACATGCTATCAGGACGAACTAGTCCATGGAGAAGGGCATCATGTTTGGTACAGCAAAGAGTCAGCAAAAAAGAGAAAGACCCTCAATGAGACAGACTGACACAGTAGCTGCAATAATGTACTTAAACATGGCAAAGACTGTGAGAATAGAGCAAGACTATACTGTGTTTTTATTGTTTTGTTTTGTTTTTTTCTGTTGTACAAAGGATCATTATGAATTGGAACTGACTCAATGACACCTAACAATAACATGTCAAGTGGTAGTAAGTTTCTTGGAGAAAATGGATAAAATGAAGAAGGGTAAGGTGTTTATTTGGATACACTTTTCTAATGGTTAATAAAGTGATAAATAATAAATCAAGTCAATCTTAATGTTTTCATATGTGACTTAACATTATACATATAGAATAGCACCTCCTAGCTAGATTTTATGTACTTATATGCTGGGGCCAACTGCTGCGTCCAACAATTGGTTATTCTCCATGACCCATGCAGAGAGATTAAACCTGAGTAGGGGTGACGGGAGATAAGAAATAAAAGGAATACACAAAACACAAATGAAATAAGAAAAGTTAGACCAGATGGGATGCAGCACTCTGATGGAGATACTGCAGCACAGACCAAGGCAGCGAGTTTATTTTGTACACAGCTCAAGGGAAGGTGCTGGGGGCAGGGTAAAGAATAACACCTGGTTTTATTGATGCATGCAGTAAGCGGGACTTTATCAGAAGAATGTAACTTTTGGTAGCTAGCTGAAACATTGATTAGGGCAGCTAAAATGTTGTGCAGTCTACGCCTAAGGACATAGCTAAATACAAGGAAAGACCTTGCAAGTTCCCTGTCCCCTGAAACAGCACTGCAAGTCCCTAAGGGTTGGGGCTTGACTTGGAAGCAGTCCGAGTTTCTGGACCACAACTGTTCAGTTGCAATCCTTCTGTTAAACTACTCCCAAGTCAGGGACCCTCAGCTCAGTTGCTTCCAACACTTAAGTATGAGAGAACTAATAAAAAGTTCAGAGAAGATGAAATTAAATGATAAAAATATGAAATACAACCTTATTTCTCAACATAAGTACCATTAAGGTCAAGATACTGCAAGTAATAACGTTAGTCATTTAAGCCATCCCTAAAGGACTGTCAATGTAGTCTTTTATACATTATTTATTGTAGAGAAATAGGTGCCCTTTAAATATTTTTTAAGATTATGAAACAGAAGGAGCCAAATCAGGACTGAAAGGTGGATGCCTAAAACTCTCACAAAATTGCACTTATTTAATGACAGCAATGACCAAGAGCATTGTTGTGGCTGAAGGACCTCTTCGGTGAAACTTTCCTGGGAATTCTCTATAAAACTTTTATTATCTTTTTCAAAACCCTCTTGGCATATGCAAATACATCATTCATTGGCCCTCCAGAAAATCAGGAAGAAAATGCCTTGAGCATCCAAAAAACTGTTGCCATTAATTTTGCTTTTGATCAGTCCAGTTTTGCTTTGACTGGCCTATTTCCACTTCTTGGTAGCCATTACCTTGATCATGCTTTGTTTTCAAGATCATACTGGTAAAACTGTGTTTCATCTTCTGTTAAAATTCTTTGAAGAATACTTTAGGATCTTAATTCCATGTGTATAAAACTCTCATTTTAATCTCTGTTTTTGTCCACCACTGACCTGGATACAACTATTTCAGCACCCATCTAGCAGAATGTCAGCTCAATTTTTAACATTTCAGTAAGAATTGTGTAAACGGAATCCATTGAGACCTCTGTGGTATTGACTGTTGATTTTCTGCTATTAATTGTTGATCCTGTTCAGATAGGAAATGAACAAGATTAACTTTTTCCTTGAAAATTAATGGCATGGTCTGTCACTGCTGGCATAAAATTCAACATTGTCTAGTCTTTTTTTTTTTTAAATGAAACTTTAAACTGTAGATTTCTTGGGATATTGATTCTATACAATTTTCACAAAGCATAAATATTTTATCATTCTTCCACCTAAACTTCACCATATATTTGATTTTGTTCATGTTCCTAACTAAATGTTTTAGTTCAAAACTACCTAATATCATAGAAGCTAAATGACATAGAGACATAGCTACCTAAAGATAACAGCTGAAAAATCTCTATAGAGCAGTTCTACTCTTTAACATAAGGGCTCTACCTGAGTCAGAATTGATTTAATTGCATTGGGGATTTTGTGTGTGTGTGTGTGGTGTTATTTGCTTTACATATTGGATTATATGTGTTTTTTTTGTAACTTGTCTTTTTTTTTTATCACTTTAAATAGTGTAATTTATCACTATTTTCCTATAAATAAATAGGATTCTTTTTAGGATTGCTCAATATCATTCCATATGGATGTGCTATGATGTAATTCACAAGTCTTCTTTTGATAGACATTTAGGATGTTTCCAATTATTTGCTATTATTATCAGTGCTTCGATAAGTGACATAGAACTTTTGTCCTATGTTGCCAGATTATGCTGGTCATATGGTACATGAATTTGTTATGTGGATAGACATTACCAAATGTTTTTCAACAGAGTTACTAACTGATAGTTTCACTAGTAATATAACACTTACATATACGCAATCTTGCCAATAGAATGCATTACCAAACATTAGGATTTTGGCTAAATAAATAGAAGTAGTATAGTGTCTCAGTGCAGCTGTTGTTTGCATTGTTTTATTATGAATAGGATTATGTTGTTGTTGTTAAGTGCCATCGAGTCAATTCTGACCCATAACGACCCTGTATAGGGTCTCCAAGGAGGAGCTAGTGAGCTTGAACCACCGACCTTGCAGTTCAAACTGACTTTACAGTCTGACTCATTAGCCCACAGCACCACACCAGGACTCCGAATAGGATTATAGCTCTCCTTAAAAATCATTTAGAATCTTGGAAACCCAGCTTTCCCTTCATGAGTGAGTACAAAGTCAAACTCTTTGTAATCCTAATTATTTCTGACCAAGGCAGTCTATGTCCTATGCAATGTACTTAAGTGATTAAACCACAATTAACATGTGTCATACTGTGTTGTCTTGTGTGTTTCTGTGACTCTGGAAGTTATGTCACTAGTATTTTTAAATATTAGCAGTGTCACCCATTGTGGACAGGTTTCAGCTGAGCTTCCAGACAAAGACAGACCAGGAAGAAGGAGAAACAGACTACTTGCAAATATTTAGTCACAGAAACCTTATGAATTACAGTGAAACACTGTCAGCACCAGATTATTAGACACTGAAACATGATGAAGAGCACCAGAATATTTTCAGATGTAATGCTGGAAGATGATCCCCTCCAGTTGAAAGGAACCAAAATGGGACTGGGGAAGAGTTGTCTCCTCAAAGTAGAGTTGACCATGATGACACAAATGTAGTAAAGTCCTCTGGACCATCATTTGGTGATGAGGCACAATTCAAAATGAGGAGAAACAACTGTAAATATCCATTAATAATCAGATTATGGAATGTACAAAATATGAATGAGGAAAATAGAAATTGTCAAGAATTAAGTGGAACACTTAAACATCAATATCCTTGGCAAAAGTGATCAGAAGCAAACTGGCATTAGCCATTGTGAATCTGATAATCACAGGGTTTACTATGTCTGGAATGACCAATTAAAGAGGCAAGGCATTGCATTCATCATTAAAAAAAAAAAAAAAGCATACCAAGACAGTATCATTGATATCCCATGTGAGTAAAGTTTTAGTAAAGATATTGCAAAAATGACTGAAACCATACATTGACAGAAAATTTCCAGAAATTCAAGCTGGATTCAGAAAAGGCCATGGAACAAGGGATATCATTGCTGATGTCAGATGGATCTTGGCTGAAAGCAGAGAATACCAAAAAGACGTTTATTTACCTGTGCTTTATTGACTACGCAAAGGCTTTTGATTGTGTGGATCATGACAAGTTATGGATAATATTGTGAAATATGAGTTTCCAGAATATTTAATTGTGCTCTCGAGTAATTCATATATAGACCAAGAGGCAGTTTTTTCTAACAGAACAAGGGAACACTGAATGGTTTAAAATTAGGAAATATGTGCACCAGAGCTATATTCATTCACCATACTTATTCAATCTGTATGCTGAACAAGTAATCAAGAAACTGGATTATATGAAGAAAAATGTGGCATCAGGATTGGAGGAAGACTCATTAAAAACCTTGATATACAGATGATACAACCTTGCTTGTGGAAAGCCAAGAGCACTTAAAATATTTACTGATGAAGATCAAAGATTACAACCTTTGGTATGCGTTGCATTTAAATGTAAAGAAAACAAAAATCCTCACCACTGAATCAATAAATAACATCCATATAAATGGAGAAAACATTGAAGATGTCAAAGCCTTCATTTTGCTTGGATCAACCATCAGTGCTCATGGAAGCAGCAGTCAAGAAATCAAACAACATATTGCTTTGGGAAATCTGCCGTAAAAGATATCCCTAAAGTGTTGAAGAGCCAAGATCCCAGTTTGAGGACTAAGGTGCACCTGACCCAAGCCATGGTATTTTCAATAACCTCATATTCATGTGAAAGTTGGACGGTGAATAAGGAAGACCGTAGAAGAATTGATGCATTTGAGATATGATGTTGAAAAACTATAATGAAAGTACCATGGGTTATCACAAGAACAAATAGATGTGTGTGGGAAGAAGTCCAGCCAGAGTGCTTCTTGGAAGCCAGGATGGCCAGACATCATCTCTCATATGTCGGCTGTATTGTCAGAAGGGACCAGTCACTGGAGAAGGGTATAATGTTTCATGAAGTGAAGGGTCAAAGAAAAAGAAAAAGTCCTCCAACTAGATAGATTGACAAAGTGGCAGCAGCAATGTGTTCAAATGTAGCAATGATGTTGGTCCAGGACTGTGCAGTATTTCTTTCTGCTGTGAATGGTGTCACTATGAGTAGGTACCAACTCATGGCACCTATCAAAAATATGTTCTTATTTCAAAACGATAATCATGTTTAATTTTTTTCAGTTAGCTTATTTATATTTTAAAAGGAAAAAAATTAAAACAAACTTTAAAACTAAGAGTGTTGTAAACATAATAAAATAGAAATTTACAAATGGTGACGAGGGAAATCACTAAAGATAATGGAGTTGAAAAGTGAAACTAGATATAGAAATAAAATAACTATACTACTACAGAGGATAATAAAAAAATAAAAATAATAAAACTTATTTTATGAAGACATACTGATATTTAAAATGTAGTCCTAATGTGGTTAGACTTGTTATTAGATGTATTAGTATATGTTGTTGTTAAGTGCCATTATATCAGTTCCAACTTATAATGACCCTGTATAGGGTTTTCGAGGAGCAGCTGGTGAGTTTAAACTGCTGACCTTATGTTTAAAATAACTTATCCTACAGTGCCACATCAGGACTCCATTACTACTATGAATTTAGCTTTTAAATATTTAAAGTAATTTAAGAAACATTCTCCTTTTCTGGATAATAATTCTCTGAATTTAAGAAAAGTATCATTTATAATATAAGTTTTGTTCTCACAATATTACTTTTAAGCTATTGGATTCCACCACAAGATAAGCAGAAAGAAATATTTCCACCCCAAGAGATTCCACTGGGCATATTTTGTTGAATACTGCAAGCTAATTGGTAGACAATTTTGAGAGCTTTGGATACCATGCAAACTGACTCAAACCTGCAAATTGTTTCATGCATTTTTAGATGAATAAAGAGAGCAAAGTATCCAATATAGCTAATTAAAGAACAGTAACACAGTAGAAATGCCCTTCTCGTTCCATCTCATCAAATGCTGTTGGCACGCATGGTTGCATGAAGGAAAATGAGATCTAGATTGGCAGAGACCAAAAGGTGAAACTTCAGAGACAACTCAGGGTCAGAGGGGCAAAAGTAGTTGTTAATGAAGAGTTCCAGGTGGCAGAATAAAAAGCAGTATCTGAAGGTCTCAACAGAAAATTCTAAATGCCTCTCAAGTAAAATAAGCCTGCTATCCAGAGCACTCCCAATAAAATGATGGGTAGTTATGGGACTTTAGTGTCAGTTGACACAGTAGTATTCAGAGCCAAAGGTCATTTTCTTTACCAGTATACCGTTAAGATTCTTACTCAACCCTTGTATTAACATTCTACTATTCTGATGTGTCTGAGGAAATAGTGGACGAAATAGATATTCCCCAAATAATAGTTTATACTTCATCAAATAAAGTAATTTGCTTTTCTTTGCAGCTACTGAAGACAAAATTAGGGGTGTTTTTAATATACAGTCCTACTGTCCAAAATTAGGAGAAATATGACAGGAAATTAAACAGAAATTATAGAAAGGAGGAAACTACACATTGTACACTTTCTTATAGTTATGAGCACTCTTTGACACTGAGTTTCTTGTTTCTTTCTTTTTTTTTTCTTAAATGTTTTATTGTGAATTATGTGATAGTTTACATGGGAGAACATTAGTTTTACATTCATTCTATTGCATATTGTCTCATTGCCATGGTTACAATCCCCTCCATGCATCATCAATCAACCGAAGGGTATACCCTGCAATCCTTCTCCCATACCCTCCCAGGTCTTCAGCACACAGTTGCTCTCCCTCTCTGGATCTAAAGTCTCCAGCTGCTCCATCGCTCCACGGCATGGCACTGAGTTTCTTATCATATGCTAAATGGATTTCATTAGATTATTACACCATATCTGAGTATTCAGGCAACAACTCCCTTTTTACTCACGCTTCCTTGTCCTGTGATGTGCTTGTATTCCAAACACAGCAAAGCAATACAAATGTTTCTTCAGATTAAACTGGCAATCTTCACATGTAAGGAACTCCATATTGAGTCACAACCAGGTTATAAACTAGTTACCAAAGTTGAGGAGTCCTGGTACTGTACTGTAGGATCAGCACCAGCCTGCTGACTAAAATATCAGCAGTTCAAACCTACCAATCACTCCTTGGAAACCCTATACAGGGTCACTATGAGTTGAAACTGGTTCAGGGACACTAACCACCACCACCACCAAAACAGGATATTACAACGAGCCCTAGTGACTTCGTGGGTTAAGTGTTGATCTGCTAATTGCTAAGTTGACAGTTCAAATCCATTCTACACTACTTGGGATAAAGGTGAGACTATCTGCTTCTGCAAAGATATAGTCTCATACACCCTACGAGGTTACTATGAGTTGGAAATTATTGGAGGGCAGTGAGTTTGTGAGAGGATTCTGTATATAAACATGTATTAATACACAAATACTCATATACTGGAAACTATTGAATCATTGAAATAGAGGTTTTGTTTTTGTTTTTTGCTTTTTGGAAACATTCTTCTCATTACTGGGATGAAATTCTATTCTCTAGTAGCTTAGTGTGTGGTGCAATAAATTACTTAATATGGCCCTAGCCACAGTCCTCCACTTTGTGATATATTGTAAATCTTAACCTCTATGACTGTGGCTATGGTCCCACTTTGGAGTAAGTTGTCAGTTATGTTAATGAGGCATAATTACTGTGGGATGTATCATAAGTTTCAGCCTTTCTAAGTTTCCTTGGGTCTGCAACTTAGCCTTCATCTTTGATATCTGTGTTAAAACAAGAATTTATTGCCTGGTTTTAAGCTGTAACTTTACTAGGCAAACTGCCAGATTCCTCCTTAATTAAGAAAAACAGGAGGCTACGGTCACAGAACTGCAGGAGACCAGATCTGAACAGTCCTAACATATGCAATAACAACCAATATATCCTCAACGTGGGCTTTTGACATCACAAGGCTGAAAACACGCTTCCATCAATGCCCTAAATTTCAACAAAATGTTCCTTTTGTTACCCCACCTTCACAAATGAGGATGTACAGAATATTACTTCATGTGCTGACAAACACCAATCAGATGCCAGTTACTACCCTTTTTTTTTTTTTTTTACTGTGTGTCACCAAGTCAGTTTTGACTCATAGTCGACCCTGTATGGGTTTCTGAGACTGTAAGTCTTTACTGGAGCAGACAGCCTCATCCTTCTCCCATGGAACAGCAGGGTTAACCACCCAATCTGTAAACCACCACACCAGCAAGGCTTCTTAGTTACAACCCTTTTTAGTGTTGTCCAGTTGATTCAGATGCACAGTAAGGAGTGGCTAGTGAGTTTGAACTGCTGATCTTGCAGTTCAAACCAACCATGTGGCACTTATCATATAGCACCACACCAGGACACCTAGAAGAACCTAATAAAAGATTATTGGTCAAGGAACTGGGGCGTCATCTTTACCTTCATTTGCTGATGGGGAACAACTCAAAATAAGGACAAACAGCTGCAAACATCCATTAATAATTTTAAAATGCAATGTATGAAGAAGAGATCTAGAAAAGTTAGAAGTCACCAGAATGAAATGAAACACATAAAAATTAATATCCTAAGCATCAGTAAGGTGAAATGGACTGGTATTGGCCATTCTGAATATGACAATCATAAAGTTTACTATGTAAGGAAGAATAAACTCAAGAGGAATGGCAATGTAATCATCACCAAAAAGAATATTTCAAGATCTACCTTGACTCACAATGCTGTCTGTGATAGGATAATATCCATGCAACCACAAGGAAGACTAGTTCATACCACTATTATTCAAATTTATGCACCAACCCCTGAAACCAGTGATGAAAAAAATTGAGGCATTCTACCAACTTCTTCAGTCTAAAATTGATCAAGATGCAATGATAATTATTGGTAATTGGAATATGGAGGTATGGAACAAAGAGGAAGATCAATAACTGGAAAATATGACCTTTATTATAGAAATGATGCTGGAGATCACATGATTGAATATTGCAAGACCAACAACATATTCATTGCAAATATCTATTAAAATAATATAAAAGGTGACTTTACACCTGAACGTTGCCAGATGGAACACACATGAATGAAATTCACTACAGAAGAAATGGGGGAATAGTTCAATATCATCAGACAAAATAAGACTAGAGGTGGACTGTGGAATATACCATCACTTGCTCAGGCTGAAGCCAAGGGAAATAAAAATAAGTTCCTGGGAGCCAAAATATGACTTTTAATGTATCCCACCTAAATTTAGAGAACATCTGAAGAAGAGATTTATACTTTAGACAGTAAGGACTAAATACCAAAAGAGCTGTGGGATGACTTCAGCAACATTATACAGCTGAAAACAAAAGGCCATTATAAAGATAGGAAAGAAAGAAAAGACCAAAATATATGTCCAAAGAGACTGTGAACCTTGCTCTCCAGCATAATGATGTTAAAGTGACTGGAAGAAATGAGGAAGTAAAAGAGAGCAACAGAGAATTTCAAAGGGCAGTTCGAGAAGACAAAATCAAGTATTATAATGAAATATGCAAAGACCTGGAGACACAAAACCAGAAGGGAGGAACATACTCAGCATTTTTCAAGGTGAAAGAACTGAAGAAAAGGTTGAAATCTCTACTTGTATAACTGAAGGATTTTATGGGCAAAATATTGAATGATGCAGAAAGCATCAAAAGTAGATGGAAGGTATACACAAAGTCATTTTACCAAAAAAAAGAAATGGTTAATGTTCAAACATTTCAAAGAGATAGAGCATGATCAAGAACAAATGTACTGAAGGATGTAGTACAAACAGCACTGAAGCTATTGGTGAAAAACAAGGCCCTATTAATTGATGGAATAAAAATGAAAATCTTTCAACAGATGAAGAACTGGAAGCACATAGTCATGTATGCCCCCAAATTTGGAAGACGAACGAGTACCTGGCCAACTGATTGAAGAGATCCATATTTGTGCCCATTCAAAAGAGAGGTGACATAATATCTTGTGGAAATAATTTAGTAATATCATTAATATCACATGCAAGTAAAATTTTGCTTGCTATAATTTTAAAAATGGTTTTAACCATATATCGACAAGTAACTGTCAGAAATTCAAACTAGATTCAGAAAAGGATGTGGAACTAGGAATATCACTGCTGGTGTCACATGGATCTTGACTAAAATAGAATATCAGAAAGATGTCCATTTGGGCTTTATTGACTACACAAAGATTTTCATCTGTATGGACCATGAAAAATTATGAATAACACTGTGAAGAATTGATATTGAAGTACACTTCATCATACTCATGAGGAACCTGTACATAGACCAAGAGGCAGTCATTTGAACAATGCAAGTGATTACTGAGTGGTCCAACATTAGGGAAGGTGTGTGTTTGGTTGCATCTTCAGTCAATCTGTATGCTCTGCAAATAATCTGAGAAACTGGATTTTATGAAAAAAGAAAGAGGCATTAGGGTCGGAGGAAGACTCCTTAGCAAACTGTGATACAGAGGTAATACAACTTCCTTGCTAGAAGCCAAGATTTAAAATACTTACTGATAAAGATCAAAGACTACAGTCTTCAGTTTGGGTTACAGCTTAATGTAAAGAAAGCAAAGACCATCACAGCTGTATCAAGAAATAGAACCCTGACAAATGGAGAAAAAAATTGAAGTTGTCAAAGACTTAATTTGGCTTGGATCCGCTATCAACACTCATGGAACCAGCAATCAAAAAATCAAAGAAAGTATTACATAAGTCAAATCTGCTGAAAAAGACTTTTCATCACCAATCTGAACATAAAATTTAATAATTTGCAGCCATTCCTTGCCTTTTGTATCACTCATTACATATTTGTACTATTAATAAGTATTCTTCAGTTGGAATCTTCAACCAATTTGGCCTCTATATTTTCTACATATCCTTTATTTTTTTACATTAATAGAAGAGATAACCAACTAGGCAAATTTGTATTCACATTAAATAATAGATATTTAAATTTTTCTGCTTTTAAATAAATCTTTATGATAGATTTTTCTTTTCAATAAACAGGATTGGTTGACAGATTATGAGATTACCAAACAGTTCTTTTACTAAACAAACTTAAAATGCAAATCTATGTTAAAAAAAAATACACTGGAAAAGTTTTATGCTTTGTCTTCCTAATATAACAAATTAGGAAAACTCTAACGTGAAAAATGATTATTGTTATAAGATATATCTATTCATTAAATACTCAAAAACTTCAAAAATGGCTGCAATAATAAGTCGACAGAGAGTTGCCAGTGGTTCAAGCTGGATTCAGAAAAGGATGTAGAACAAGTGACACCATTGCTGATGTCAGATGCATCTTGGCTGCCTACGAATATATGGTGAGGGAGACATATAATAAAAACACATTCTAGATGAGAAAGATAGGTAGTATGTTTAAAATTGGTAAATGTTATGAAAAGCAAAAAGCTAAAGGCAGGGTGAAAGGAACTGGTATGTTTCTGGAAAGGGTTGTGTGACGTTTTTCAGTATTAGGTGATTTTGTCAGGCCACATAGGAAAGATAAGACTGGAACCAAGATATAAAGGACGCGAAGAAGTTAGTTTTTTTTTAAAGCGGGGGGGGGGGGGGGGCTTATTTTCACCCTTTAAAAAGCATGTTATAAGCATATAAGTAACAGATATGATAGAAACAGTTGTCGACTCATTCTGCAAGTTGTATTTTAAATAAAAGGTAGCATGTATACATCAGTATGGTAGGTTAAGTAATAAAAATAAAACCATTTAGAGAAATCACTCTAAATCACTAGGGAGAGAAAATATTTTCTGTTACTCCTTCTGCTCCATACCAAAAACAAGAACAAAAAATTATAATGCGAGGATAAATCTAATCAAATTATTCCCTTTAAATTCATGGTTGCTTAATTATACTGAGTGGAAATCATGTAATACTTTACAGTGCATTAAATATATTTGTTAGTTCTTATTTATAATGTATCAAAATTCCTGTGGCTTCTATTATTAATTGTTGTTGTTGTTGTTAGGTGACATCGAGTCAGTACCAACACACGAGGACCTTATGCACAGCAGAATGAAACAATGTCTGGTCCTGGGCCAACCTCACTACTGGTGCCATGCCAAGGCCAGTCCATCTCGTTGGGGATCTTCCTCTTTTTCTCTGGCCCTCCACCTTACCAAACATCATATCCATCTCCTGTGACTGGTCCCTCCTGACAATATGACTGAAGTATGAGAGACGAAGTTTGGTCATCTTGTACTCCAAGGAGCACTCTGGCTGCACTTCTTCCAAAATGGACTTATTGGTTCTTTGGCAGTCCATGGCACTTTCAATATTCTCCTCCAACACCATAATGCAAAAGCATCAAGTCTTCTAAGGTCTTCCTTATTCATTGTCCAGCTTTTGCATGCATATGAGGTTATTGAAAATACCATGGATTGGGTCAGGTGCACCTTAGTCCTCAAGCTGACATCTTTGATCTTCAACACTTTCAAAAGGTCTTGTGCAGCAGATTTGCCTAATGCAAATTTGATTTCTTGACTACTGCTTCCGTGAGTGTTGATAGTTGATGCAAGAGGAATGTAGTCATTGACAACTTCAATCTTTTCTCCATTGATAAGAATGTTGTTTAATGGTCCAGTGGTGAGGATTATTGTTTTCTTTACATTGAGATGTAGTCTATACCGAAGGCTGTGCTCTTTGATCTTCATCAGTAAATGTTTTAAGTCCTTTTCACTTTCAGCAAGCAGTGTTGTATCATCTGCATATCACAGGTTGTTAATGAATCTTCCTCCAATCCAGATACCACATTTTTCTTCATATAATTCACCTTCTCAGGTGATTTGCTCAGCATACAGGTTGAATAAATATGATGAAAGAATACAACCTTGTCAAACACCTTTTTAAATTTAAAACCATCCAGTGTTTCCATGTTCGGTTCGAACAACTGCCTCTTGGTCCAGGTACAGAGTCCTCATGAGCACAATTAAGTGTTCTGTAATACTCATACGTCTCAATGTTTTTCATAGGTTGTTGTGATCCACATAATTGAAAGATTTTGCATAGTCATTAAATCACAGGTAAACATCTTCCTCATATTCTGTGCTTCAGCCAAGATACATCAGACATCAGCAATGATATACTTCATTCCATGACCTCTGCTGAATCTGGCTTGAACCTCTGGAAGTTCTCTGTCAATGTATTATTATAGCCATTTCTGTATTACCATTAGCAAAACTTTACTCACATGGAATACCAAAGAGATTGTCCAATTATTTTTGCATTCTGTTGAGTCACTTGTCTTTGGAATGGACACAAATATGGACCTCTTCCAATCAGTTGGCCAGATAGTTGTCTTCCAAATTTCTTGGCAGAGATGAGTGAGTGCCTCCTGTGCCGCCTCACTTTCTTGAAAGATTTCAATTTTAATTCAATCAAGTCCTGGTGCCTTGTTCTTTGCCAATTCCTTCAATGTACCTTGGACTTCCTCCTTCAGGATCATTGACTCTTGATCATATGTTACCTCTTGAAACGGTTGAACACGAGCCACTTCCTTTCAGTACAGTGACTCTCTCTATTCCTTCCATCTTCTCTTGATACATTCTGCATCATTCAATAATTTGCCTAGAGAATCTTTCAATATCGAAAGCAGAGGCTTGAATTTTTTCTTCAGTTCCCTGGCTTGAGAAATGATGAGCATGTTCTTCCTTTTTGGTTTTCTGAATCCAGATCTTTGCACATTTTTTTGGTAATATTTAACTTTATCTTCTCGAGCTGATCTTTGAAATTTTCTGTTCAGCTCTTTTACCTCCTCATTTCTTCCATTTCCTTTAGCATCTCTACACTGGAAAGCAAGTTTCAGTGTCTCTTCTGATATCCACTTTAACCTTTTCCTTCTTTCTTGTTTTTTCATTGACTTTTTATTTTCTTCATGTATGATGTTCTTGATGTCATCCCACAACTCTTCTGGTCTTTAGTTTTTAGTGTTTAATGTATCAAATATGTTCTTCAGATGATCTCTAAATTCAGGTAGGATATATTCAAGGTCATATTTTATCTCTCTTGGACTTATTTTCATTTTTTTCTGCTTCAGTTTGAGTTTGTATGTGAGTAATTGATGGTCTGTTCCACAGTCTGCCCTTGACCTTGTTTTGACTAATGATATGGATCTTTTCCATCTTCTCTTTCTGCAGATGTAGTCTATATGATTTCTATGTATTCCATCGGGTGAGGTCCATGTGTATAGTTGTCTGTTATGCTGTCTAAAGAAGGTATTTGAAATGAACAAATCATTGGCTTTGCAGAATTCTATCATGCATTCTCCAGTATCTTTTCTATCACCAAGGCCATATGTTCCAACTATTGATCCTTCCTCTTTGCTCCCAACCTTTGCATTCCAATCACCAGTAATGATCAATACATCTTGATTGCATGATCAATTTCAGATCAAAAAAGTTGGTTGGTGCGTAAATTTGAATAATAGTGGTATTAACTGGACTTCCCTGTAGGCACATGGATATTATCCTATCACATACAGCGTTGTACCTCATGACTGATCTGGATATGTTCTTTTTTGGCAATTAATGCAACAGCATTCCTCTTCAATTTATCATTCTCAGCTTAGTAAGGCATGTCATCGTCAGATTCAAAATGGCCAATACCAGTTCATTTCAGCTCACTAATGCCTCAGATATGGATATTTATGTGTTCCGTTTTATTTTTGACAACTTGCAATTTTTCCAGATTCATACTTCATACATTCCATGTTCTGATTTTCAGTGGATGTTTACAGCTGTTTCTCTTCATTTTGAGTTGTACCCTATCAGCAAATGAAGATTCCAAGGGTTTTTCTCCCACGAGCTTTATTCCATTCATGTTATCACGGTCAACTGTACTTCGAGGAGGCAGCTCTTGCCCAGTCTCGTTTTGAGTGCCTTCCAACCTGAGGGGTTCATTTTCCATCACTATATCTGACAGTGTTCTCTGCTATTCTTAAAGTTTTCAGTGACTAAGGATTCGGAATAGTTCGTCACTCTTTCTTCCTTGTCTGTCTTTGTCTTGAAGCTCATCTGAAACCTGTCCACCATGGGTGATCCTGCTGGTTTTTAAAATACTCGTGGCATAGCTTTCAGAATCACAGAAACTCACAAGCCACCACAATACAACAAACTGACAGACGAGTGGTGGCCGTTTGGTTTTCAGTGGACACTGTCAGGTTTTTTTAAAGTGTTAGTTGTTGTTGTTGTAAAGTGCCGTCGAATCAGTTCGAACCCGAAGTGACCTTGCATAGGGTTTCCGAGGAGCAGCTGGTGAGCTTGAACCACCAACCTTGAAGTTTAAATGGCTTTGCAGTCTAGCTCCTTAATCCAAGTGTTAGTAGGATTTGGAAAACATGGCCTTGGTGATAGAAACGATGCTGGAGATCCTATGACACAATTTTGCAAGACCAACAACTTATTCATTACAAATATATTTTCTAAATAACATAAAAGGAGACGATACACATGGATCTCACCATGTAAAACTTACAGGAATCAAGTTGACTTCATTTGTAGTAATAGTTGTGGAGACGCTCAATATTGTCATTCATACAAAGTCAGGAGCAAACTGTGGGACACACCTTCAGTTGCTCTTATACAAGTTCATGCTGAAGCTGAAAAAATTAAAACAAATGCATGAGAGCCAAAATATGACCTTGAATATATTTTACCTGTATTTATAGTTCATTTGAAAAAGGAACTGATTTGATGCATTGTATGCTAAAGATAGAATACCAGAGAGTTGTGGTGTGACATCAAGAACTTAACACAGGAAAAAGCACAAGCTCATTAAAAAAGAAGATAGAAAAAAATAAAAATATGGATATCAGAAGAGACTCTGAAACTTGCTCTTGAACATAGAGAATCTAATATGAATAGAAGAATGGAGGAAGTAGAAGAGTTGATAAGAAATTTCAAAGAGTAACTTGAGACAATGAAGTAAAACATTATAATGAAATATTCAAAGACTTGAAGTTAGAAAGTCAAAAGGGAAGAACATGCTCACCATTTCTCAAACTGAAAGAACTGAAGAAAATTTCAAGACTTATTTTGTAATTTTACAGGAGTATATGCACATAATATTGAATGATGCAGAAAGCATCAAAATAAGATGAAAGGAATATACAGAAACACCGTAGCAAAAATAAATGGTTGATCTTCAGCCATTTCAAGAGGTAGAATATGATCAAGAATCTATGGTACTGAAGGAAGAAGTCCAAGTTGCACTGAAGTCATTGGCAAGAAACAAGGCTCCAGGATTTATGGAATATAAGTTGAAATATTTAAAGAAACTGAGTTAGCATTGGAAGCACTCACTCGTATATGCCAAGAAATTTGGAAGAGAGTTACACTGCCAACCAATTGGAATAAATCCATATTTGTGCTCATGCCAAAGAGATGTAAACCAATAGAATATGGACATCATTAAAAAATGCCATGAATATCACATGCAAAGCAAAATTTTGCTGAAGATAATTAAAAAACATTTGCAACAGTTCATCTACATGGACCTGCCAGCAATTCAAGTCAGATTCAGACAAAGATGATGAGCAAGTGATAACATTGTTGATAATAAATGGATCTTGGCTAAAAGCAAAGAATCACACAAAGATAATTACTTGTACTTTGTTGACTATGCAAAGGCTTTCAACTGTAAGCGTAATGACAAACTATAAATAACATTGCCAAAATGGTTATTCCAAAACACTTAATTGTGCTCATGAGGAATTTATACATAGACTAAACAACAACCATTAGAACAGAACAAAGGGATATTGAATAATTAAAATTAGGAGAGGTGTGCATCAGTGTTATATTCCTTCACCATACTTATTCAGTCTGTATGCTAAGAGAATAATCTGCAAAATTGGATTATATGAAGAAGAACATGGCATCAGGATTAGAAGAAGAATAACTAATAACCTGCGATATGCAGATGAACACATCCTTGATTGCTGGAAGGGAAGAGGAGTTACAATTCTTACTGATGAAGATCAAAGTCTACAGAATTCAATATAGATTGAACCTTAATGTAAGGTTGATGACAACCATCACAAATGGACCAATAAATAACATTAAGATAAATAGAATAAAGATTGAAGTTGTCAAAGACTTTTTTTTGCCTGGATCCCCAATTAACACTCATGGAAGCAGCATTCAAGAAATCAAATAGTGTATTGCATTAGGCAAATGTGCTGCAAAGTCTCTCTTGATAGTACTATAGAGCAATTATAACAGTTTGAGGACTAATGTGTGCCTGACCCAAGCAGATGATATTTTAACTACCTAATCAGCAGTTCAAAACTACCAGCTGCTCAGCAGGAGAAAGATGAGGATTTCTACTCCCATAAAGATTTACAGCCTCGGAAACCCTGTAAAGGGTCACTATGAGTTGGTTCTGACTCCATGGCACATAACCAACAGTATGTATGTGAAAGTTGAACAATGAATAAGGAAGACCAGAGAAGAACTGATGCATTTGAATTATGGTATTGGAGAAGAATATCAAAAGTGCCATGGACTTCCAAGAGAAAGTACTGTCTTGGGAGATGTGTTATCAGAATGACTCTTAGCATCCAGGATGGGGACACTTTGTCTCTCATACTTCAGACTTGTAATCAGGAGCAACCAGTACCTGGAGAAGGACATCATGGTTGATAAAATAGAGTCTCAGTGAAAAAGAGGAAGATCCACAATGAGATGGACAGACACTTTGCCAGAAGCAATGAGCTCAAGCATAACAATTTTGAGGATGGCACAGGACCAGGCGGTGTTTCATTTTGGTATGCATAGGGTTGCTATGAGTCAGAACGAACTAGCTGGCACCGAACAGCAACAACAACAATAATATTTTTGTTAATTTTAACATCCTGGATGTGTAATATGTTTCCAACTTACTGTTAATTCAATGACTAAAGTCATATTTTTCCCTAATTTTATCATTTTAATTCTATAATTATCTTGCCAATTCTCTCACGATTTTTTAAAGCTTTGTCATAAGATAACCATTATCACAATCAAGTTTGTATCATCCAGGAAGTTACTGCTTTGTATTTTTCTTTAGCAAACACTCTTGGGCTGCCTTCATTCTCTCACAAATCATATATGACTGTCCATATGCAAACTGCGAAAGGCAGGGGTACACTGAGAATATCTCATCTAATGGAGAATTTCTGTATGAATATGTGAAAATTAAATGGAACAAACTTACCATATAATGAGGAATTCTGAAGACATGATTCATCTCCATTTTCCTTTCTCCCCAGTCCTCAGCTACAAGGCTATGTTCAATGTATCCTTCCCAGTTCAATGTGATTTTGGTGGTTGAGTACCTCTTAGTTATTGCTTCTATTGTCTTTTCATTTGAGGATCAGATTTCATAGCAACACTCAAAGACAGCTTGTTGTTGTTGTTTTTGTTAAGTGCCGTCAAGTTGATTCCGACCCATAATGACCATGTATACAGTTTCCAAGGAGAAGTTGGTGAGCTTGAACCACTGACTTTGCAGTTAAAATGACTTTGCAGTCTGACGCATTAGGCCACAGTGCTACACCAGGTCCCTGTATTATGAAATTCACAAAGGAGGCTGTAATTTAGCCAACAAATAAAGATCCAGAATGGACCATCTCTGTTAACCAATCTATTATTGAAAACAGGCTCAATCTAGTGCTCAGACATACCTGGCCCCATTATTTCTGATCAGTTAGATGGGTTCACAGAGCATAGTGCATAGTGACTTGTCACTGAAGGACTTCTGGATAGCTTTACTAGAAAAGTGGGTGTGACCTCTGTATGCCCAGACGTTCCTGTCTAAAATACACTTGAATCAGAATCCCTCACTCAGGTTCTTTTTCAAGATCCAGAAATGAATTTCCAGCTACTTTCTAGGTAGTGCCCATTGTTACTTACTTAATCAAATGCTGTCAAGTCAGTTGTGACTAATAGCACCGCTGTATATGGTTTCTGAGGTTTATAAATCTTTGTGGGGGCAGAAAGCTTCATCTTTCTCACATGGAGAAGTCTGTGGGATCAAACAGCCAACCTTGGGTCTAGCAAGCCAGAACCACAGTGCACCATGGTATTGTCAATACAGTGTGGAAATGACAAAATTTCTAAATGCTGTTCATTTATTTACTTATATTTGCTTATTCTTTGATTTTTCTGAGAAAAGAATTGCACCTTTGTTCTGGTCCCTGAAAGAATGAATTTTTTTTTTTCAAGCAATAAAATAAGGAGATGGAGTTCAAATACATATTCCTTTGAAGGGAGACTGAAAATTTCTTTTTGGATCAATTGTGAGTTATGTGCATATAACAGAGAAGGACTAAGTTTTCCTAGCAATAGCCTATACAGAATGACAGGAAAAATTAGTTTAACCTCTGGGAATTTATTTCCTTTGTAGAAAATGAGATGTTTGATGTGTTATTTTTTGAGACTCATTCTCCTTGTATGAAGTTTTTCCTTTCAAGTTGTCCTTGAAAGAATGCAGCCTTCTCTGTCTAGATCCAGTTTCTAATCATCCCAAACAGATCAGAATATGACAAGTTCTTTTAAGTTATTCTTCAGACACTCAGCTTTACAAGAACAATCATCCCTCTGAGGTTCATCTTATTCCTTCTGGCATCAGTTTACAAATAACAATTTTCTGAAAGTTATGTGATACAGACTGAGACCTAATCTGTGCATTTAACATAAGATTTTGATGTTGCAAATCTTCAGATCAGGAATATTTTTAGCTCTTTCTTTCCATGTTGTTGTTGTTAGGTGTTGTTGAGTCAGATTCAGCTCCTAGCAACCCTATGAAAAACAAAATGAAACGCTACGTAGTCCCGCACCATGTTCACAATTGTTAAACTTGAGTCTATTGCTGCTGCCACTGTATCAATCCATCTCATTGACAATCTTCTTTTTTCACTGACCTTTTACTTTACCAAGCAAAACGTCCTTCTCCAGAGACCACTCCCTTCTGATAGCAGGTAGGAAGTATAAGAGATGAAGTCTCAACATACTGGCTTCTAAGGAGTATTCTGGCTGTCCTTCCAATACAGATTTGTTTGTTCTTCTAGCAATTCAGGGTGCTTTTAATAATCTCCAACATCATAACTCACATGTGTTACTTTTGCTACAGGGGTCTTCCTTACTCATGACCAAACATTCACATGCAAATAATGCTATTGAAAATACAATGGCTTGGGTCAGGCACACCTTTTTCCTCAAAACTATATCTTTGCTTTTTGAACACTTTAAAGAGTTCTTATGTAGCAGATTTTCCTAATGGAATATGTTCTTTGATTTCTTGACTGCTGCTTCCATGAATGTTGATTTTGGATCCAAGTAAAATGAAGTTCTTGACAACTTCAATATTTGTGTCATTTATCAGAATGTTATTCATTTGTCCAGTAGTGAGCTTTTGTATTCTTTACATTGAGATGCAACTCATTCTGAAGGCTGTGGTCTTTGATCTTCATCAGTATTTTAAGTGTTCTTAACTTTCAACAAGCAAGGTTATATAACCTGCATATCACAGTCTTCAGAACATTATCCATAACTTTTCATGATCCACATATTCAAAACCTTTGTATAGTTAAAAAAGCACAAGTATAGATCTTTCTGCTAGTCTCTGCTTTCTGGCAAGATACATATGCCATTATCAATGATATATCTCTCATTTCACGTCTTCTTTTAAATTGGGCTTGAATTTCTGGCAATTTTTTGGTGATGTACAATTGTAGTCATTTTAAAAGTTTCTTCAGCAAAACTCTACTTGCAAGTGTTATTAGTGACATTTTTCAATGATTTTCACAATTTGACAGGTCACATCTCTTTGCAATGGGCACAAATATGGATCTCTTCCAATCTGTTAGCTGGAGAGCTGTCTTCCAAATTCCTTGGCATAGATGAGTTAGTGCCTTCAGCTCTTTCCCAGTTTGTTGAAATATTTCAATTTATAATCAGATAATTTCTGGAGTTCTCTTTTTCATCAATGCCTTAAGTGCAACCTGAACTTCTTCCTTTAGAACCATCCCAGAATAGTTGTGGGATGGAATTAAGAGCATCATACTGAAAGAAAATATATATATATATATCTTTAAGAAATAAGAAATATAGAAAAGACCAATATGGATGTCAGAAGAGACTCTAAAACTTGCTGACCAGTGTAGAGATTCTAAAGCAAATAGAAGAAATATCAAAAAATTTCAAAGGGCAGTTTGAGAAGAGAGCATCAAGAATTATAATTAAATGTGCAATATTCTGGAGTTAGACATTCAAAAGGGAATAACATGGTTAGAATTTCTCAAATGGAAATAACTGAAAAAAAAAAAAAATCCAGTCTTGGCTTTAAATACTGAAGGGTTATATGGGACAAAATATTGAATGATTCAGAAAGTTTGAAAAGAAGATTAAAGGAATACACAGAGTTAGAATACAATCAAGAGCCAATGGTGGGAGACACACAAGAATGCCCAAACTTGCAGAGAGTATCCATTTGACCTAGCTCGATGACTGGATGATTAGAACTCGACTAGAGGAAGATAAAACAATTTTGATAAAGGAAATAAGTGTAAATCACTATAATTTGATGAACTTGACCTATAGTTATGAATGTAGTAGCTTAAAATACCAAGTGAGAGGAAGGCATCTTTACATCAAGGATCATTTCCATCACTCTGATAGAGATGGGCAACTTAGAGACAGGTTACCTAAAATGGGAGGACAATTAAGGCATCAAGTGACTAACTTACAAGTGTTCAAGAGAGAGTTTGGCTACAGAATGTGCAGGGGAAGGTAGAATCCCCACTGAATAGTTTTCATCTTGTCTAGATAAGTATGATGAAAGGAGATGGAGATAATATTCTTATGATTCAATAGTGAGTGATTACAATTGTGACTGTCACAACTCTAAAGGTAGAAGTTTTCTAACAAAAAGTGGAGAGCAGTTAATATTTCAGTCCAACAACAGAGAACCCTAGGGCCATCAGGGAAAAGAGCACAAGTGGAATGTGGTACCCTATATGGAGAAGCTGTGACACTGAACATGGAGGCAGAGAGATAGAGCAGCTGAGGACTCTAGACTTATGGGAAGAAAAAGTCTGTGCACAGGCAGCCAGGAAGCAGACTTGCAGAATGTGCCCTGTGATTGTTTAAATTATTATACATTCCTGAGTGTTTTTGTGAACATCCAAATAAAAACAAACAAAACAAAAATAAAAACAGGGAATAGAAGCAAATACTGTTGAATGATGATGAATGGAAGGGATTGCAATCGTTGCAATGCAATGAAATATAATAGTATGAATGTAAAATGGATGGTCTCCCATGTAAATATTACTCAAATAACAATAAAAACTTAAAAAAATAAGAATCTAAAGGAGAAAGGACTGGATTAACTAGAAAGGATTTCCCAAGGGTGGACTTGGGTGTTTGTGGTGGGATAGGATTTGGATGAATTCTGACTAAGAGGTAAGATAATATGTAGAATATTATTACTGTTGTTAAGTGCTGTCAAGTCAGTCCTGACTCCTAGCAACTCTATATAGGGTTTCCAAGGAGTGGCTGGTGTGGTTTAACCACCAGCCTTGCAGTTCAAACTGACCTTGCAGTCTACCAGGACTCTATAGCACATTCTCGATGTTTTAAGTAGTTTAAATTGCAATTAAAGAATCAAATTAAACACAAAAATTTGAGTGGAATGCCGAGAATGCAGCTGACACTTTGAAGATGACATCTGCAGTGTAATGAACTATTTAATGTTTCTTCAAGCCACAGTCAATAACTCCCACCATACATTTTTGCCTTCTTGGGCATGGGTAAGAAAAGGTGGGATAAGATATAGATAGGATGACATGATTCAGGTTGCTTGTAGAGTGGGGTGCCTTCAGGCACTTAAGTGGGGGAACTAGGTTTGCTAACCCATGAAGCTTGAATTCAGTGCCTTTAGGTTGAGGCTTATGGTGGCGTGGTATGTACTGTGGCATTTATCAACAGCTGACTGGAATAATGGTGGCCTGAGCATTTTCTGTTCTTGTATTGTAGACTGTTCAGTACTGAATTCACTCATCTAAGCCCATAATTTTGGAAAATAGCTGTATGTTCAACTTATTGGAAGAGATCCATATTTGTGTCCATTTGGATAAAATACCAGAGAATATTAGAATGATGTTTATGTGTCCTTTATTGTATACACAAAATCTGTCAACTATGTGGATGATGACAAGCTACTGGTAACAGTTCAAAGAAAGGTTATTCCTGAACACTAACTTATACTCATGAAGTACCTTTACATAAACTAAGAGGCAGTCATTCAAGCAGAACAAAGACACTGAATGTTTAAAATCTGGAATTTTGTGCAGCAGGATTATTTTCTTTCACTTCACTTGTTCAAAAAAATACTGAGCAAACATTCTAAGAAATTGGATTATACAAAGAAGAACATGGCATCAGGATTAAAATAAGATGCATTAACAACCTGCAATATGCAGATGATGCAACCTTACTTGCTGAAAGCAAAGAGGCCTTAAAATATTTACTGATAAAGAACAAGACCACAGCTTTCAGGATGGTATGCACCTCAATGTGAAAACAAAAAACCTAATGACAGGACCAATAAATAACATCATAAATGGTGTTTTCAATAGACCCATATGCATATAAAAGTTGGAAAATTAACAAACATCATAGAAGAATTGATGCATTTGAGTTATGGTGTTGGAGAGGAGTATTAGAAGTACCATGGATTCCCAGAAGAACCAACAAACATGTGTTGAAGGAAATACATCCAGAATGCACCTTGGAAGACAGGATGAGATTTCATCCCTCATATTAAGAACATATTGTCAGGAATGGACCAGTCGCTACAAAAGAACATCATGTTCAGTAAAATGGAAGGTCAGAGAAAAAGAGGAAGACCTCCAAGTAGATGGATTGGCACAGTGGTGGCAGAAATGGGTTCAAACATAACCACAGTTGTGAGGATGACACTGGAAAGGAAAGTGCTTCATTCTGTTCTGCGTGGGGTGATTATGAGATGGAACTGACTAGATGACACCTAACAGAAAAACAGCAAGACACCATCCATGAAACAGGAATAGTAAAATGAGTGATAATATGTTTGTAAGTCTGTATAAGGTTTAGAAAGGACATGTTTGAAGTATCTAACAACAATCACAGCTCTTCTTTGTAGTATCATTACATTATCTCAATAGACATTTATGAAATTCCACTCCTATACACCAATTCCCTAAACAAATACCTGATTGCCTAGATTTTTAGGATAATTTATGCCACCACAATGCCTGTGGGGAATCCTGGTATGGTGTTGTAGGATAAGCACTAAACTGAAAGCCACAAAGTTGATAATACAAGCTGCTTTTTGGTAACCCTGGTAGCATAGTGGTTACAAGCTGGGCTGCCAACCTCAAGGTCAGCAGTTTGAAACTACCAGCAGTTCCGCAGGAGAAAGATGAGGTTTTCTGCTGTCGTAAAGGTTAACAGCCTAAGAAACCAGATGCAGGGTCACTATGAGTCAGAACCGGCTCCATGGTACTTAACAACAACAACAATACAAAGAGTTGCTGTGAGTGAAAACTGACTAGATGACACCTAACAACAACAAATGTCTGTGGCCTCAATATATAAATTAATTGCTAAAATAAAGTGTTCTAACCTTTCCTTAAATACTAAAGTTGTTATTAAATACATGTATTAAATACATTTATTATTAATTTGGACTATTGGTGTGGGACTGTAGGATCAGCACTGGACTATGAAACTCAAGATTGGCATTTCAACAAACAAGCTGTTCTTTGGAAACTCTATGCAATGTCACTATGAGTCAGAACTGACTGGATGGCAATTAACAACAATAACAATTATTCATTTAAAGGTACATTCTCTTCATTTGTGAGTTCTACCAAACATACAGGGAAGAGCTGTCACCAATTCTAATCAAATTATTCCAGAATATAGAGGAGGATGGAAAACTTCATAATAAATTTTGTGAAGCAAGCATAACCCTCAAACAGAAACCAGGGAAGGACATCACTAAGAAATAATACTAAAGACCAATATTCTCCATGAACATAGATGCAAAAATTCGCAACAAAATCCTAGCCAACAGAATCCAGCAGCACATCAAAAAGATAATACATCATGATGAAATGGAATTCATATCACAGATTCAAGGATGATTGAACATTAAAAAAATGATCAACGTAATCCACTATAAAAATAAGGAAAAGAAAAAGAAACACATGATCATATCGATTGATGCAGAAAAGACATTTGACAAAAATCAACATCCATTCCTGATAAAAAAATTTCAGCAAAGTAGAATTGAAGGGAAATTCTTCAACATAATTAAAAGCATATATACAAATCCAACAGCCTACATTACTCTCAATGGAGAGAAACTGAAAGCCTTCAGTTTCTGAAAGGAACCAGACAAGGATGTCGTTTGTCACCAGTCCTGTCCAATATTGTGCTGGAAGCCTTAGAAAGAGCTATATGGCAAGACAGAGAAATTAAAGGCATCCAAATTGGCAAAGAGGAAGTAAAGCTCTCTCTATTTTCAGATGATATGATCCTATATGTAGAAAACCTCAAGGACGCAGGAAAAAAGCTACTTACTAGACCTCATTGGAAGATTCAGCAAAGTGGTAGGATATAAGATCAACAAACAAAAATCAGTTGGATTCCTCTATACAAAAATGACAACACTGAAAAGGACATTAGGAAAGCAATACCATTTATAATAGCCACACAAAGGATGAAATATTTAGGAATAAATGTAACCAGAGAAACAAAGGCCTATACAAAGAAAACTACAAAACACAACTACAAGAAACCAAAAGAGAGCTACAAAAATGAAAGAATGTATCATGCTCCTGGAAAGAAAGACTTAACATTGTGAAAATGTCAATATTTCCCAAAGCAATTTGCACATATAATGCAATCCTAATCCAGACTCCAATGACATTCTTCAAGGAGATGGAAAAAACAATTACAAACTTTATATGGAAAGGAAAGAGACACAGGATAAGCACAGCACTGCTTAAGAAGAAGAATAAGGTTGGAAACCTCTCACTCCCTGACTTCAAAACAGTGGTTAACACAGCTTGGTACTGGTACAATGAAAGATACATAGTTCAATGGAACAGAATGGAGAATCCATAAATTAACCCATCTGCATACAATCAACAGATTTTTGACAAAGTGCCTAGATATATAGCATGGGGAAGCGATAGTCTCTTCAACAAAATGTGTTGGCACAACTGGAAAGTGATATGCAAAAGATTGAAACAAGACATTTATCTCATGCCTTATATAAAAACAAACTCACCATGGAATAAAGACCTAAATGTGAATCCCCAAATTATGAAGGCCATCAATTTAAAAGTAGTGACAAATGTGAGGGTACTAATTCAGGGAAGTACAAAGACTACCAAACATTTTGAAAACTACAGAAACAAAAGTAGCCAAAAGAGATGATTGGAACATACTAAAAATTAATAACTTATGTGCATCAAAAGACTTCACCAGAAGTGTAAAAAAGGAACCCACAGAATAGGAAAAAATATTTTGCAACGACACATCAGACAAGGGACTCATTTCTAAAATATATAGGAAACTACAACACTGCTATAAGAAAAAGACAAATAACCCAATTAAAAAATGGGTGCAGGACATGAACAAACACTTTACAGGAGGAGATCCAGGCAGCCAACAAACATATAAAGAAATGTCCATGATAACTAGCCATGGAGAGATGCAAAGCAAAACAACAATGAGATATCATCTCACACCACCAATAACAGCAAAGGTAAAAAATGTCGAGGACAATAAATTCTGGGGAGGATGTGGAGAGACTGGGATGCTCCTACACTGCTGATGGGATTGCAAAATGACCCAACCTGTCTGGAAAGCAATATGATACTTCCTCAGAAGGTTGGAAATAGAAATACCTAATGATCCAGCAATTCCTCTATTTGGTAATTACTCACAAGATATACAAACCATAACACGATTATGTATATGAACACCATTGTTCATAGCAGCGCTATTTACAATAGCAAAAAGATGGAGTCCATCAACCGCAGAATGGATAAACAAACTTTGGTACATACACACAATGGAATATTTTGCTACCTTGAAGAACTACAAGGAAGCTTCAAGCCACTGCATAACATGGATGGACCTTTAAGTACATTATGCTGAGTGAAATTGTTGTTGTTGTTAGGTGCCTTTTTGAGTCAGTAATGACTCATAGCAACCTTATGCAAAGAAGAAAGGAACACTGCCCAATCCTGGACCAATCTCACTACTGTTGCCATGCTTGAGTCCATCGATGCTGCCACTTGGCCAATCCATTTTGTTGCGGGTCTTCCTCTTTTTCTCTGACCCTCCACCTTACCAAACATGATATCCTTCTCCAGTGACTGTTTCCTCCTGACAATATGTCCGAAGTAAGAGAGACGAAGTTTAGCCATCTTGGCCTCCAAGGAGCACTCTGGCAGCACTTCTTCCAAAATGGATCTATTGGTTCTTTTGGCAACCCATAGCAGTTTCAATATTCTCCTCCATATTATAACTCAAAAGCATCAATTCTTCTATGGTCTTCCTTACTCAGTGTCCAGCTTTCACATGCATATGAGGTTATTGAAAATACCATGGCTTTGGTCAGGCAAACCTTAATCCTCAAGCTGACATCTTTGCTCTTTAACACTTTAAAAATGTCTTGTGCAGCAGATTTGCCTAATGCAATACAATGATTGATTTCTTGATTGCTGCTTCCATGTGTGTTGATAGTTGATCAAAAAAGAATGATGTCCTTGACAACTTCAATCTTTTCTCCATTGATAAGAATGTTGTTTATTTGTCCAGTAGGGAGGATTTTTGTTTTCTTGACATTGAGATGTAATCCATACCGAAGGCTGTGCTCTTTGATCTTCATCAGTAAATGTTTTAAGTTCTCTTCACTTTCAGCAAGCAAGGTTTTATCATCTGCATATCAGATTTTTAATGAGTCATCCTCCAATCCTGATGCCACGTTTTTCTTCATAGAACCCACCTTCATGGAAGATTTGCTCACCATACTGGTTGAATAATATGGTGAAAGAATACAACCTTTTTACACACCTTTCTTAATTTTAAACCATTCAGTGTCCCCATGTTCTAGTCGAACAACTGCTTCTTATTCCAGGTACAGATTCCTCATGAGCACAATTAAGTGTTCTGGAATACTCATACTTTGCAATGTTCTCCATAGCTTGTCATAATCCACACAATCAAAAGCCTTTGAATAGTCAATAAAGCACAGGAATGAAATTAGTCAGTCACAAAAAGGAGAAATACTGTATAGGACAACTACTGTAAAACAGTAAGCAAAAGAACCCATACTAAAGGAAGAGGGGGATTCTTTGCTGGTTACCCCGATGTGTGGTGTGGTGTGAGTGAATGGAGGGGAATAGACACAGGATTATTTGGGTGCTGGGGAGGGAGCAATACACAAGGAGGAGGGGAATGGAAGAATAAAGTGGATTTGGAAAACAATTAGGCAGGTTTGCATGGACTAAGTATAACAGAGGTAAATAATGATGTATACTTAACCTTGGAACTACAGGGTTCTGAGATACAGGGATTGAGACTTGGTTGGAATGGCAAAAGGTGGGAAATAATGTTAAGTTGCTTAGCTGTCGTTTGAATCTTGGTTTCCCTTGTATACCATTATAAAATAGACACTTCAGGGGGAGAGAAAGGAATAGCCAGAAATATCACCATAGAAAGCTTGTAAGTCCATATTCTGACTATAATTGATTGTTGTTGTTGTTGTTATATGCCATCAAGTTGGTACCAAGTCATAGAAACCCTATGCACAGCAGAACAAAACACTGCCCTGTCCTGGGCCAACCTCACTACTGTTTGGAATACCTAAAATGGGGCTACAACGTATACAGTGAAGGAGGCTTCCAGCGGAGTCTCTGCATTACATAAGAAGATTGGCGTAATCCCGAATCTATCCAGAATCTTATGAGGTTGGAAATTTCCACTGGAAGTGACAAGCAGACCAGCCTGGAACAGCTAGAAGAACAGAAGATACTTCTTGAAAGAGTGACAGGAAAAATACAAAACAATAATGGCAGTCTGACTGATTACTACAAGAACAAGCAAGTTGCTCGCCCAGAAGACATCAAGGCAAGTGGTCAGGACCCCTCCGGACAAACCCCCCTCCAAGGCTAAGACTCAATGGGACTACGCAAACAGACATGCACTCTAATAGGTGATCACATTTATCACTGATCAGGGGAAGTGAGGGAAAAACAGCAATGAAGCTGCAAGCTAAGCCCTACAACATTCAACAGATTTCTGTGAACCCGGGTGGAGACCTGGTCTGCCAGAAGTGTGGCAAGACCTGGGGACTCTTGGGCCCAGAGTCAGTGTCATAGCCACAGAGGACTAGCATAGAAAGTGAAGTGTCCAGCTTATAAAAGAGGACATATGCATAAGAACACCCACACTTGCAGATAATACCCATTTGACCTGGCTTCAATGACTGGATGATCAGAGCTCAAGTAGAAGAAGAAAGAAGAGGAGAAAAAGAGTAATCTGATACAATTTGATGAACTTGACTTACACCTATGGATGCAGTAGCTAAAAGAGGGAACAAATCTTAACACCAGGTATCATTCCCACCCCATCCATACATAGAGTAGACAGGGATGGGCAACTTGGACATTGGCTACCCTAAATGAGGGGTTATTGTTGTTAAGTGCCGTTGAGTTGGTTCCGACCCATAGCGACCCTGTACAGGGTTTCCGAGGGTGTAAATCTTTATGGGAATAGAAAGCCTCATCTTTCTCCCGCAGAGCAGCTGGTAGTTTCGAACTGCTGACCTTAAGGTTTGCAGCCCGATTTGTAACCACTACGCTACCAGAGGTGGAGGGCTAAAAATGTAAGAAATGACTGGCTTATAAGCTTTCAAGAGGGAGCCTAGATCCAGAGGGCACAGAGGAAGGTAGACTCTCCACTGAATAGTTTCAAATTTGTCTGGGCGGGGCTGATGAAAGGAGATGGGGATAGGTCTCTTGTGGTACAATAGTGAATAATTTTTTCAGGACTGACTGTGAGGGTTGGAAATGTAAAGGTAGATGTTTTGTAGCAAAAAGAGGGGAGTGATTGACTTTGCAGTTCAGGAACGGGGGTCCCTGGAACTATCAAGGGAGAAGAGTGGAGTACGGGACCCTATCCAGAGAAACAATGATGCCAGAGATGGAGTCAGAGACAATGACATGCTGACGAAGTGGGTGGTGGGGGGAGGGCAGGCTTTCAGGGTATACCTTTTGGTTGGTTGATGATGTATGGAGGGAATTGTAATCACGACAATGAAATGATATATGATAGAATGAATGTAAAGCTAATGTTCTCCTATGTAATCTATTATATAATTCACAATAAAGCATTTTTCTTTAAAAGGTACATTCTATTAAGAAGACTTTAGACTGGAAAGAATATCCATACACATTTTTAGGAATAGACTATCTAGTTAATAGGAAAAAATATATTTTCAGATTTAAAAAAATCCTTGAGTAATATCCAAACATTAAAGTTCTAAAACTGTAGAATATAGTCTTTATGTTAGATTCTTGTTAGATACCATCTATGGTGTGTGTGTGTATATATATAGATAATGTTATCAATAGACTTCAAATGAGAAAAGGTAAAATAGGATAGGGTTTTGATCACTGTAAATGTTCCCAGTGTCTGGCAGCTTGTATTTGCTTTCTTTTGAACTACATACTTTTTTTTAATAGTATTCAATTGACATTTTTCTTTTCTTCTGTCCTATAAAGAATTAGTAGACTGTGATATACTGAAAAAATTTCCTAAGGCCTAAATCCCACTTGGAAGACTTTGTATGTGTAATTAATTCACTTAGAAGAAGAGGAACAAGCCCTGACATTAAAGTGATGGGAGATGACCTATGGATAAAAATCATGTAGGGATATGAGTAAAAAGAGAATTGGCTTACTGGCAGTATTGCTACCCTGTTCTTAAACACAGGTCAAAACACTGTAAAGATACACAAAATACTTCAATTCCTTAATTTAAAAAATGATAATTTATAAAATAAAACACAATTTGTTTCCTAAAATTAAATATAGATGATAGGATGAAGTAGGATGCAAGAAACTGTTTGGCTTGCTCTTTTAGTATTTTTATTCTTATTATTTTATCTCAATTGTTACTGTTTCCTTTAAAGCTGAAACCGTTGCAAGCAAATAACACATTATTTATGTTTCAGCATCAACTATCAATGTTATTTTTAATTTCTAGCAGCTTTTATGAAGCACCTTATAACTTCAAATCTATTTTACCTTTGATTTTGGAGTAGCATCTCCAGAAACTAGCCATAATTGGTTCTGCTTAAAATTGCCAGTTTAAGAACTCATAATGAATTTTCTATACAGCAAGTGAAAATCTGCACAACTATAAAAGCATGTTTTTCTGTTGCAATGACTTTAAAATTGAAAATCCTCCAGTAAATTTATAACCAAAAGTATTTCAGCTGTGTTTGTTTATCATTGTTGCTAGCTCGAAAATGTTAGTTTACTTTCAATATTCGTTTGCTTTCTTTATATTTTACACACAGAAAGATCTCTTGCTGGTATTTGTTAGTAAGTCAATCTTTCTTCCAGACATCAAGAGATGACCTTTTATGACCCAAAGATTTATCAAGTCAGCAGTCTCTCCCCTGGGGCCAACATCTTCAGCTTCTTCCTCTGCCAGTCACGTCTGTTGAAGGACTTTGCTGAACCCCATGAGAATATGGACTAATCTACCTGTTTCAAAGAACAAGAAAGACATCTCTACTGGCTGTACTTTGTCTATAGGGGAAACAAGCTAATAAAGGATGAAATACTTTATTCAATTGTGAAGTATCTGATGCAATGTTTTTATAATAAAGGACACAGAGAGCAGCAGTTAGTAAACAGCTACTCAGAGAAAATAAGGCTTTATTACTGGGAGTAGAGAGGAGAATCTAATTACCATGAACTCAATGAAGTAAACATATTTTTAAAAGTACATTTCTTCTACTAAGGTCTTCTTTTATCTAATACAATAATATAGCATTTGTATTATGTAATAATTATGCCACAATTGGTTGTTAGAGTCTAGTTTTTATATTGCAAAGGTCCAAGTGCACCTGCAATTAAATGAAACAATTCGTGACTTGTGAGTTTGTCCCTCTAAATGATAGCTGGTGAAAACATTATAGAGGTGACTTGTCAAAGATTCCCTGAAAATCTAAGCCGTGGAAAGACTAAGCAATTATCATCAACGCTAGTTTTTAGATAGAGAAAGACAGCTACAACCACTGCAATAGAATTCAAAATGAGTTTCCATGTTGGGAGGAGCAAAAGTAATCCTTGGGGTTAACTAGATTTACAAAGGATGCTGCTAGGTTACCTAATGAGAAGCAGACTGGATATAACACTTTTTCTACGGAAGTTAAGTAAACCATCTAGTATTTTTGTGTTTTTTTGTGTTTTCAGGTCAGAAAAACAATTTCAGGACAATTCCATATATTAATCAATTTTTATGCTTTTCAATAATTGTTCTTAGTTGTATGAAGAGTCTTAGAAAGTGAGGTGAACCTTGTGGTATGATTTAGAACTGAAAGGAATCAAATATACTCAGCTTTTAATTGGTACTCTTTCCCCTCCCCTCCCAATTTATCCTTGACTCTATGGGAGGTTTATATGCACATATTGACTGTGTATTTATACGTAACCCTTAAGAATAAAATGTGGTGTTCTAATAAATGAAATAATTAAAACTGATACAGCATCAATAAAAACCCACTGCAATAGAGCTGATTCCAATTCATAGAAACTCTGTAGAATAGAGTAAACATTGTCCATAGGTTTTTTAGAGTCTGTAAATCTTTATGGGGAAAACAGACACCCTCACCATTCTCCCAAGGAAAGACTGGTGAAATTGAACCCCTCACCTTTAATTAGAAGCTCAATGCTTAACTTACATTACCACCAGAGCTGTTTAGATCATTAATATGTTACATTTAATATCCTGGTTTGGCACTTCAGAATCACCACTGGACTGCAAACAAGATAAGCAGTTCAAACCCATCAGCTGCTCATTGGAATACAGAGAACCTATGAGTTGGAAAGACTCGAAGGCATTTAACAACAACAACAAAATGCTACTAAATGGGAGCCAGGAGCTCTGGTAGCGTAGTGGTTACAAATCGGGCTGCTAACCTCAGGGTCAGCAGTTCGAAACTACCAGCTGTTCCGCGGGAGAAAGATGAGGCTTTCTGCTCCCGTAAAGATTTACAGAAAACCCTGTACAGGGTCGCTATGAGTCGGAACCGACTCCACGGCACATAACAACAACAACCAAAGGGGAGCGTGGTGACGCCATACAATAAGTACTGGACTGCAAACCACAAGATCTGCAGTTTCAGCCTACCAGCCACCGTGCCAGAGAAGTACCAGCAATTCTGCTTCTGCAAAGATTTTAAAGCCTCAGAAACTCTGTAAAGGGTCACTGCGAGTATGAACGATTCAAAGCAATGAACAACTACAAGGATATCGTACCAAAGAGACCTTCTGTTGCTATTGGGTAAGAGTTCGACTGCTAACCACAAGATCCGTGATTAAAAACCAACAGCTACTATATGAGAGAAAAATAAGGCTGTCAACTCCCATAAAGATTTATAGGTTCAGAAACTCTATGCGGTAGCTATGGATCATAACTGACACAATGGCAGTATGTTGCTTGATTCATCTTTGTTTTTTTTTTTCTTTTTTTTAATGCTGTAGTAATTTTGCTGGATATTTTCTTGCATAATATTTTGTTTAAATTAAAGGATAGAACTGAAAAGTAAAACAGCTGCAATATTTATTGCAAAAAGCATACAATTTATATTTTAGTGATGAAGAGAAATGAAGTCTTGATATAAGCAACACTATATATGAGCTTTTCAAATAGTATGTTGAGTGAACCAAATTAGTTACAAAAAGACAAATGCATATGATCACACTTACATGAAATAAACAAATGTATAGAGACCAAAGCTTATTAATAATTACTAAAGTGAGAAGGAAGGGAAATGGAGAAGTCATTGTTTAGGGTGCATGAGTTAATAGTAGAATAATTTTTAAAAGTAAATAAATTATGGTTGCAGGACTTTATGAATGTATTCAATATAAATGTAATACAGTAATAACTATTTTTTTAAATGTTTTATTGTGAGATATGTGATAATTTACATGGAAGAACATTAGACTTACATTCATCCTATCATATATCATTTCATTACCATGGTTACAATCCCCTCCATCCATCATCAACCAACCAACGGGTATACCCTACAAGCCTGCCCCCTGTTAGTCAGCACATAGCCTCTCTTCCTATCTGGGTCTAGAGCCCCAACCCCTCCATCTCTCCACATCATTGTCTCTGCCTCCATCTCTGGCGTCACTGTTTCTCTGTGTAGGGTCCAACACTCGGCTCTTCTTCCTTGACAGTCCCAGGGACCCCCACTCCTGTACTGCAAAGTCAATAACTCCCCTCCTTTTGCTACCAAACATCTACCTTTACATTTCCAACCCTCACAGTCAGTCCTGATAACAACTATTCACTATTGTACAGCAAGAGACCAAGCCGCATCTCCTTTCATCACCCCAGCCTATATAGATTGGATACTACTCAGTGGAGAGTCTGCCTTCCTTCATGCCCTCTGGATTTAGGCTCCCTTTTGAAAGTTTGTAAACCAATCATTTTTGCCTTTGTAGGCCACCCCACCCTCCCCCATTTAGGGTAGACAATGTCCAAGTTGCCCATCCCTGTCTATTCTGTGTATGGAGGGGATGGGAATGATCCTTGCTGTAAAGATTTGTGCCCTCTTTTGAGCTACTGCATCAATAGGTGTAGGTCAAGTTCATCAAATTGTATCAGATTACTCTTTTTTTCCTCTTCTTTATTCTTCTACTTGTGCTCTGATTATCCAGTCATTGAAGCCAGGTCAAGTGGATGTTAGCTGCAAGTGTGGGTGTTCTTATGCATATTCCCTCTCTTCTTATCAGCTGGACACTTCACTCTCCATTCTAGTCCTCTGTAGTTATGTCACTGACTCTGGGGTCTAGAGTCCCCAGGTCTTGCCATACTGCTGACCAACCAGGTCTCCATCCAGTTTCACAAAAGTCTATTGAACGTTGTAGGGTTCAGCTCGCAACTTCATTGCTGTTTTTCCCTTACTTACCCTTATTGGTGACAAACGTGGTCACCAATCAAAGTGCATGTCTGCTCCTGTAATCCCATTGAAGGATTGCCCTGAGTGGATCCAACCACTTGCCTTGATATCTTCTGGGCAAGCAACTTGTTTGTTTTTGTAGTAATCAGTCAGACTGCCTATATTGTTTTGTATTTTTCCTGTTGGTCTTTCTTAAAAGAAGTATCTTCTGTTCTTCTAGCCACTCTAGGATGTCTGATTGTCCCTTCCAGTGGAAATTTCCAACATCAGATGATTCTTGATGCTGTTCAGGATTCCACCTATGGTCTTATGTAATGCAGAGGCTCCGCAGGAAGCCTCCTTCACTGGGCATGTTGTAGCCCCATTTTAGGTATTCCAATCAGTTATAGGCAGAAGACAGACTTACAAGATTTTCTAGGGTGATATTTGTGGCTATTCCTTTCTCTCTCCTGAAGTGTCTATTTGATAATGGTATGCAAGGGAAACCAAGATTCAAAAGACAACCAAGCATCTTAACATTATCTCCCCGCTTTTGACCATTCCAACCACATCTCAATCCCTGTATCCCAGAGTCCTGTTGTTCCAAGGTTGGGCATACATCATTATTTACCTCTGTTCCACTTAGCCCAGGCAAACCTGCCTCATTGTTTTCCCATCCACCTTGTTTTTTTCATTCCCCTCACCCTTCTTGTGTAAGGAGCTCTGGTAGCGTAGTGGTTACGAATCGGGCTGCGAGCCTCAGGGTCAGCAGTTCGAAACTACCAGCTGTTCTGCGGGAGAAAGATGAGGCTTTCTGCTCCCGTAAAGATTTACTGCCTTGGAAACCCTGTACAGGGTCGCTATGAGTCGGAACCGACTCCACGGCACACAACAACAACAACAACAACCCTTCTTGTGTATTGCTCCCTTCCCTAGCACCCAAACTGTCCTGTGTCTATTCCGTACCCTGTGCTCTACCTTCATGTCCCTCCTCTCACTCCACACCCCACATCCCATTAACCAGCAAAGACTCCCACCCACCCCTTTTAATACAGATTCTTTTTCTTATTCTTTTACAGTAGTGATCTTATGCAGTATTTCTCCTTTGTGGCTGAAAATTTTCACTCAGAATAATGTCCTCAAGGTCCATCCATGTTATGCAGTGACTTGCAGCTTCCTTGTTATTCTTCAAGGTAGCATAATATTCAAATGTGTGTATGTATCACAGTTTCTTTATCCATTTTTCTGCTGATGGGCACATAGTCTGTCTTCATATTTTTGCTATTGTAAATAGTGCTGCTATGAATGTTGGTGTGCATATATCTACTTGTGTTATGGCTCATATTTCTTGTGAGTAAATACCAAGTAAAGGAATTGCTGGATCATAAGATATTTCTATTTCCAACCTTCTGAGGAAGCGGCATATTGCTTTCCAAAGAGGTTGGACCATTTTGCAACCCCACCAGCAATTTAAGAGCATCCCAGTCTCTCCACATCTTCACTAGCTTTAATTGTCCTCTAATTTTTTTTTTTAATCTTTGCTATTATTGGTGGTGTGATATGATATCTCATTGTTGTTTTGATTTGCAACTCTCTCAGGTATAGTGATCACGAACATTTTTTAATATGTTTGTTAGCTGGTCAGATCTCCTCATTGGTGAAGTGTCTGTTCATGTCCTGTGCCCATTTTTAAGTAAGGTTATTTGTCTTTTTCTTGTAGAGGGGTTGTTGTTTCCTATATATTTTAGAAATGCGTCCCTTGTCTGATTGTGCCATTATAGCAAAATATTTTTTCCCATCCTGTGGGTTCCTTTTTCACACTTTTGGTAAGGTTTTGGATGCATATAAGTTTTTAATTTTTATTATGTTCCAATCATCTATTTTGTCTACTTTTGTTTGTATAGCTTTCAAAATGTTTGGTATTCTTTGTATTCCCTGAATCAATGCCCTCACATTTGTCTCTATTTTTAAATTGATGACCTTCATAATGTTGGGATTCACAATTAGGTATTTAATCCATACTGAGTTGGTTCTTGTATAAGGTATGAGGTAAAGGTCTTGTTTCAATATTTTGCATATCGCTTTCCAGTTCAGCCAACACCATCTGTGAAGAGACTATCACCTCCCCATGTGATATATTTAGGTACTTTGTCAAAAATCTGTTGGCTGTATGTAGATGGGTTAATTTCCAGATTCTCTATTCTGTTCCATTGATCAATGTATCAATGTACTTTGCTTATCCTGGGTATCTTTCCTTTCCATATAAAGTTTGTAATTATTTTTTCCATCTTCTTGAAGAATGTCGTTGGGATCTGGATTGGGATCGCATTATATGTGTAAATTGCTTTGGGCAGTATTGACATTTTCACAATGTTAAGTCTTCCTATCCAGGAGCATGGTACATTCTTCCATTTTTGTAAGTCTCTTTTAGTTGTGTTTTGTAGTTTTCTTTGTATAGGTTCTTTGTTTCTCTGGTTACATTTATTCCTAAATATTTCATCCTTTGTGCGGCTATTATAAATGGTATTGCTTTCCTAATGTCCTTTTCAGTGCTGTCATTTTGGGTATAGAGGAATCCAACTGATTTTTGTATGTTGATCTTATATCCTGCCACTTTGCTGAATCTTCCAATGAGGTCTAGTAGCTTTTTTCCTGAGTCTTTGGAGTTTTCTACATATATGATCATATCGTCTGCAAATAGAGTTTTACTTCCTCTTTGCCAATTTGGATGCCTTTAATTTCCCTGTCTTGCCTTATAGTTCTTTCTAAGACTTCCAGCACAATATTGAACAGGACTGGTGACAAACGGCATCCTTGTCTGGTTCCTTTCAGAAACTGAAGGCTTTCAGTTTCTCTCCATTGAGAGTAATGTAAGCTGTTGGTTTTGTATATATGCTTTTAATTATGTTGAGGAATTTCCCTTCAATTCCTACTTTGCTGAGTGTTTTTATCAGGAATGGATGTTGATTTTTGTCAAATACCTTTTCTGCATCAATCGATATGATCATGTGTTTCTTTTTCTTTTTCTTATTTTTATGGTGGATTACGTGGGTCATTTTTTTAATGTTCAATCATCCTTGCAACTGTGATATGAATCCCATTTCATCATGATGTATTATCTTTTTGATGTGCTGCTGGATTCTGTTGGCTGGGATTTTGTTGAGAATTTTTGCATCTATGTTCATGGGGGATATTGGTCTTTAATATTATTTCTTAGTGATGTCCTTCCCTGGTTTTTGTATGAGGGTTATGCTTGCTTCATAAAATATATTAGGAAGTTTTTCATCCTCCTCTATCTTCTGGGATAATTTGAGTACAATTGGTGACAGCTCTTCCCTGAATGTTTAGTAGAACTCACCAGTGAAACCATCTGGTCCTGGACTTCTTTTGGTTGGGAGGTTTTTTATAACCTGATCGATTTCTTCTTTTGTTATGGGTCTGTTCAGGTTTTCTACTTTACTCTTTGTAAGTTTAGGTAGGTCGTGTTTATCTAAAAATGTATCCATCTCTTCTAAGTTTTCAAATTTGTTGGAGTACAACTTTTCATAGTATTCTGTTAATATCCTTTTGATTTCCTTTGGTTCCGTTGTGACATCACCCATGTAGTTTCTAATGCATGTTATTTATGTCTTCTCCCTCTTTTCTTTAGGTTTGCCAATGGTCTGTCAATTTTGTTAATCTTTTCAAGAACCAGCTTCCTGTCGTGTAGATTCTTTTTATACTTTTACTGTTTTCTGTCTCATTTATTTCTGCTCTAATCTTTATTATTTCTTTTCTTTTGTTGGCTGTAGGTTCCCTCTGTTGGTCTGTTCCTAATTGCTGTAGATGCTGTGTTAATGTGTTAATTTTGGTTCATTCTTCCTTTTGAATATGTCCATTTATTGCAATAAATTGTCCTCTCAGCACTACTTTCACCATGTCCTAAAAATCTCGGTATGTTGTGTTTTTGTTCTCATTTGTTTCTAGGAAATTTGTGAGTTCACATTTAATTTCTTCCAGTACCCAGATCTTTTCAACAGGGTGTTATTCAGTTTCCAGGTATTTAGCTTTATTTCCTTGGTCTTCCTAGTGTTGATTTCTAATTTGACAGCACTGTGGTCTGATAAGAAGCTTTGTAGTATTTTGATATTTGTAAATTTATAGAGGTTTGTTTTGTGGTCTAACACATGTTCTACTCTGGAGAATGTTCCATGTGCACTGGAAAAGAATATGTATTGTGCTGCTTTTGGGTTGAATGCTCTGTACACATCTATGAGGTCCAGTTGGCTGATTTTGTTGTTTAGTTCTTTGTGTCTTTGTCAAGTTTCTTTCTGGTTGTTTTATCCATTTTTTGAAAGCAATGTTTTAAAATTGCCCATGATTATTGTAGATTTCTCTATTTCTTCCTTCAAATGTATTAGAGTTTGCTTTATATATTTTGGAACTCTTTCACTGGGAGTATAGATATTAATTATGGTTATGTCATCTTGTTCAATTGTCCCTTTAATCATGACATAATGTCCATCTTTATCTACTATGCTGGTTTTTGCCTTAAAGCTTATTTTATCAGAGATTTTTATTTTTTTATTGCAATAAGCTTAGTATATTTTTTCCCATCCTTTGGCTTTTAATCTGCTTTTGTCTCTGTGTGTGAGATGTGTCTCTAGCGACCCTGAATAGGGTTTCCGAGGCTGTAAATCTTTACTGGAGCAGAAAGCCTCCTCTTTCTCCCACAGAGTAGCTGGTAGTTTCGAACTGCTGACCTTGCTGTTCACAGCCCGATTCATAACCACTACACTATCAGATTCAAACTGGCCAATACCAGACAATTTCAGCTTAGTAATGTTCATGTTTTCCATTTAATATTTGATAATTTCCAATTTTCCTAGATTCATACTTTGTACAGTCCGTGTTCAATTATGAATGGATGTTTTCAGCTGTTTCTCTTCATTGTGAGTTGTGCTTCATCAACATATGAATGTCCCAAAGGCTTATCTATTTGTATCATCATTGTTGTTGTTGTTAAGTGCCATCGAGTCGGTTCTGACCCATAGCGACCCTGTACAGGGTTTCCAAGGGTGTAAATCTTTACGGGAGTAGAAAGCCTCATCTTTCTCCCGCGGAGCGGCTCGTAGTTTCGAACCGCTGACCTTAAGGTTCGCAGGCCAATTCGTAACCACTACGCTACCAGAGCTTGTCTCTAATTTGAGGAGTCAGCTCTTCCCCAGCAGTAATTTGAGTGCTTCTAACCTAAGGGGTTCATCTTCCAGCAAAATACCTAACAAAATTCTGGTGCTAGTCATCAAATTTCAATATTCAATATTCTGGTGCTCTCTGACAGTTTTTCACAGCTATTCATACTGTGGTTTACAGTGTTTAAGCTTTTGGAATAGTATGCCTTTACTTATTCTGAGTAAGTCTGTCTGAAAACTCAGCTGAAATATCTCCACCATGGATGACTCAGCCAGCATTTAAAATACCAGTGGCATAGATTCCACCATTACAGCAACACACAAGTCACCACAGTGAGGCAAACTGAAAGGTGAATGGTGGACTGTGTTACTTATATGGAAGCAAATAGACTATTTGGAGTAAAGGGGACCAAGTTGATTTAGCTTCCTTGCTTGGGAAGTTACCCAGTTGAATTCATTCCACAGTTTTTGATATGGACATACAATATAAAAAATATAATTTACTGGTTTGAAAGATTGTTTAGCTAGCTCTTCTTAAGTGACTTTTTACTGAAGTGTTGTGATATGAATAAAAGTTATGATTCTTGTTTGACTCTTTCCATTGACTTATGATCAAAAAGGAAATCATTTATCAAAGGAAAATTGAGTAATAGTGATGCCTTGGAGTAATACGCTATTTCTCCACTGCTTTTATATTCATAGATCTAATGCAAACCAAGAATTATTAAAACCTTGTAATGAAGAGACCTACCAGGGAAGGCCAGACTATCTTAAGTCGGGGTATTTGTTGTTAAGTGCTATCATATACAGCAAAATTCCCTTTAAATGGTGCAAATAAACATCTGTCAATGTAGGAAAATGTTAATATTGGCAAGACTGTACAAAGAGAAAAAAGATAAAAATGTGCATTTTCAGGCTGGTCAAGTTTTGAGTCAGCTATCTACATTAGAATTCATCTGCTTTCAGCAACAGGGACATATAAGTGTAACCTTCACTTCTCTGGTGGGTTGGTTAGTCTAAAGAGGTGTATTAGATTTTCTTAACTGTTGGAAATGGATCCCATGTTTTATTACCTCTAATTTGGCTTTGCATGTTTTGGTGAGGAAGAATAAGAGTAATCCCTTCCAATAAAGTTCTATAACTTTTATTTGATGTCTACTACAATATACGGAGCCCTGGTGTGGTGCTGTGGATTAACACACCAGACTGCAAAGCCATTTGAACTACAAGCTCAGGAGTTCAAGTTCACCAGAAATTCCTTGGAAACCTATACAGGGTTGCTATGGATCAGAATTGAATCAATGGCACTTAACAACAACAACAACAACAATATACACCACAATCTGACAATCAATTGGTTTACTATGCTGGGAATGACAACTTGAAGAGGTATGGTGTCATATTCATCATCAAAAAGAGCATATCAAGATTTGTCTTGCAATGCAATGCTGTCTCTGAAGTAATAATATCCATATGCCTACAAAGGAAGCTCTGGTAGCGTAGTGGTTACGAATCGGGCTGCGAACCGTAAGGTCAGCGGTTCGAAACTACCAGCTGCTCCGCGGGAGAAAGATGAGGCTTTCTACTCCCGTAAAGATTTACACCCTCGGAAACC
>NW_006408609.1:132683-147445 GCF_000296735.1 Chrysochloris asiatica
TACAGGGTCGCTATGGGTCGGAACCGACTCGACGGCACTTAACAACAACAACAACACAAAGGAAGAACAGTTAAAATGACATTATTCAAATTTATGCACCATCCTCCAAAGTCAGTGATGACAAAATTGAAGAATTCTACAAATTCTTCAGCTTGAAATTGATAAAACCTGCAATCAAGATGTATCAATAATTACTTGTGATTGGAAAGTGAAGATTGGAAAAAAAAGATACAGGATCAGTGGCAGGAAAATATGGCCCTGGTGATCAAAACAATGCTGGATATTACATGACATATTTTTACAGGACCAATGACTTATTCATTGCAAATGCCTGTTATAAACAACATAAAAGATGACTATACTCATGGATCTCACCAGCTGAAATATACAGAAATCAAACAGACTACATCTGTGGAAAGAGATGGGAGAAATACTACATGTTGTTGTTGTTAGATTCCATCAAGTCAGTACCAACTCATAGCGACCCTATGCACAACAGAATGAAACACTGCCTTGTCCTGGGCCAACCTCACAATTGTTGCCACGCTTGAGCCCATTGATGCTGCCACTTTGCCAATCCATCTCGCTGGGGGTCTTTCTCTTTTTCTCTGACCCTCCACCTTACCAAATATGATATCCTTCTCCAGTGATTGGTCCCTCCTGACAACATGTCCAAAGTATGAGGGATGAAATTTGGCCATCCTGGCCTCCAAGGAAAATTCTGGCTGAACTTCTTCCAACACAGATCTGTCTGTTAATTTGGCAGCCCATGGTACTTTCAATATTCTCCTCCAACACCATAACTCAAAAGCATCAAACTTCCACCATCTTCCTTATTCACTGTCCAGCTTTCACATGCATATGAGGTTATTGAAAATACAATGGCTTGAGTCAGGAGCACTTTAGTCTACAATCTGAAATCTTTGCTCTTCAACACTTTAAAAGGGTCTTGTGCAGGAGATTTGCCTAATGCAATATGTCATTTGACTTTTTGACTGTTGCTTCCATTAGTATTGATGCTTGATCCAATAATGAAGTCCTTGACAACTTCAATCTTTTCTCTATTGATAAGAATGTTGTTTATTGTCCATTGGTGAATAGTTTTGTTTTCTTTACATTGAGATGCAAGCCATGCTGAAGGCTGTGATCGCTGAACTTCATCAGTAAGTATTTTTAGTTCTTTTCACTTACAACAAGCAGGATTGTATCATCTGCATATGGCAGGCTGTTAATGAGTCTTCCTCCAATCCTGATGCCATGTTTTTCTTCATATAACCCAGCTTCTTGAATTATTTGGTCAGCATTCAGGTTGAATAAGTATGGTGAAAGAATACAACCTTGTCGCACACCTTTCTAATTTGAAACCATTTGGTGTTCCCACGTTCTGTTTGAACAGCTGCCTCTTAGTGTAGATACAGGTTCCTCCTGAGCACAATTAAGTGTTCCAGCAATGTCCATAGCTGGAAATGATTCACACAAAAAAAGCCTCTGTGTAGTCAATAAAGCACATGTAATCATCTTTCTGGTATTCTCTGCTTTCAGCCAATATCCATCTGACATCAGCAAAGATATCCCTGGTTACATGTCCTCTTCTGAATCTGGCTTAAACTCTGGAAGTTTTCTGTCAATGTAAGTTTGCAGTCGTTTCTGTATTACCTTTAGTAAAACTTTACTTGCATGAGATATCAAAGATATTGTCCAATGATTTCCACATTCCATTGGGTCACCTCTCTTTGGAATGAGCACAAATACAGATATTTTCCAATCAGTTGGCCAGATATTTGTCCTCCAAATTTCTTGGAATAGATAAGTGAGTGCCTCCAGTGCTGCCTCACTTTCTTGGAAAATTTCCATTTTTATTCCATCAGTTCCTGGTGACTTGTTATTTGCCAATTCCTTCTATGCAAATTGGGCTTCTTCCTTCACTATCCTGAAAGATGCTCTCCAGTGTAGAAATGCTAAAGCAAATGGAAATGAGGAAATACAAGAGATGAACAGAAAATTTCAAAGTTCAGCTTGAGAAGACAAAGTGAAATCCTCATCTGTCAGTTTGTCCTACTCTGGTGGCTTTTGAGTTGCTGTGATTCTGGAAGCTATGCCATGGGTATTTTAAAAAGCAGCAGGGTCAGCCACGGTGGACTTCAGATGAGCTTCCAGACAAAGACTAGGAAGAAGGAGAGATGAACTACTTTTGAATATTTAGTCATTGAACACTTTATGAATAGCAGAGAAATGCTGTCAAATATAGTGCTGGTAAATGAGCCCCTCAGGTTGGAAGACACTCAAAATGTGACTGGGGAAGAGTTGACCCCTCAAAATAGAGTTGACCATGATGATGTGAATGGAGTAAAGCCCATGGGAGTAAAACACTCAGGACCTTCATTTGCTAATGGAACACAACTCAAAATGAAGAGAAACAGCTGTAAACGTCCATTAATAATCAGAACATGGGATATAACAAGTATGAATTTATGAAAATTGGAAATTGTCAAAAACTAAAAGAAAAGCATAAATACATGCTATTATCAACAGCCAGAACAAGGCCAGAGACAGACTATGGAATAGACGATCAATACCTCATATGCAACTTCAGGCTGAAGCTGAAGAAAATTAAAACAAGTTCACCAGAGCCAAAATACAACCTTGAATATATCTCACCTGAATTTACAGTTAATCTGAAGAACAGTTTTGATGCATTAGACACTAAAGATGGAAGACAAGAAGAATTGTGGGTGACATTAAGAACATCATAGAGGAGAGGAGGAAAAAAAATCTTTAAGAAGACAAGAAAGAAGTTGAAGATACTCTGAAGCTTCTTCTCCAGAGTAGAGATGCTCAAGTAAATGTAATAAATTAGGGGGGAAAGGAGTTGAATTGAAATTTTCAAAAGGCAGTTAGAAGACACAAAGTAAAATATGATAATGAAATGTGCAAAGGTCTGGAGTTAGAAAACCAAAAATGAACGCCCTCAGCATATGTCAGTCTGAAGGAGCTGAAGAAAAAATTCAATCCTTAACTTGAAATATTGAAGGTTTCTATTGGAAAAATATTGACTGATGCTGGAAATTTCAAAAGAAGGTAGAAGGAATACACACTATACAAAAAAAAGAAAAAAAGAAATGGTCAATTTTCAACTATTTCAAGAGGTATCATGTGATCAAAAGCCAATGATACTGAAGGCAGAAGTCCAAGATGCATTGAAGGCATTGGTAAAGAGCAATGTATTGGGAATTGATGGAATACAAATTGAAATCTTTGAACACACTGATTCAGCAATGGAATCACTTACTTATCAATGAAAATAAATTTGGAATACAGATACCTGACCAGTAGATTGGAAGACATCAATATTTGTGCCTATTCCAGATAGTGGTAACCAAACAAAATGGAGAAATCACCAGACAGTATCATTAATATCACATCCATGTAAAACAGCTAAAGATCATTCAAAAACAACTGCAAACATACATTGACAACTTCCAAAGTTCAATTCAGATTCAGAAGAGGATATAGAATGAGTGATATCATTGCTGACATCTGATGGATCTCAGCTAAAAGCACACAATAGCAGTAAGATGTTTATCTTTGATGTATTGTCTATACAAAGGCTTTCAATTGTGTGGATACTGACAAACTATGGACAGCATTGCAGAAAATGATTATTCCAAAACACTTAATTGTGTTCATGAAGAACCTGTACATACACCAAAAGGCAGGTATTCAAACAGAGTAAGGGAACTCCTAATGGTTTAAAATGAGAAAAGGTGTGCCTCAGGGTTGTATTGTTTCAACATACTTACTCAATCTGTATGCTGAACAAGTAATCCAAGAAGCTGGATTACATGACAAAAAAACAACAACAAAAAACAGCATCAGGATTGGAAGAAGACTAATCAACAACCTGCTATATGCAGCCTTGCCTGCTGAAAGCAAGGAAGACTTGTTGTTGTTGTTGTTAAGTGCCATCAAGTCAGTTCTGACCCATAGCAACTCTGTACAGGGTTTCCGAGGCTGTAAATCTTTACGGGAGCAGAAAGCCTCATCTTTCTCCCACGGAGCGGCTGGTAGTCTTGAACTGGTGACCTTGTGGTTTGCAGCCTGGTTCGTAACCACTACGCTACCAGAGCTCCTTAAAGAAGGCTTAAAATACTTAAATTCTTAGAAGATCAAAGACCACAGCCTTTGGTATGGATTACACCTCAATGTAAAGAAAACAAATATCCTCACCAATGGACCTATAAATAACATTCATATAAATGGAGAAAAGATTGAATTTGTCAAAGACTTCATTTTGCTCAGATCAACCATCAACACTCATAGAAGCAGCAGTCAAGAAATCAAATGACATATTGCATTGGGCAATTCTGTTGCACAATACCTCTTTAAAGTGTTGAAGATCAAATATGTCAGTTTTAGGACTAAGTTATACCTGACCAAAGCCATGGTATTTTCAATAACCTCATATGCATGTGAATTTTGGACAGTGAATAAGGAAGACCTTAGAAGAACTGATGTGTTTGAGATATAGTGTTGGAGAAGAATCTTAAATGTACCATGGACAGCCAAAAGAATTAACCAATCTGCGTTGGTAAAGTACAGTTAGAATGCTGCTTGGAAACCAGGATAGCCAGACTTTATCTCTCATTTGTTGTTGTTGTTAAGTGCCATCGAGTTAATTCCAACCCATAGCGACCCTGGATAGGGTTTTCGAGGAGCGGCTGGTGAGCTTGAACCGCCAACCTTGCAGTTCAAACGGCTTTGCGGTCTGAAGCATTAATCCACAGCACCACACCAGGGCTCCCTTTATCTCTCATAGTTCATACATATTATCAGATTATCTCTCATAGTTCATACATAGTATCGGTTGGGACCAGTTCCTGGAGAAGGATATCATGAAGGGATAGAGAAAAGGGGACAATCCCCAACAAGATGGATTGGCATAGCTGCAGCAACAATGAGTTCACATGTTGCAACATTTGTGAGGTTGGTGCAGGACCGACCAGTTTTTCATTTTGTTGTGCATAGGGTTGTTATGAGTTGGTACCAACTGTATGGTACATAATTACAACAAACAACAACACAATATACATATTCTCCTGAGGCTATGTTAAGCAAACTCCAGGACTATAGTTTCTGTTCAAGAAATGCTTCTCTAACATTCTTAGAATATTGGATTAAAGACTGATATTGCAACAGTAATTCAAGTTGAATAATGTTACGCTTAGTGCAGACAACATAAGGAAGAATCATGAGCCTCTCCGTAATTATTTCATAGGTGGTAAGCTTGTGAAATTCAAATAGTGTAGCCTTCAATTGGACAAGGATTAAAGTAAGGACCTTGTTGTTAAGCACTGTTGAATCAGTTCCAACTCAGTGACCCTATTTAGAATTTCCAAGGAGTGGTTGGTGGGCTTGAACTGTCAACTTTGTGGTTTGTAGTCCATTGCTACAAACTAATGCCACACCAGTTGTTCGATCTTAGTACAGACTTAATTCAAAGTTTCACAAAGCTTTAAAATTTGAATCTTTAGTATTCCATTTTATATTTTTACTAGACCGGAAGACTGAGGGTATTCTTCATTGAATTGAAAAACACTGATACAGTTCTTGGCTGATTTAATTAAGAAATTATTTCTAAAATCATAATAAAGAATTTTAGTGATCCCTAGTTTGGTATGATGCTTTCAAGAAGTTTCTTTGCTACAATGGCTACAGCAGCATGACAGTAGGAAAAGGCTTCCACTCAAAATAACAATTACTAATCATTACTACTATATATCTATCACTTTTTGAGGGTGGAACATAAATAAAATCTAGCTGTAATTCAAGTATAGGCCTAGAATTTAAAGGATATTTCCCAGGTACAATGTTAAGGTATTTCTGAGATTGTAGCAAAAGAAAATTAAATTATGGGTGGCAACATATTTGACAGTCTCAAAATATTTTATCCACCAAATGAAGGAGATCTCAAAAAACATTACTGTGGGAAAAAATTTTAGTCTTATGTTAAACATATAGCCATGTTTTCATAAAATTATGCCTTGGTGGGGCTCTGTGGGATGATACACTAGACTGCAGGGTTGATTTGAACTGTAAGGTCAGCAGTTCAAATTCACCAACAGCTCCTCAGAAAACCTGTACAGAGTCACTATGAGATGGAACTGACTTCATGGCACTTAATAATAACAGTGACAATATGACATCATCAAGGCAGACTTGCTGGACATTTCCAGAAACTAGCAAATTATCAATGTATTGCAGCAATGTGAATTTACTTTTAAAATGTAAATGCAACAAATCCTTAAGCAAAATCTGATACAAAATGGGTGAGAAATTCAGTAAATCCTTGAGGCTTTAAAGTCCAGGGAAATTGTCTATTTTTTCCAAGTAAAAGCAACCAAATACTGATTTCCAGAATACGTAAGAATACTGAAAAAGCACTACAAAAATACACAACTATAAATTGAATTACATCAGCCAAACATTGGAAAGTAATACGTGATAATTAGAAACTACTGGGAATCTTAGAATATCAAGAGTTGATTGCAAGCAAATCTAGAAGAAATTTTCTCTAGCTAACATTCTTTTTTATTTTTCCTTGAAAAATTGGAATGTTACAAAGGTTAGCACAAGGCACAATTAAACCTTTTGAAAAGAAGTCTTCAGTAATGGCAACTATGTTCTCTTTTGATTCTCATTTGAGTGGATAGTGGGGAAATTTAGCAGTGGTTTAGGGAGTTCCTGGTGTGATACTGTGTGTTAATGTGACAGACTGAAAGACGTTTGAACTGCAAGGTCTTTGGTTCAAGCTCACCAGCTGCTCCTCAGAAAACCCAATACAGGGTCATTATGGGTCAGAACCGACTCAATATCACTTAACAACAACAACAGGTAAATCTATTTGAACTTGTATTAGCTTGAATGACAAAACTTGACCTACATTATGGAGGTAATGACTAATGTTTCATATGCAGAGAAAGAGTTTCTGAAAAGAAAGGACTAGTCCAAGTTGAATTTTGAAGAGATGTGACAATTGCTTGCATATAGCAAATGACTTCTTCTTCCTGCATATTGTTGAATTGAAAGACTGTCCCTGTTGAGTAAGTTTAGTTCCCCAAATTACTGGGCAGAAAAATTTAGTCATTGAGAGCAAAAGAACCCTAAAATAGCCCACTGATTTTCCAAAATGTCTTGACTGAAGCAATGCTAGTCAGACAAGAATATGCTCCATAAGCAACCATAATGCTTTTCATGTAGTAACTATAAATTCCAGAAGTTGACTCCAAGTTTCCTTTAGATATGTTATCCCCAATTTTATAATGACAGCTACAACAAAACAAACTCCTATATGCAAGAACTAAAATAATTGCACAATAAAAGATGAAGAGCTATCAACACAAAGGAACAATATTCAGATTCTAGTGGTTTTTATATTTTGTGTAAATCATGGGAATTAATGGAAGAGGATAACCCAAAACAGCTCAGCAGTTACCATACCTATGTCTGAATGCCTTGGGAATAATCAAATATAAGACACCTTCAAAATCCTGCTTCTGATAGCAGAAATGTCAAAGAAGAAAATCTTGTATTCTGATAGGAGTGAAAGAAAAGAATGTTTTTGAGAAATAATCTGACTCAAGCTGGACAGTACTATGTACAAATATAAAACACTCCACAACTGGAGAGAAGTTGTTGTTAAGTGCCATCAAGTCAGTTCCAACTCATAACAACCCTATATAGGATTTCCTAGGAGAGTCCAGTGCATTTGAACTCCTTACCCTGTAGTTCAAACCAACCTTGCAGTCCAGCACATTATATCACAGGGCCATACCAGGACTCTCTAGTTCACAGGATAGAGGGTTCTCTATATTGGAGATAAGAAGGGGAAAACATGGGTTAATGATTGATTTCAGAAAAGATCATTATCAGCTGGAAGTCATTTGAAATATAACGGTCATCCACTGGGCTAGGAGGGAGTGTCTTACTACTGAGGAAAGTAGTGCTAGCTAGCCAATTCAGTTATAAGTGATTACAATCATTGTTGCAGACCATGTCAACTATACAGGCCACAGGCTCTGAGGAAAAAATTCTGGCCACTGGCAGTCATGGCAAATTGTTTTTCATCTTAGTGTTCAGTTATGTTTTTTATTTAATTCCAAACATGAGCCCTTAATGTCCACAGATAAATGTAGTATTTTCCTAAAACTGAGACTGTAAAGGTCTCAAGGTTAAACCTTTCTCCAAAGGATTAACTGAAAATAGCTTAGCTACTTCCCGGTTCTTTGTTCTATATACAAAAAAAAACATCCTCCCTAATCCTTTTCCAGGTGCAGCCCATTCACCTGGGCTTCTCCCGTCTTCCTGCAAACCTGGCTTAGGAAGCCAAAACAGTGGGACTCTGCGCAAGCCTTTTGTCCTTCCCTTTCACCTTCTCCCAACTGAGCTCAGGGGCTATAGATATGTTAATTGAGCCTGAGAAACCAAGTTGTGTGCCTGGGATTCAAACCAGAGATGTACAATGTAAAGTTACCTGAATGTCTGGAAAATTACTGATGTTAGCTGTATCCTGTTTTAGTCCCTCCCAGCTTGGTGTGAAGCTCCTCCCCTAAATAAAATGGAGACGCAGGCCGGCCCAGGTGTGCATTACAAGTTGGAGGGCATGCAGTAAAGATTGCAGGGCAGTGAGTTGCTTCCTGCAGAGGCCACGATGCCTGTAGTCCCAAATCTGCCCACCAGTGATGCATCCACCCTGGTTTTGGGGTGCCTCTTTGTCCCCCTCCTTTTGTCTTTCTATGTATTCTTTTGCTATCCCTATCGCCGCTGGATCTCCCCTCCTCATGAACCAAACACTCATGAACAACACTACTATGTCGAGGACAGTCCCCGACAAATCATGAACACATTTTTCCTAGGATCAACTTGTTTACATCTTAACGCATTCTTCCCATGAAGAAATGGTTTACATCCTGAACTTAAGTTTCCTAGGAATTCACATTCCTAGGAATTGGCATCATCATTCCTGTGTCTGACATGACTGCGTCCTTTGTGAAACTTTCAATTTAAACTAATCGATAAAGCAGCAGTCAAGAAATCAAATGACGCATTGCATTAGGCAAATCTGTGGCACAAGGACTTTTTAAAGTGTTGAAGAGCAAAAATGTCAGCTTGAGGAATAAGGTGTGCCTGACCCAAGCCATGGCATTTTCAATAACCTCATATGCATATGAAAGCTGGACAGTGAATAAGGAAGATCATAGGAGAATTTATGCTCTTGAGTTATGGTGTTGGAGGAGAGTATTGAAAGTGGCATAGGCTGCCAAAAGAACAAACAGATCTGTGTTGGAAGAAGTGCAGCCAGGGTGCTCCTTGGAGGCCAAGATGGCCAAACTTCATCTCTCATACTTCAGACATATTGTCAGGAGGGAAAAGTCACTGGAGAAGGATATCATGTTTGGTAAGGTGGAGGGTCAGAGAAAAAGAGGAAGACCGCCAGTGAGATGGATTGGCAAAATGGCAGCATCAATGGGCTCAAGTGTAGCAACAATTGTGAAGTTGGCCCAGGCCCAGGCAGTGTTTCATTCTGCTGTGCATCCGGTTGTTATGAGTCAGTACTGACTTTATGACACCTAACAACAATAAAGTAGTCATAACATATATAATTCTATATTAAGTTTTACTAAGTCTTTTTCTTCTTTACATACAGTAAAATCAGTAATGGCAAACAATATTCCCACAACACAATTCATCATGTAGCATTAATGTTTTCAGGAATGATACTACTTCCTTTGAATAAAATATATTAATTTTAACAGTAAAACTTTTCTGAATACACACCAATTAAAGTTTTATGCAGGATATAAATCCTGTTTATTTTCTGCCTCAGATGCCAGCTATAATATATATTTTAGTTCTACCATATGATTAGAACATCTGTTACCTGTTTCGTTGTGAATTTTGAAAGATTGTATTTTAGTATGGTTGATTCTCACTATGTGTTTTATGATGTACAAATCATATAACAGCAAATAGCAGATGCTCCTTACCATTTGGCTCCATGCCCTTTCATTGACCAAGTCTACAAATCTTGATTTAATTCATCAGGTAACATAAGGATTCTACAATAACCTGGCCTTTAAAACCTTTCAGCTATTCACAGAAAGACTTCATTTGATTACAAATCCATAAGTAAGAACTCTTAGATATATTTTTTTTTACTCTAAAAAATATAAATATATGCATTAAAAGTTTAGAAGATTGAAAGTTGAAATTCAGAATTCTGGCTCTAGGGCAAGAATTTCTCTCTCTGCTGATTGTGGGAGAAAGTGCTTGTCTCTCTACTAATTCTTTTCTGTTTTCATGGAGATCTTTATGTGGTGTGACATTTATCTTCCCCCATTTCTGCCTACTTTATCAGGTCCTTTTATGTATTGCAATAAATTGACTAAAAACACACCCTACAATAACCATGCCTCATTAATTTAACAAAGACAATCCATTCTAAAACAGGATCATAATCGTAGACATGCTGTTTTTAAGTGCCATCAAATTGACATCAACTCATAACTACCATATGTACAGCAGCACGTAACAATGTCCAGTCTCATGCCAACCTCACAATCATTGCTAAGCTTGAGATCATTGCTGTTGCCTCTGTGCTAATCCATCTCATTGGGGGTCTTCCTTTTTTTCTCCAACCCTCCAATGTACCAAACATAATATCCTTCTCCATTGACTGGTCATTCCTCATACTATGTCTGAAGTAAAAGGTGAAGCCTGGTCATCCTGACTTCCAAAGAGGATTCTGGCTGTACTTTCTTCAACACAGACTAGTTAATCTTTTGGCAATGCATGGTATTTAATATTATCCTCCAACACCATCACTCAAATTCATCGATTTTTCTATGGTCTTCCTTATTCACTATCCAACTTTCATAGGCATGAGGTTACTGAAAATATAATGGCTTGGATCAGGCACACCTTAGTCATCAAACTGACATCTTTGCTCTCCAACACTTTAAAGAGGTTGTGTGTAGTACATATGTCTAATGCAATATGGCATTTGATTTCTTGACTGCTGTTTCCATGAAAGTTGATGGTTGATCCGAGCAAAACGACATCTTTGACAACTTGAATATTTTCTCTCTATATATGGATGTTGTGTATCAGTCCAGTGGTGAGGATTTTTTTTTTTTTCATTACATTGAGATTTAACCCATACCAAAGACTGTGGTCTTTGACCTTCATCAGTAAGTATTTTAAGTCCTCTTTGCTTTCAGCAAGCAAGGTTGTATCATCTGAATATCTCATGTTGTTAATAAATCTTCTTTCAATCCTGATGCCATATTTTTCTTCATATAATCCAGCTTCTAAGATTATTTGCTCAGCATACAGATTGAATATGTATGGTGAAAGTACACAACCTTGGCACATACCTTTCCTAATTTTAAACAATTCAGTATTCCCTTGTTCTGTTTGAACAACTGCCTCTTAGTCTATGTAGAGGTTCCTCAAGAGCACAATTAAGTGTTGCAGAATACTCATTCTATGCAATATTTTCCATAGGTTGTCATGATATACACAATAGACAACTCTTGCTGGTCAATAAAACACAGTCAAACATATTTCTGGTTTCTCTACTTTCAGCCAAAGTCTATCTGACCTCAGAAATGATATCCCTTATTCCACATCCTATTCTGTATCCAGGTTGAACCTCTGTAAATTCTCTGTTAATGTATGGTTGCAGCTGTTTTTGTATCATCTTTACCAAGATTTTACCTGCAATCATAGACATAAAGATTAGGATTTACAACATAAATTTTGGGGGACTTAGTTCAATTATTTCAGTGACTATTTTCTATGAAGAAAAGCATGGCATCAGGATTGGAGGAAGACTCATTAACCACCTGTGATACGCAGATGATACAACCTTGCTTACTGAAAGTGAAGAGGACTTAAAACATTTACTGATGAAGATCAAAGAGCACAGCCTTCACTATGGATTATATCTCAATGTCAAGAAAACAAAAATCCTCACCACTGGACCAATAAACAACATTCTTATCAACAGAGAAAAGATTGAAGTTGTGAAGGATTTCGTTCCTCTTGGATCAACTATTAACACTCACAGAAGCAGCAATCAAGAGATCAGATGACTTATCACATTAGGCAAATCTGCACAGGAACTTTTTAAAGTGCTGAAGAGCAAAGATATCAGCATGAAGACTAAGGTGTGCCTGACCCAAGCCATGATATTTTCAATAACCTCATATGGATGTGAAAGCTGGACAATGAATAAGGAAGATCGTAGAAGAATTGATGCCTTTGAATTGTGGTGTTGGAGGAGAATACTAAAAGTGTCATGGGCTGCCAAAAGAACCAATAGATCTGTTTGGGAACAAGTGCAGCCAGAGTGCTCCTTTGAGTCCAAGATGGCTAAACTTCGTCTCTCATACTTTGGACATATTGTCAGGAGGGAACAGTCGCTGGAGAAGGATATCATGTTTGGTAAGGTGGAGGGCCAGAGAAAAAGGGGAAGACCCCCCAGTGAGATGGATTGGCCAGGTGGCAGCATCGATGGACTCAAATGTGGCAGAGGTAGTGAGGTTGGACCAGGATCGGACATTGTTTCATTTTGCTGTGCATGGGGTTGCTATGAGTCGGTTCCAACTCAATGGCACCTGACAACAACAACAGTTCAATTATTTACGTCCTGGACAGGTTCTTTCTAGCATAATCTATCTTTTATTCTAAATACAGAATTAAACATGTCATTATGTTTTTATACTCTCATATTGCATGCTATAAACATTGTATTCTTTACTTGTTCAGTGACTGAATTATCAATCTTCTAATCAAGAGGACTTTAAGGTGAGCATAAAAGCTGACATTTGATGATTAACTTGTGTGATAAAATAACAAAAATTCCTTTTAAAAAGCAAGATTGAGCAATAAAAACTTTTATTCTCTTCTAACATGTAATAACTATGTGTAGTAATGCAACACTTGTTTTGACATAGAAAAGAACCCATGATTCTAATTAATTTAATGCAGTATTAATATTTGGGCAAGAAAACAAAATCAGGAAAACCTCATGTGAGAAAGACAACAAAGTTCATCTTAATTATGAGAAAAGAGCAATATTAACCCTAATAAATAAATATTAGTTTCCATTTAATGAATGTTAACCAGCTGCAACATTCATTTATGCTTTTCCAACACTAAGCTTATACATGTAAATAAGGAAATGTGAATCAAAGAAATTATGTTAGTAACTCACATCAAGCTAACAAATGCTATCTATGACTTCCTAATGTAAAATCTCATGTTCTTTCCCTTCCTTTATATTGTTGGGTCATGTTAAGGTTATTACAGAAATGCAAATATAAATATGAGAGGAGGCTATGAAATGCATTGCACGATCTACTATTCTGTTTTATATAACATTAAGAATAGTTGCGGAAGATAATCTATATAGCCACCATAAATTACCATCAATTTTTTTTCACATGTTTATTCTTTTCAGGACATTGAATCACCCTCCTGGATTCTGAACTGGACTGAATATATTGTTCAAACACTAAATGTAGTGAAAGTTACCTTCTATGTCTCAGGCCGAATTATAAGAAACCATGCAGTATTTACCTTGACAGATTCAGAAAGAAACTAACTAACTTTCACGAAAAAATTCTGGCTATTTTAGGATTGCTATAATGCATGAACCCTTGTAGCATAGTAAATTACTAGTTGTGGTGCTTAATACCAAGAGCAGCAGTTTGAAACTACCAGCCACTCTGCAGAATAATGAGGCTTTCTGCTCTTATAAAAATTTGCAGCCTTGGAAAACCTATACACAGTCAATATTAGTAAGCACCAACTCCATGGCACATAACCTCCACCATACTTTATGTCACTTTTTAGTAATGTGTTGGCTTGCATGTTGCAGAGATGCTGGATTTTAAATACCAACAGGGTCACCAAGCATGGGCATGTTTCAGCAGAGCTCTTGAAATAAGACAAATGAGGAAGAAGCAGAGATAGATTATTTCTGAATATTTAGCCACTAAAAACCTATGAATAGCAGCTGACCATTTTAGGATATAGTGCCGTAAGATGAAAACATTATGAAGAGTACCAGATTATTGTCAGATGTAGCACTAGAAGGTGAACCACTAGGGTTATAAGGCTCTCAAATACTACTGGAAAAGAGCTGCCTCCTCAAACTAGAGTTGATCATGATGATGCAAATGGAATAAAGTTTTTGGGATGTTGATTTGCTGATGGGACACAACTCAAAATGGGGAGAAACAGCCAAAAAAACATCCATTTATAATCGGAACATGGAATGTACAAAATATGAATCTAGAAAAATTGTTTGTTGTAAAAAATGAAATGGAAAGCCTATTGATATCATAAATATTGTTGTTGTTGTGTCTCGTCAAGTCAGTTCTGAGGAAAGGCTGGTGAGTTTAAATTGGCAACCTTACTGTTCAAACTGACCTTGCATTCAGTGTTTATCCCTAGTGAACTGAAAATGGATTGACATTTTGAATCTGACAATCATATGGTTTATTATGCATGGAATGACAAATTATAGAGGAATGGCATCACATTTATCATCAAAAAGAAAGTTTCAAGGTCTGTCTTTTTTTTTTTTTTTAATGCTTTATTGTGAATTATGTGGAAGTTTACATGGGAGAACATTAGTTTTACATTCATCCTATTGTATATCGTTTCATTGTCATGGTTACAATCCCTTCCATGCA